>NC_143575.1:35890076-36206546 GCF_048544385.1 Mastigoproctus giganteus | reverse complement strand
CTTTACTTATATAAACTTTAAAGGAAGGCGATGAATCTGATTGGTCCACTTGAGATTGATGGTTGACTGTTGATGATTCTGCTCAGATAGCAAACAAACTGAATGAGTATTTTGCATCTACATTCACACATGAGGAGTTATTAAGGTTTGAAAATGGCAGAAGGTTATCAAATTGTAGCAGGGTGCTTAATGATTTTGTAATAACTGAGAGCAAAGTGGAGGAGAAATTGTTGAAGTTAAACATAAAGGCACCTGGGGTGGATGGGATCTATCCAGTTATATTAAAAGAGGCGGCAAAGCAACTAAGCAAACCCTTAGCCATAATTATGAGAGCATCCTCGGACTAGGGGAGGTCCCCACATACTGGAGGTGTGCAAATGTATCCCCAATTCACAAAGGAGGATCGAAGGGTGACACGAGTAATTACAGACCAGTTATTTTAGCTTCTGTTCTGGGTAAAATAATGGAGTCTGGTTAAAGATGCATTGCAGGATCATTTAGACAAGACTGCAGTAATAATTCAGACACAGCACAGTTGATACTTAATGTACCAACTGTGTGTTAAGGGAAAGTCTTGTGTGACAAATTTGATAGGATATTATGATGTGGTTACAAAGGAACTGGATGCAAAAAATAATTTTGATATCATATATTTGGATTTCAGGAAAGCTTTTGACACTGTTGCGCAAGGAAGACTATTGTACAAGTTGGAACAGAATGGTATTAAGGGTAAGTTGCTACAATGGATAAAAGGATGGTTGAGTGGGAGAAGACAGAGGGTGGTAATTAATGGGTGCTGCTCTTCGTGGATTAATGTTATTAGTGGAGTCCCACAGGGTTCGGTGTTGGGTCCTCTGTTGTTTTGTATATTTATCAATGATATTGATGAAGGTATATCAGGCTTAGTGTTTTGCAGATGATACAAAGGTTGGCAGGGTTGTTAATGACAGTAATGGCAGTGTGCTACTGCAACAGGATCTAGATAATTTGGGCAGATGGGCTAAGAAGTAGCAACGGAAGTTTAACCTTGACAAATGCAAAGAACTGCATATGGGTAGAAGTAACCCCAGAGAAATGTACCAACTGTGTGGTACTACACTTAAGGTGGTAGAAAATGAAAAAGACCTGGGAGTAATTGTGCAGTCAGATATGAAGTTTTCTGAGCAATGCAGACAGGCTGCCAGGCAGGTCATGGGGTTTTGTTAATGATATATAGGAATTTTGCTAGCAGGGAAAAGGAGGTGATTGTCCCTCTGTATAAGGCAATGGTCAGGCCATGCCTTGAGTACTGCGTACAGGTCTGGAGGCCTCATTTTAGGAAGGATGTAGATTTGCTTGAGCGTGTACAGAGAAGGGCAACAAGATTTGTGAGGGGAATGAAGGGATCCTCTTACCAAGAGAGGCTCAAGTTCTGCAAATTGCAGCGGCTGGAGACTAGATGCAGTGATCTGATTGAGGTGTATAAGGCCTTGAATGGGTTGAGCACACTGAATTCTGATGGGATCCTTCCACTTGTTCAGATTACAAACCTAAGGGGGCATAAATTCAAATTAAGAAAAGACAGATTTAGAATAGATGTGCGGAAACTTGCCTTTAGCCAGCGGGTGGTTAATTGCTGGCACAAACTTTCATCTGTCGTTGTGGAAGTTGATAGGTTGAATAAATTTAAGGAGGAACTGGACAGGCATTTGGTGGGAATGGTGTGATATATTTTTTTTTTTTTTTTTTTTTTTGGCTGATGCTGATAAGCTCATACACTTGCATCACATGCCACTGCTACTACCTAGTAATGGATAGGCCCACCTTTCGCCCATTTAAGGGCAGTCACACGGCGAGGCATTGAGGCCACTAGTTCACAAAAGTGTTGTACAGGTATTTCCATCCATCCATGCTTGCTGCACTGCTGTCCATAATTCCGTTGCACTCATGGGTTGAGGATCCAAAGCTTGAATGGACCTTTTCACAGGGTCCCAAAGATGCTCCACACGGTTCATGTCCAGTGAATGGGGAAGCCATTTCATAGTGGTAAAATCTGGGGAATGCTCTTCAAACCATGTTTTAGTCACCACAACTCTGTGGGGTGGCACATTGTCCTATTGGAAGAGTCCATTGCCCTGTGGGTGCACAATGACCACGAAGGGATGCAGGTGGTCTGCAAGGATGGACATGTAACTTGGACCGTTCAGAGATGCATCTAGACGTACTAAAGGTCCCAGTGTGTGCCAGCTGAATAATCGGCTGTCCACCTGCCTGAACAGTTACTTGCTGACGTGACGGGTGCATAGCTTCATGAACCCTTTCGTTTGCTCGAAGTAACTGGAAACGGGACTCATCGGACCAGGAGACCTGTCTCCAATAATCCAAGGTCCAGTGCGGATGTTCTTTCACCCAGTTGAGGCATAGCGTTCTGTGTCGTGGTGGTAGCAATGGGACTCTGGTGGGTCGGTGGCTCCCATAACCTATTGCGGCTAGTGATTGCCTGATGGTCTTGGTGGAGACATTTCTGGCACTTCCCTCGTTGAAGTCGGCAGCGGTTTGTGCCACTGTCGCTCTCCGGTTGTCTGAAACAATGCGAGACAGACGTTGACGGCCACATTCATCCAAACCTTTTCTGCCCACAGCACTGTCCATGATGAGATGTTATTCCGGAAATGGCTTATTCCCGATACACGCTTGATACACTCTCGAACAGGGATAGAGCAATTTCTGTATCACCTGAGCGACCGAAGTGTCGGGCACCCACTATCTCTCTTTCAAAGTATGGACGTTTATCCATACTGATATCAAATTACTGTCTACATGAATGAATACGGTTCCCGGGTAAAGTGACAGCGTCGCTTTACCCGGGAACTGTATTCATTCATCAATACGGTTCCCGGGCAAAGTGACAGCGTCGCTTTGCCCGGGAACCGTATTCATTCACTTGTATCCCACGAATTCCAACCTTTCAGTGTATAAAGCAATGGCCGGGTCCCACCTTGAGTAGTACATAAAGGTCTGGAGGCCTCATTTTAGGAAGGATGTGGAGCTGCCGAAACGAGTGCAGAGAAGGGCAACGAAATAGATGAGCGGAACAAAGGGGGGTTGACCTTACCAAGAATGGCTTCAGTTCTGCAAATTGTAGTGTTTGGAGATTAGGGACCTGCTAGGTAGTCTGATTGATGTGTTTAAAGCTTTGAATGGATTGTGAGCTCACTGGGCAAGCTGATGGGATTCTTCCTCTTGCTCAGACCACACAATGAGGGGGTACAAGTTCAAATTGATGGACGTCTTCAGAATAGATATTAACTTCCACAACAATGAACTTCTGTCTATTGTTGTGGAAGTTGATAGTTTAAATAAATTCAAGGAAGAACTAGACAAACTATTGGAGGAAATGAATATGTGAAATGGGGGATTTTTTTTTTGTGCTGATGCTGTATAAGCTTGCTTTTTTCATCACTTGCCACTGCTAATGTTAACTGTTGAAGTATACAAATATGGTAAATAACGTTTTTGCATAGAAAAATGATCACTGCAGTTTAGAACAACGGCTATGGAGTCGTGCATAGAAATTGGTTGTTAATATAAAATTTCAATAATCAGTTAACCGCCATCTCTTAAACTATCTAGAAAACTTCCATCTGATCAATGATTGCCAGTATGGATTCCGTCAGTGTCGATCCACTGGTGATATTCTGGTTTACCAACTATGGTAAACCAGAATAAAACGGTTGACGAATACGTAAACGGTTGATATACCAACCGTTTACATCTTCGTCAACCGTTTACCAACTATTTAACATAGTTGGTAAACCAGCCATCATCAACAAAATGGTTTACCAACTGTTTGGTTTACTCTGTGGTTTACCAACTGTTTTTTGTAATTGGGTATTCAGTTTTCTCTGACTGCTCACTGCTGGTGTGGTAGATGGTTCTCTGTCTTCTAACTTCTCCACAAATGCTGGTGTTTCCCAATATTCATTTTTCTCCCACTCTTTTCCACTTGTATATTAATGACCTCCCATTGACCAGAAATCCTATCCGTACTTTCGTTGATGATTGCATATTCTACCTTCCACAGTGCGAAACATTTCCCTTCAGAAACAGCTTCAACTTCTCGAGTATCCACTACCAATTCCTTATGCTGATCTCCAGGTAATTCTCCAGTGGGGCAAAGATGATTTAGTTGATTTCAATCCTTCTAAAACTCAGTCCTGTCATATCTAGCAAAAAGGAAGCTTCTGTTCCTACGCTTATCTTCGATGACACCCCGTTTTCTAGGCAAGGTCATATATATATATATATATATATATATATATATACACACACACACACACACACTGGTGTTTAAAAAAAGTGCATCACCCCTTAAAATTGTAATTGTCGTCGGAATAACGTAAGTATATGGCAATGTTTCTTACAGATTGCATCAGATAAGATTGACACGCGTAGGTGATGACGTAATATTGCATCAGCTGTTATTTTCAGTTATATATAAGCACGCTCTGCAAGAGTTAGTCATTCCTCGCTTGTGTCAGGATGTCAAGTTACGTGCAGTTGACGCCATGAAGAAAGAGTACTATTGTTGCTTTACGTGAGGAAGAACGTTCTTCCCGTGATATTGCTTATAGTGTCTTGTAATCAGCCGACAGTGAGTCGATTTCTTTCCAAACTCAAGAATACTGGTTCTGCTGATAGGAAAAATGGAACCGGATGCAAACGAGTCTCTACGCCAAAACAGGACCGCGTTTTGAAGCTCTTATTCCTTAAAAACTGTAAAGCTGCTTCGTCTGAGCTGAAAAGAGAATGGGGAGAACATACAGGAGTGGTAGCAAGTGCAGTAACAGTCAGAAGACGCCTCTTCAAAAATGGACTTGTAGCCCATCGTCCTAAGAAGATGCCCCTCCTCGCACAAAAAATGAGAAAGGCCCGATTAATTTGGTGTAAGGAGCATGTAAAATGGACCCCCCCGAGCAGTTGAAGTCAGTGATTTTCTCGGATGAGAAGAAATTCAACCTGCATGGCTCTGATGGGCGACAAACGATTCACCGTAAACGTGGTGAAGAATGTCTATAGTGAAATTCCCTACCAGCCAAATGATATGGGGGCGCATTTCGTATCGCGGAGTAGGTCACCTGCAGTTTACAAAAGGTTCCGTTAATGGATACCTGGGTATACTGGAAGGCAAATTGCTGCCAACCATTAGAGATTATTTCAACCTGCCAAGTAACTGTCTTTCAGGACGACTCTGCTTCTTGTCATCGGGCGAAAAGTGTAAGTAGGAACTTCTGTAGTTACTTTAGCTTCATTTCTGTATTAGAGGTTCGATAGTAATGTGTTTACATTTATTACAGGTGAAAAAATGGTTGGAAGAACGGTCTTTTACAACTGTTAGCTGACCAGGAAACAGCCCGGACCTGAATCGTTTAGAGAACCGTTGGCATCGTGTGGAATCTGTAGTTGCCAGAAAGAAACCAAAGACCTTCGTGAACTTCAGGAAGCCGTAATTCGTGTTTGGAACCACGAACTATCAGTTGATTATCTTCAGAAATTGATCTTGTCAATGCCTCAACGGTATGCTGCTGTCATCAGGGTTAGAGGTGGTTCTACTAAATATTAGTTTGCACCTGTTGAACTTTTCATTTTGTTTTCCATTTAAAATGATAAACTGAAGCAAATTTGATGGCTTCTGATAGCCGTAATTGTCGTGTTTATCAAAACTGTTGTATAAAGGTTGCAAATGCTCATTTTGGAATATTTTGAGAGCACTTATCAAATATTACTTAGCTTTGCCTTAACTAGTAATAAATATCTTTTGTTTATATTTATATTTGTGATGCTAGTCATTAATGTAACATACCATGGCGAAAAAGGGTTAGAAATGTGAAATTCCTAAGTGATGCACTTTCTTAATAAATGGCACATTTTTTATATATATATATATATATATATATTGGGGATTATGACATTTAATCTCTCTTGGCATAAGTATATTATAAATATTGCTTTCTCTGCATCTAAAAAAAACTGGGTTTTCTCTTTCGCTCTCGGAGTTACTGAAGTTACTGTTCTTCTAAAGTGCTCTTCACTCTGTACAAATCGCAAATCCCCCTTTCCATGGTGGCGCATTATAGCTTAGACGCTAATGCGCCATAAAATCCTAAAACAACCAACCAACCCCCTTTCCATTGAATATTGTCCCTACATCTGGGGTTGTAGTCAACATCCTTTTACTGTGCCACTTCAACATTGCAGAACCAACTTTTCTTCTTCCTCATTTATCATTCAACTTCCGTTCTCTGGAACAACCTTCCTTCATACTTATTTCCTGAAAATTGCAATCTAAGTTCAAGGCTAATGTCAACAAATTTGTTAAACTTCAACCCATGCATGGTACTAAGTACTACAGCTTGTTATACCTCATGTTTGAATTTCAGCCTGTCTAGCCTAAAGCCGGACATAAACGCCCAAATAGTTTGGCAATTAACACATTCTTGAGGGCGTTCACGCATTATAGCGTATGTAGGCTTGGGCAGTGAAAGTTGGTAAACACCGCTGACCACACTTGCGGTCAGATTTTATTGTTCTTTGATAACAAGTAACTCCAAGTGTGGTTGAGTACTGTATTGGTGTTCAGGAGCCTTCTTTCGTAAGATTCAACATGACCGCAAGTGTGAAAAATTAAGGTGTGAAGGTGTCAGCTGGGACTGAAATTTTCGCATGTCGAATGCGGTCATTGTGGACATTGTATGTATCTGTAAGCGGCGCCAGTGGTTTTTCCCAAAACCGCGAGAAGTATCACTGTGACGAAGCAAAATCTGCCAAGGCCAGATGAGAGTGTGGGTATAGTGAATAGTCTTGTGTTGCTCATATGACCGCTTAGTCACTGGAAGGCCCCATCACCAGAAAGGAGCATTCCAGCATCCGTCCACGGCATGAGGAACCCGGCCAGGTCAGTAGAGGGACGTCTGTTATAGTTCTTCCCCCTTGCAGAGCAAGGAGGGAGAGAACCCATGAAAAGAAATGGGGAAGAGGGTGGGTATAATAAAGTGGAAGATAGGTTGAAACCACAGGGAGGGGTCCCAAAGACGAGCAGGATGTCAGAAACCACCAGTGGGGAACCTTATAATAGAAGGATGACACGAGGATAGCAGAAAGTCAATAAGAGAGAGAGAGCGCGAGCGAGCGGCCTAAGTTCGGCAGAGAGAAACACTGTCCCGCAAGGAGTAGGTAAGAGCAGGCCTCAGGTTAGGGTCTAGGTATCCCACTCCAGTCAGCAGATGCAGAGTTCAACCCCGAGGAGGGGAGGATTGCCAAGCCACTGAGCCATGAGGTTTCAGTGGCATAATCCCGCGTGTAAATGCGGTTAGTGGTGTTTCTCCTAACTATCCACTGCCCATACCTTCAGTGTGTGTTCATGCGGGCGCCGTACTGCATGAATGTGCCAATCACCAAACCTTACTTTTCTTTGTTTGAGAGTGGATGGCAGAGCAGTGCTGAGGGTGAGGCGAACGAGGCTCTTGCCTCAGGTTAAAAGCTGAAAGGGGCGCCAAAAGATTAAATAATTTTTGAAATGGCTCACCCATAAATATATCTGTTATAGATTTATAATAAATACTGCTTATGAGAATAAAAATCACTTTGAACAGATTTTATTTTATTTTTTTGTCATCCTTTTATTTTTATTAAAACGTGTACCAGAAATGTATTTCAAATAACACACACACACAGGGTGTCTCAAAAATACACGGCATAACTTCAGGAACGAGTTCCTCATATGTAGACAATAAAAATATTTTATATCAATATAGTTCCGGAAATGCTTGGTTCCCGAGTTATTAACCGGAATGTCTTATCTCCCGCAGGTGATTTCCTTCATCACAAGGTATTGACAGAATCTGGTGGTTTTCCATTCCGACCATGTACTCAAATCAGGAGCAAGCGGATATGCACTTTATGTACGGTTTGGCTGACGGCAATGCTCTGGAGGCTCATCGTTTGTACCACGAATGGCGCACAATGGCCATAGTTGCCGATGCGCCTAATAAATCCCGAAACAAACAAACAATTGTACCACGAAAGGTTCCCAGAACGAAGATGTCCAGACAGGAAAACGTTTGAAGATATCCATCGCCGCCTTTGTTAACATGGGACCTTTACACCTCGTACTGCCTACCCGACAGAGGACGACCACGATCTACGACTCCTGAAGTAGAGGGGTAGACCAACTGCCTGGCCTCCACGCTCACTGATTTAAACCCACTAGATTTCTTCTTGTGGGGCCATTTAAAGTCATTGGTGTATTCGACTCCGGTAGCTGATGTGGAAACTCTCCGCAATCGAATTGTGGCAGGTTGTGAGACAATACGAAACATGCCAGGAATTTGGCATAGTCTTCGCGAGTCCATGAGACGTCAATGTGAGCCGTATTCAGGCAGAAGGACATTTTGAACAATTACTGTAAGGTTATGTGAACAGTTAAGTGTCATAGACAGATCTTCAAAACTCGGAAACCAAGCATTTCCGAAACAATGTTGATATAAAATATTTTTATTGTCTACATATGAGGAACTCGGAACTCATTCCTGAATTATGCCGTGTATTTTTGAGACACCCAGTATATATATGTATTTTTTTTTTAATTTTTTTTTTTTTAATATTTTAGGGGAGGGCGCAATTTTTCATTCTTGCCTCAGCTACTAAAATGGCTCGGCACGGTCACGGTGGATGGCTTTATACAGCTTCGTTAAAAATGATCAAAAAGCTGTTTCTTTTTCACTAGAAACATGATGTGAAGGGTTGATAGTATCAATTTCCTCGGACAATAAATTAAACTGTTCTGATGTTTCAATTAAAGTGCGCTGCGGTTTAATCTCGCAATTTTCAGATAGATTGTATATTATCTGGACTTTTTTTTTTTTTTTTTTTTTGTATCGTATTTGGAATGAAATTTATGAAGTTTATGTTAAAATCCGACTAAGTGTTGCAGTTTAGGTTTTACGATTTTTAAATTTTGCCCAATCAACTTGTGTTTTCTTAGTGGGAAAGTTAAATATCTTTATTGCAGGCAGTGATTGGTTACATGATTGCCTGATGCAATAATACCCACAACAGCGACAATGCTAGGGATCAAAGTTGTTCGGCTTCCTCAGTTTAGTCTAAAATCACCTTTGATGTACTTCTGAAACAAACGTAAATTGATTTAATTTGAAAAAAAAAAAAAAAAAAAAACCACACACACATAAAACTGGTATGTAATGTTTCTCTTCACAGCGCGCTCGTTTAGCTGCAACACCTAGCCGCCGTACGAGGACAGTTTGTGTTTAGTCTGCTCACGCTTCAGCTGCCATATTATTATTTTATTTTATTTTTTTGTTCAATTAAAATCGGTTTACGTTCGTTTCAGAAGTGCGCCGATAACATTTTTAGACCAAACTGAAGACGGGGAACAAATTTTTCATTGAGAAAAAAAGGTAGTTTATTGGGCTAAATATAGAAATTATAAAATTTAAACGGTAATACTTAGGCCAATTTTAACATCAAATTCAAAAATTTCACCTCAAATATATGGCAAAAATGTCCACATAAGGACGGTGGTGACCTAAGTTCGAATGATGTGAGGAATTTTGATGGGCCTTATTTCAACGTGGCTGAGTTAGTCGGTCTGAGGTTACGGTAGCACGGCGAAATTTATAGTTTATAATGTTCTTAATTCATAAAGTGGCTACAGATATGAGCATGGAGTGAAAAAAAAAAATAACAGATTCCGCCTGGTGAAATATTAATTGAATGTCCACTTTGCTTGGATGTTAAATGCCGCACTTTCAGGACATTTCAAACTTTCAAAACCTCCAATATTAACTTTTTATTTTTGGATAACACAGCATACGTTGAACTGTAACTTCCATCGACCAGTAAATGTACATCATGCATTTAACTGTTCTTAACATGCGGACGACAAGCATGTTTTTTATATTTAAAAAGTGTCAAAAGAGGACACATTTTGTATGCTGTTATAAAGTTTTCCATCATAACAATAGCATGAAATGGATGAGCTCCTGGACAGCGTATATGCCTTATTACACGATCATACACACTGGCATAAAAAAAATAAAAAAAGAGTAATAATAATTCATAGCCTGTTAACTGTAGCGCTAGTTTATCGGCTGCCATCAGGGGTTTGCGAAAGGGACGTGCACTGGATGCGATACACCCGGGTTCCGACGCAAAGGGGACCCAAAACATTTCTTAAATGTATGAAACAGCTATAACAACGGAGCCACCAAGCCAACCATACACCCTCGACCCCGGACGTTGCACGCTCCTAGCTGCCATAAACAGTTACAGTGAAGATGTAAATTTCTGTGGCAGGTGGGGAGGGCATCAAAGTTAGAGGAACTGTAAATTCTAGTTCTCTCCCTCCGTCAGATTGCCAAACAATGCCCACGTGATCTTTATCCAATACCAAACCGGACCTGGAAGTATGATAGCTTCGCCTATGATATAAAACGAAACGGTATCTGTACAGTAAATGAGGCCTCCGTGACAGGCGAAGAGAGAAAGTCTTCCCCTTCCCCCCAACTAAGTTATTCTGGTTTTTTTTTCACCCTGCACACCATGAATCAACCCATGAATGCACATGTACATATCTACAGAGAAATGTTACTACACTGGTATGAGCGACATGCTCCACTGGCGTTAAACTAATTATTATTTATTTATTTATTTTTTTTAGTAGCCGTCATAACACTTTTGTTACTCTACAAATTCTAAAATGGGGAATTTGTGTGCCTGTTGAGTAACTTTATCAAATAAACTAATTCCTGTACAATGATTTACTTCAGAGCATTTTGCTCTTGTATATGATACCTGTAATAAAGACTTTCGCGCTTGCTCATGTGATGCATTAGTATGACCTTGCAGCAGCTCTCTGAGGACCTGGTGGCGAAGTGGCCTTTAGGGATGACTGAGTAAGAGGTTGTGACGCCAGACTGTGTTGTTGGTACATAAGGCGCCGTTGCACGTGCCTTTTAGAACAGGTCGTTTAGCCTTTGTGCTTGCGGCACAGGATGTGACTTGGACTTAAGCGTTTTTTTGTTTCCTGTGTCTGCTGTACGCATTCCAAATTGCAAGTGATTAAGTGTTTTGTAATGTCAATTGCGTGGTCGGAACGTTGACCGCTACTGTTTTGTTTTCTATTTCACACACACTGATTGTTAATTCATCACGTGATGACGTGTGCCTTTCATTCTTAGTTTTTTGATTACACATGCGTGAAATTGTTGACAGGATTTAGATAACGCGGAACATTGCGACAATTCTACCATTTGTAACTACAGTGTAGTATGTTTGAAGCTTAAATTAGTGATTTATTTGAGTACGTATTATAAATAATAAATCGACTTGTTTTCTAAATCTTCAAAAAGATAGTTTTCCGTCATGTAAGCGACCAGAAGTAAAGGATAAAAAAAAAAAAAAAACCCAAAATGCCACAAAGAAATTAAAACGGCACTACAGTTACTCAGGCATCTGAATTGAAAATTGTTCAATTAGGTTTCTATGCTAGTATGTCACTTCACTAATTTTGCTACGTTGATTTCAAAACTGATATTCTTTTTTTTCCTCCCCCCCCTTTTTTCCCCTTTTTTTTTCTTTTGTATGAACTCAGACCGTTTTATATCACTAAGTGGAGTACCTCAAGGCTCTTCCCTAGGTCTTCTACTTTTCATTGTTTTCATAAATGATCTTCCTTCTTTCATCTGCACCTCCAATATTCAGGTTGCTCTCTATGCAGATGATCTTAAGATCTACTCAGCAGTGAAGGAGACAACGGATTCTCAACAGCTTCAATGCGCCCTCAAATGCTCTCTCTCTCTCTGTGGCTATCTCTGAATGGCTTGTCTGCTAACCCCTCGAAGTGCAAAGTAATCTCTCTCTTATCCTGCTGATTTCCATAACTAATAAATACGGAGTACAGTATTAACTCTGCGATCATCGAAAGGTGTGACCAAGTTAACGACTTTGGATTCTCCTCTCCAGCAGTGCTAAATTTGATGCCCATGTCCTTAAAATCACTAGCAAAGCATTCAAAACACTGAGATTCATCAAACGGAACACTTACAAGTTCAAAAACTACAGATATGCTGTCATCCTTTATAAAACTATAGTTCTCCCAATCCTTGAATTCAGCTTACCCATCCGGAATCCTCACACGAAAACTTTAATTAACAAAATTGAAGCGGGCAAAAAAAATTTTTTTTTTTTCCCGTTACCTTACGTTCCGTAATCCTCTATTTTATCACATAGTGTACTATGAATCGCTGTGTGATTACTTTCATCTGAGGCCTCTGTGCACTAGAAGAGTTATTGCTGACATCACCCTTCTAGCCAAAGTAATCACTGGAACTTATGAAGCATATGATATCCTTAGTAAAATAAACTTCAGTGCTCCTTGTAGACAAGTTAGGAACCTTACATCGTTTCGCCTTGACTCTGCCATTACGGACTTCATGAAGTTCGGTCCACTGAACAGAATCAGCAAATGACTCTCTCATTGACTTCTTTGACAACTCCCAATCACTGATGAACTCCATCCACAACTTTGCCTCTTCTCTTCAAATGCAAAATGACTGGCTCTCATCTAATTATTGTAGTTTATTATTATTATTTTTTTTAAAATTATTTTTCTATTCTGTAACTAATTAATTTATTATTTATTTTACCGGTAACTTAACTTAATGCAATCCCTTTTGTTTTGTTTTTTTTATGAAAACCCCAAACACGAAAGGTAT
The DNA here is from genome assembly GCF_048544385.1 of Mastigoproctus giganteus. Classification (NCBI taxonomy): domain Eukaryota; kingdom Metazoa; phylum Arthropoda; class Arachnida; order Uropygi; family Thelyphonidae; genus Mastigoproctus; species Mastigoproctus giganteus. The sequence continues at coordinate 36,193,773 of NC_143575.1, read as the reverse complement.
CAAAACCTATAGTACTTAGTACCGTGCATGGGTTGAAGGAGAAGTGTGGGAGGAGGGGGATGCCGGAAACTTTGCTCTAGAGACTAAACATGGGTTTCACCACTTCAAGCCTCCAATAAGCAAAGTGGTGGTATTTCACCGGTTCATGAAAGTCATCTACCACCTACATATGATTTTAATTTTTAAATCTATATTAATGTTTATCATCCTGTTGGATTTCATATTATTGTTATCAGTTGTGTTCATTATTCTGCTCTCAGATACACTGTTAATAGTTACCTGTTGTGTATCTTGTTAATAAAATAAAAATAAAAATAAAAAATAAAGTATCACGTATGTATTTTCCACTAATTGGGAAAAAGGAAAACAGTTTTTGGTGCCCCTGTGCAGAAGTGTATTGGCGTCCTTGAAGATCGTAATGAATACTACAATTTTGAATAAATATAAATTAAAATACATTTTTTATTGATTTTATTGACATCAATTAAATTTGCGTGCTTTAATATTTAGTAGGGCTACTGGCCATTTGAGCCGATTTTAATTGTTGCTACCGCTTTTGTTTTTTTTTTTTTTGTTTTTTTTTTTATGAAAACCCCAAACACGAAAGGTAGCAAAACCTATAGTACTTAGTACCGTGCATGGGTTGAAGGAGAAGTATGGGAGGAGGGGGATGCCGGAAACTTTGCTCTAGACTAAACATGGGTTTCACCACTTCAAGCCTCCAATAAGCAAAGTGGCGGTATTTCACCGGTTGATGAAAGTCATCTACTGCCCACTATACGCACCCATTCATCGGCATGATGGAGCTGGAACCTTGATTCATCAGACCAGGCGACTCTTTTTCCAGTCGTCCAAAATTCAGAAAAGGTGATCACTGCAGACCAGAGGTGTCAATGATGGTAGGTCAACATGGGCACATGAACAGGTCGCCTACTCTGTAGGCCTATGCTCAAGAGCGTCTGCTGAATGATGTGCACGAAAACGTTTCTATATGCGCCCTGTTTGTAGTCTGCCGTTAACTGAGCGATCGTGAGCCGTCTGATGTCCCAACTGCTGTTCGCCTCTACTGTCAACCAGTTGTAGTCTCTCCATCCCAGCACATTAGGTGGTTGTGTATTCCTCTTCGGACCATTCCGTTATACCTTCACTAAGATGGTCCTCGAACAGCTTGAGATGCTGTCTCCCGCTTTCCTAACGCTGCAAATCACTCCCCGTTCAAACTCCGTGAGGTCCTTTCCTTACCCCGTTGCATGGGCTTCAAACTGACAGGCACTACCATGCCGTCACTATATATGCTTCGCCGATTGGTAACGTCCGTCACTCCTAGGTGCTGCGAGATGCGCCCACTCCTGAAAACTGGGGTCGTCATAATGTTTTGGCTCATGAATGCATATGCAGCATTGACTGAACTGGGTATTTTCTTATTTATTTACCTGTTCAGTTAAATAACTTATTTCAAATTTACCTGCTTTATTATTATTTTTACTATGGATGATGAAACTTTTAGAATTGAATTTAATTCAAATGTAGACTAACTTTTTGCATCCTACGTACCCTTATAGCAAATTTAAGGAGAAAGATTAGGACAGAAATGTACGACTGCCGTATTTGCAAAAAGTTACTAACCATTTGCTAACCAAAAAATCAGTGAATTCATTATTTGCGTAATCATCAAATTTAATCAATAAATATTACAACAAGATGACTCTTTTATTTACATATCCTAGACAAAGTACAAAATTTTTATATGTACAGTATTTTATTGCTATGAAACGGACACAGCGTGAGAGTTGGCAAATGCATTTAACGTTTCTTCTACACAGAATTGTTGCTTTTCCTACGTGTGTCGGCCTGTTTTTCAAAGATAGTTGAATTGTTAATGTTATTATTTATATAGCATCTAAAGCCGTAATGTGCTGTATCTTATGTATGTATGTATGTATGCGTGCGTGTTCACGGGTCGATTTGCGTAATGTGTAGGCTGAAAGACCGCGAATAATTAGAGGAGAAATCATTTCCTCCACCTGAGATCGGCTAACTACAGCTCCGATTGAAGAAGCCTTTAAGAATTCCTCCAGTTTCCAAACCCAGCCCCTCACCAAGAGTGTAATAAGTGGTAAAACCACTGTACTGTCACTGAGGATAGATGATGATGTTATTGACGATATTCTTGCATATACTCTGTCATGACCACTAGGTCAGAGGCGTTTGCAATTAATCATTTCAACAATGAATACAGTCATTAACCGTATTTAGCAGTTACGCTGGCTTGAATCATGATCCACTCAAACGCGCACTCTCGCTCTTGACCACCCAGCTGCATCGAGCCTAGATGTTGGTACTGTTGTATTTTTTAATAAAATTGTGCCAAACATAGTTAGCGTACTGAAATTAACGTTTTCTAGTTTTGATTGTATCTTTCTATTATAAATGGATCCAAATGCCCTTCTTGTTTCTGTCATTGTCTTCTTCCAAAAGCAAAGTAACCACAGCAAGTTTTTTTTTTTTGCAAATGGACTGTTTTTAATTGGCATGAAAAAGACACTAGAAAAGTACGAATACTTTACAGGATATATCGTTGTCGGATAAAGTAAGTTGGGGAGAGCATGGCCAGCACGGCATGAACGCTGTACAGAGGAGTGTAAATGCTCATGTCAGAGCACAGACGGCACTAATACGGTGCAGACATGTATGGTTTGTGTAAATTGACCCTAACATGGCCATGTTGGAAAAAGCCGATAAAAGTTTCTTGCGTCATTCGAACCCATCCCTTTTCTACAGAGTAGGGGAGAACTGTGATTACATAACGCTGATTAAAAAAAAAAAAAAAAAAAGAAGAAGAAAAAAAAAAAAGCTGAATAGACTGAGGGGAAGCGGAGCCAACACCGACCCTGGGGAAAACGGCATGCGTTGGCTCTGCCATTGTTTCCCCCACTAGCATTTCAGGGAAAAAAAAGCACCGTTTACTAAGGTGAAATGTGCTGCTATTTATGTAAAATACTTGCTATTTAAGCACGGGTCCCACTATTAAGCTACTTAATAGTGTGATTAGTTTAGGAAAATATAGTAATTAACTTTAACATAAATATCAAACATAAAATTAACCAATGTTTCAATTACTTTTTTTTTATTAACTACTACCCAACTGCAAAGCAGTGTATCGGCAAAATATTCAGTCAGTTACCCAGTGAACCATTAGTATATTTTAAGAATCGCTACCTTCATTCTTCAAAGATTTTCGCTTGGGAAATTTAATGTACTTAATTTATCTATCAAAAAACTGTTATGGTGTTCATTAATCCTTTGGCACATTCCCTGGGGTCGCTATTTATTTGTTTTTCGCATTATTAATCGTTTGGCACTATTCGCATTTTGTTTCTGAAGGGCATAAAATGCGAATCAATTTGCATGTTATTGAAAGTTTAAAAGAGTGCATTATCGGGTTATGTTTCATCATTGCCCAGCGAAACGGCTTTGGCTTATTGACTGGAAAACTTGATAATGAACACATCCGAAGTAGTAGTTTGCCTTTCAGTTCTCTCTCTCTCTCTCTCTCTCTCTCTCTCATATCATAATAGAAGACCGAGACGTGCTTCCATTAACTGAAAGAAAATGCGCCCTTTGGAGCGATATTTTTGCTTGGTTGAATCATGAAACATAATCTAGTTAGAGGTTAAAATACTTATAATATAACAAGACGACAAAAAAAAAATATATATATATATATATATATATGTATATATATAATAAAATAATAATAATAACAAAAGTGCAATGAAAGATAAGTACTTAATTCATTCTGAACGACCATTGCTTTTGGAATTTTATTGACTGCACTGAGTGTGAGGTATAATGTTAATTTTTGATAAGTGACTTAATCTGGTTCATTTGTTGGTCATTAATAGTCTAATTCCGTCTGGTGATTTTAAATTGTACGGAAGACTTGATGGGAACAGTATTAAAATGTTATTGAAAATGATGTCACGATACTGAACTTTGAAATGTTGGTCATTTCATAGACAACTATGAAATGCCCAACCTCAATCAGATCACCTGCGCGGTGATCTGATTGAGGTGTATAAGGCCTTGAATGGGTTGAGCACGCTGATCCTTCCACGTTCAGATTACGAACCTAAGGGGGCATAAATTCAAATTAAGAAAAGACAGATGTAGAATAGATGTGCGGAAATTTGCCTTTAGCCAGCGGGTGGTTAATTGCTGGAACAAACTTCCATCTGTCGTTGTGGAAGTTGATAGTTTGAATAAATTTAAGTAGGAACTGGACAGGCATTTGGAGGAAATGGTGTGTTGTTTTTTTTTGGCTGATGCTGCATAAGCTCATACACTTGCTTTCTTGCATCACATGCTACTACTACAACGTCCTTGTAAAAATCTATCATAGTACTGATTATTTAGTAACTTTCAAAACCTGTAGCAGAGTAGTAATTCACGATATATTTATTTATTTTTTATTATTATATTTTTTTTGTGCTGGTGATATCTTCAGTTTTTATAACAATTTTCCGTTCGCGAGAAGTGAATTTTTTAAATCAGGACTGCACTACTTTAGTTTGCGTTGTACGTTGTTGACGTAGCCCAGTGGTCAGGAGCGACAGTGCATAGCACGCGTTCCTTGAGTGGACCGGGGTTCAAGCCCGTGACTACTAAATACGAAAAATATTTGTATTGACGATTTATTGTAAACTCTACTGACTTGGTTGTCGTGCCGGAGTATAAACAGAAAATTTAATATCTGATGTTAATCTAGTAGTTGCGTCATGACCTGAATTACTGGATGGATATGACTACTACCACCTGCATGTTCACATTAATTGAATGGCCTCTTATTAGGTACACCTGCCCTTTTAATGAAAGGTTTCGCTCTTCTAGTAATAGTATCATGTTCGTACCATCAACATAAAGCGAATGGGCAGATGCATTGAGATGTTGTTTGTGTGAAATTCAGTGTAAGAATGGGCAGGTCGAAAGATTTTACTGACTTTGAACTTGGAATGGTAGTCTAAGGTTTTCACATGACTGTAACTCGGGTGTATCGAGATTGGTCCAATAACCAATTAACATCCAGCCAACGGCGATTCTGCGGTCGAAAAACAGCTCGTTGTTGCGAGAGGCCAACAGAGGTTGATAAGACTTATGCAGGATAACAGAAAGGCTACATCAAGTCAAACAACAGTGGTAACTAAAAAGTATTTCCGAACGTTCAGCACATTATATTTAGTGTCCTGAACCTTACTTTGTTTTCTCACCGGATTCCACTCCTCTCAAAAGACAAAGTACGGTTATAGTCGACTCAAGAAAACCAGCGCTGGTGTTCCTGGACGAAAAACCCGAGTTTCCGGGTGTACAAATCATGCTACCCTCGCCTGAGACCGACTAACTCAGCCACTTTGTGAAACAGTGCAGCGTGGTGAAAATGTGTGGAGATTGTCTGTCTTTCTCACGTAGTGTGCATTGGGCATTTGGTACCAGTGGAGCAAAATTTTATGCCACAGGTTATTTGGAAATAGTTTCCGACCTGGTACATACCATTATGACTGCAGTATTATCCGTATGCTAATAGTTTTTTTGACAGGATAATCGCAAGGGCAGCATTATACAAAACTGGTGTCAGGAACATGAAAGTGAATTCGGCCTACATCGGTGACCTCCCCAGTCACCAGATCTGAATCTAGTTTTGAAGCACGTGTGGAACGAGGGGGAAGGTCTTCGGAGTAGACATTCGCAACCATCCACTTTAAAACGCGACGATGAACCCAGGCTGTTCTGAGGACAAAGGTGGACCTATGTGCTATTAAATAGGTGTACCTAATAAAGCAATCACCTAATGTATGTTAGAGGCCAAAAAGCTTCAAGAAAGATGAAATATAATTCCCCGATTTGCTTTGTATTTTCTACAATTGTATAATTCCTGTACCACAATGGAGTGAACCCGAAATATTCATTTAAAACCGTTATATAAGAGCGCACTGGCAACTGAGCTGTTGTGGTAATAATGAACGGTTTCACAATAGCAATGTATGCACTAGAACGAAACGGTTGCTATTATTTGGGATTTTTTTTTTTCTTCATCCATATAAATTATGGCTCTTACAGAGACTGTTATATACCATATTTCTTAGGAAGAAAGCAGTATTGGATACATTCAGCAGTTAAAAAAATTTGTAAAGTAGTGGTTTTATAAATTATATGAAGATTAAAAAAATCCAGGAAAACATTTTTCAGTTATTTCGGAATGATATTGGCAGCCTCATTAACATGTTGTTGCATGTCGGGCTGACACACAGCTGAAAGATTAATTTTTTCTGGGTTATAAATTTCTTTTACAACAGATAGCTTTATGTGAGACAAACGCCACGCAGTGAAGAGCTGTTTCATGATTAGTGCGGTTAATATATTCGAACGTGTGCGTTCCCCATTCAAAAGCGTAATACACTGCTCGACAAAATTAACAGACCACGTAGAAAACGTGGTATAACTTGTGCAGCTTGTCATGAAGCTGGATAAAATTTGGTATGTTGCTGTACCATAGAATAACAATGAAATAAGGAGATAGCGAGAATATTCCGACAGGTATAAGGGACATTTATAGAGGTTGTATAAGAAGTACCAAAAAATATGACATTGCTGGAAAATATGGTCACATGACACCAGTATAGCATATGATCCTTCAACGGCTAAACAGGCCTGACAGCAGTGAACCATGCTCGATATAAAGGTTCTTTTTTTTTTTTTTTTTTGATTTGGTAGTTGTTGGCGCATCGGCTTCTGTGGCCATATTGCACCTCCTAAAGTTTTTGCAGTACTTTGATCCAAGCCCGAGGCGGGAATCGAACCCGCGACCTTTGGGTTGCCGGGCAGGTACTTTACCCACTCGGCTAGCCCGGTCGGCTATAAAGGTTCTATTAGATTCCGTGGCAACAAATCCCATTGTTCCATCAGCACAGACCCTAGCTCACGCCCTCGCCTGAGACCGACTAGCTTAGCCACTTTGTGAAAAAGGCCCATCAAAATTCCTCGAAAACTCATGTCTCTTCCACCCATCTGATGTGGGAAAGACGGCGATTCTAATTCTACCCACGAGGGCAACGCATGCACTGTGACTCCCAAGGGTGCCCCGCACATGTTCAATCAGATTTAAGTCCGACGATCGTGCTAGCCACTGCAGTCGTTGGATATTTTCAGTTGCAAGATATTCCTCAACCACTAGAGTTCTGTGTGCATTGTCATGCATGAAAAGAAATTCTGGGCCAACGAACCCATAAAAAGTTGCACGTAGGGATCGAAGATCTGTTCTTCGACCTCTGCGCAGTTACGGTACCCCTATTAAAAACTTGAAGAGGGGTTCGATTGTTATTCCACCGCCGCCACCGTAAATGTTCCTTTCTCTGATGTTGGTGGGATGGTACTGCACTCTTCGGTGTCTCCAGATGAAATGACATCTGGAATCCAGGGGCGTTCCTAGGGTATGTGGTGCCCGGGTTCCAATCGCAAATCGGCGTCCCCTTTAAAATTTTCTTCATATGTGTATGTAAGTTTCAGTTTTTCAGACGCCCCTTGAATGTTGGTGCCCAGGTGCAATGCACCCCTTTCACCCTCGGGATGGCCCACCCCTGCGGGAATCTTTTTGTAGGATTAAACGGGACTCAACAGACAATGGCTCCAGTTTTGACGAGGTATGTGGTGGTTTGGGTTTAATGTGATACAAACCATTTCCTTCGGAGAGTCCACTTGAATTGAGCCTTCTTAACTCAATCCGGTTGTAAATGTTTTCACCTGTGGCCCCAGCAACCTCCAGGTATAGTTGATGACAGGACATCATAGATTCAGTCTTGTTGTTAGAGCCAGATTAGCGGTCCGTTCTGGTTGACGTAGCCCTTAGGCGAGCTTGGCCAGCTTTTCTTGTAATGGTCCTGTCTTCTGAAACTGTTTCCATAAGTGTATAAAGTGTGTTATAGTTATATAGTAAATCCAGACTATTGAATATTATTGTTGTTTTATTATATATATATATATATATATATATTTTTTTTTTTTATTATTATTATTATTATTATTATTCTTTTTCCTGCTGGCTCCCTGGTATGGGCAACCCGGAGAGTGGAGTGCTGGCACTCACTGGTATTGCACTACCTCCAGTGGGTGCGGGATTTCATGCGCGAATTGCGCTACAGTGAAATCAGACTCAGGTAATTTAACATACTTTTTCAGGACTGCTTTGTAAAGACTATATATTTACAAGTTCTCAAGGTAGATTTGGGCTTATGCCTGGGAGCTACCCTGATTAAAGAACACACACACATACACGAGTGTTTAATGATATGTCAGAGCGTATAAGGTATGTTAGTGTCTAACGGCTCCTGGGATTTCTCCCATCTCCGTGGGTGTACATTGTATCGGGGCCAGAGATTTGAAGTGTGTGGGTTTATGTGCTATATTGTGTTGGGCCCTTTGTTCCTCCGGTCTATTAGCCGCCGAGCCCCTAGTGGGACCCGACGTTACCACACCATGCCACGGGGAGGCTGACCGGGTGTACCACTGTAGCTAGAGTACTCTGGCGGGTCCTGCCACCTACTTTCCTGGGATTTCAGTGGCTAGGACCAGATTTGAGAATGAGATGATCGCTGTTTCTTGAGCAACGGTTGTAATTTTAACAGAGCGTAGGGTTGTTCGCTGATAACTTGTTCTAAGGCCAAATAGGGCGGGCAGTAATTTTGATATTTTTAGATTTAGACCTGTGGGGCGTGTGTGTGTGTGTATATATATATATAAAACGTTGTGCAAGAGAAAAGTAAGGGAGGGAGGCAGAAGACTGGAGGGTAGGAAACAGAAGAAAGGGGCCAACAGGGAAGATGGCCCCTGATGACAGTGTGGCATGCCCAGTGCCTCACCAGAGAGAAGAGTGGGGTGGCGGGTGGACGAAAACCACCTCCCCACAAAAAAAAAAAAAAAAAAAAATCATTCTGTAAGAGAAAAATAGGGGGTGGGGGAGTAAAAGAACGGATGGTAGGAAACAGAAGAAAGAAGCCGGGAAAAAAAAAAAAAAAAAATGAGAGAGAGAGAGAGATATACCCCGCAAGTTCAGAGTAGGTACAGCAAGCACGGCGAGTCAGTTGGAGCCGACAACTTGCTGGAAATCCAGCAGTGTGTGCGCTGCTATGGTGGATGGGTCATGTTCAGTAAGGTCTAGTTCAGGTGTCGTCATTGGGACTCCATTTGGTGAGTCTCTGTCGCATCCAGACTGAAGGCTGGTCCAGTAGTCCATGATAACGAATAGTGGGGGTGGTCAAAACCGGGAGTCCAAGATTGATGGTCAAGTCCAGTGATCGATGGTAGGCCTCTTCTTGATGAGATGTGTCACATCTGGTCCAGGAATCAATGATGAGGAATTTGTCAAGGTATGTGTGGACCCAGTCTCTGATTGCACTGCTGGTCAAGTCTTGTACAAGTTAGTCCAAGGTGTTAGCATCCATGGCTCAATGGTGTGTAGCAACAATTGGCAGTCATGGTTGTTATGACCAATGATTCGGATACTAAGGTGGTGGTAGCGCTTTCTGCCTGGTAAATAGGTCCATTGCAAATTGAGTCAGAGCTCGGTAAGTTTCTTCATTCTGTAGGGTGAGGTGTTCTTGATTTTGGTAGTTGAAGCGTAGTTTCGTTATTAGGATCCTCCTGAAGTCCTCGTAGATTTCACAGCTGTGAGCAAGGTGCTCCCACGTCTGATCCTCTCCACAGTGGCAGCAGAGTGAGTCTGAAATTCTGAAGTCATGTAGTTTTTTCTGTAAGGAGCCATGTCAGAGCATATAATTATATGTACACAATCTCGAGACTATATTGTGTGTAATTAATAAATGAATGAAAAAAAAAATAAAATGCCCATTGTAGGCGCTGTCGCCAGTGAACCGTGGTTAGCATGGACATTTGGAGCGGTCTGCGGCTACACGGCCCCATTTTCAGAAGGGTTTGATGTACTGTGTGTTGTGACACATTACGCCCATCACCAGCATTCCAATTACCGGCGAGTTGCGTCACATTCACTCTTCTGTTGTCATGTACCATTCGGGAGAGCCTTTGCTCACCTCGAGCATCGATGAGCCGTGGTCGTCCAATATCTTGCTGGCGGTTCGGTAGTTTCCCATCCTCGGACCACTTTCGGTAGGTACTACTAACCACAGCTGACTGCGCACCCCACCAGCCATGCCGTTTCAGATATGCTCTGACCCAGTTGTCTGGCCATTACAATTTAGCCTTTGTCAAACTCGCTCAAGTCCGCTGTCTTTCCCATCCGAAGAACAAGAGTAACACTGATTAACGGAGCTCAGTATCAGGTGTTTTTTATACCGTGTCCCGAACCGCACACGCGCCGTAGTTCACATGCAGTTGCTTCGATTTGCATAACGACTCGTTGGTCATAATGTATTGACTCATTGGTGTATAAAACTTTATCGTGTTAACCTAATTTAAAAAAAAAAAAAAAAATATTGTCGGCAAAGAGGCTTTACTTATGTGAAAATACATTGTTTTAGGGAAGTCCACAGTTTCTTGCTTTTATCCAAAGTCTCTGACTTTTTTTTAGTTGTCTCACAAAAAAAAAAAAAAAAAATTCCTGTGCGCGTATTCTCGTATTAGATAAATTTGTTCTGTCCAGTCAACTAATATATGTTGTATATAGTTGCTAGTTGCGTATATATATTGTATGAAGTTGCCAGTGCCTTACTGGTCTCGTTTAGAGACCAGTAAGGCACTGGCAACTTCTGGAGACCCTGTTTTTTTTAGCTTCTACCTCTCCACCTTCGTTCACTCTGTATTAATTGAGGACTTGGCGACATACAGCTGAACCTCCCAAAGCGGTAACCTTGGGACCCGATTCTTGCCGCATTTTGAAATATTGTTCCTTAATTTGGGTAGTTATTATTTATAGTTATATATTAAAAAAAAAAAAAAAAAAAAAAAAAAACCTGCATTTCTGTACTGCAAATTATTGTACATAAATGCATTTCACATATAGAACAAGGTAACAGTACTATACATAGAAATGTATTTTTTCAGCATAGTAAAAATATTTCTTCTAATATATACCTTACCCAGTTGATGAAACAACTCTAAAAATATTACGTTGCTTTCGTGAAGTACCACTGTCAGTTTCTTTGATAATAGTGACAGCAGTTAAGGGCCAAAAGTTGTATAGCGAATGCGTTGCGTTAGCTTGATCTTTCATATACGAATCATGAGACCTAAAAACATTTTGAGTAATCCATCGCTTTATGCCATTCTTGTTTAGGGATATCAAGAGACAAACCCCTGACCTTTTGACAGATTTTCCCATGTGGTTGGAACTCAGTAAAAATCCTTTGTTGCCGAAGTGAAATCTTCACCCTCAGCTCCGATGAATTGTTTGATCAAATGGACACTTCGAGAACTAAATTTGCCGATTCTTGAGTGGTTTTTACTGCATTCGCTGATTTTTCTAAAACAAGGCGCGGAGTATTGGTGGTGCCGTATAATGTATTGTCGGATATTGGAGATTCAAATGTAATAGTTACTCCTCTGTTTCGGGTACTCCAGATTCGGTTGCGAAGGTCGAAGACATCGCCATCAGATGCATTGAAGAAAATATCAGAGTGAATGAACAATCTGTATAAGGTTATTATTTGATGCTAAAATCCACAGCTGAGATGCAAAGAAAGAGAGTGAAAGCAAAGCATTCATTTTCCGAGTGTTTGTGGATTTGGAAGAGTAATAAAGCCTCGCGCAGAAATAACCACTATCAAATCTGAATGTCTCATAGAATAACTGACTTAGATAGGATGAGTGGTTAACTACGATTCCGTTTGAAAAGTAAGTGGCATTTATAATGATTATGCATGAAAATGACCACTGAAATTAGAATAGACATTTGTTGAAATGTAGTGACACTCGTTAGATGTACAGCGAGTTGTTAGCAATTCAGAGTTATTTGGCACCTTAAGTGGTTGCCTATGTGAAAGTCCGAGCCTGGATTCATAGGGAAAGTAATATTCCGACCTCCATCTGGTAGCTAATTGTCATTACGTGCGAGGCATGATCAAAAAGTTCCCGGATTAAAGTGCCACTTACCTGGTATTCCATGACGTCGAAGTAGTTCCCATGAAACATTCAGGGATCCTGTCACCTTTGAGACCCCGTTTCTGGAGACCCTGTTTTTTTTTTATCCTCTACCCCCTCCGCCTTCAGAACTTAAGCACTTTTGAGTTTTTCATTGATATCCGAAACAAGAGATCTGAAAATGCTTCCAACAGCAGTATAATCACAGGATTCCCTGATTCTCAATGGAATACTTTTGGAATTTACAGCATGAGATACTCGATAAGTGAAAGTTTTTTATTTATTTATTATAGTGGAAACCGGATAAGAAGTTTTTCAAGGGACTGGAGGTTTAGAACTTCTTACACCAGAAAACTTCTTATAAGGGAAAATTACCTAAGGGTATGAAATGTTATGCTAACTATACAAATAAAATTGAAAAGATACACATACCATACATAAGTTAAAGATGATTTTTAAGTACTATTTCAGAATTTATAAATATTTTACTCTGCCTATGGGAAACATTTTTAAACCGAGAATTTCTTAACATTCTGTTTATTAAACTCATTACCAAGTTGGAAGAATGGGCTCCTTTGGAGTTTCAACACACCGTAAAAGGTCACAATTAGAGTAACACAGAGCAATAATCTACTAAGTAATTCAGAACTGTTCACAGCCATCAGAGCTTAACCTGGTCTACGTATCCAGTTATGGATATCGATGAAAACAATTGCAATATGTCACTTCCATTATATCAAAATGTGTATACTAAAAAGGTTTTAGCGCTGAAAGCCCCTCAGACTTCGGAAAATTCACTAATCGAACAAGTTAGTGCCAAGCATAATTTTATTTTGTCGTAAACCACCGAATTAGGTGAAATGGCATCGTTTCTGTTATATCTCATATTGTGAATTCCTTCACGAGTTGCTCTCATATTGAACAACCTCGAATAAGCAACGCGTCGACAATGGATTCTCGAATAGGTAACACTTTGCCAATGGATTTTCGGCAGATACCACCACCGGTCGGTGGTATCCACCGAGAATAAGTAACATTAGTCTTCTCCGTTGGGTGCGCGTTGCGCTGATATTGCACCACCTCCTGTTTCCAATATCAGGGCAACCCCGTTGTAAAGGCATTCCAATATGATATATATGAATATCAAAAACGATGCCATTTCATTTATTTCGGTGGTTTACTAATGAACTAAAATGATGCTTGGCATAAAGTTGTTCAAGTACCAAATGTTTATATTGTTTAATATTAAAGAATAAATAATTTATATTTTTAAAAAACGTATTAAGTGGGAAAACGTCATTATAATAATACACCGTGTATTCTTTATCACGAACTTTTTATTCGGGAAAACTTTTTACTTGGGAAATTTCTTACGCGGGAAAATAATACATTACAACATATAGAGTTGAAACTAGGACTTAAGAAACCAAACCAAGTACAGGTTTGTCATTGGGTTTTTAGGGGCATTAGCAACTAAGGCTATATTGCTCCGATGATATGCGGTGGTCATTCCCTGACCTTTCTGCATTCTCCGTATTTAGTGGTCATGGGCTCGAACCCCGGTCTAATGAAACAGCGTGTGCTACGCACTGCTGCTCCTGGCTACGGAGGCGCCGACCTAATACAGGGGAAAACTTCTTATGGGGGAATTACTTATTCGAGTTCTACTGTATTTTTTTTTTAGCAGCATGTTGGAAACTTATTGTATTAAAACAACACGGGGGCTATGGAGCGCCCAGTTACATTCCATGTGTGACAGACATGGCCAACTTGAGGATATGCGGGCAAAAGTATTTTTGGACCCCTGTAAAAATGTTTATTATGAAATAACATTTAATATTTTTGGATTAATAATGATAAATGGTAGGTTTTGGTGCCTTTTTTTTTTTTTTTTAAGACGTGGCGCATTCAAAAGCAAATATGGGGTCTCGTGTGATTGTCATGTATAATTTTGGGGTCGCTGGTCGGAATAGGTTGTGTTCCAGTGGCGTAGCTACCAGATATATGTTCTTTGCCTCCGGGCCCGAAAAAGGGTAGCTGCGCTACTGTTGTGATCCCTTTGCCTCAAGTCCGATAACGCCACTGGTGTATACAAGCATTCACACACAAGTAGTAATAACTTGGTTCGTGCACTTATCTAGACCAGTGGTCTCCAAAGTAGGGTGCGCGAGATGAACAGCAATAAATCAGTATTTATTATGAAAACTTTAGTTTTTCGAAACGTAATTGAAAATAAAAATTATAAATGTTTTTTAATACTTCAGTATGCGGATTTGTTTGATCGCGTGGCTTTATTTGATCATGCCATCGATTATGCACGTTCAAGTATTTTGTACTTTTAACTTCAATTTAATTTATTTTGTTCTGTATTTTTTTATTTGTGATCTTTTAAAATTATATGTGATTTTAGATATAATGCTTTCCATGTAAATGATTTATAAATAAAAAAAATATTAAACTTATTTAATTTTTTTTTCCGGGGTACGCGCTAGTCCTTTTAAGTAAAATAAGGGTGCGCGACCAAAAAAGTTTGCAGACCACTGATCTAGACTAGCGGACTCGCCGATGGCTAAAGCAAAATTGCGCAGAATGAATACGAAGGTAAATCTGAAAGTTTCCGGAAGAAGGTGTTTTGTGCGGCCGTAATCGCCAAGAAAGAACAGTTGGCGCCTTCTTATCCATAGTTTTAAGGTTCTCGCAGCGGCAGAGGACACTGGTAGAATTTTGGTTTTTTTTTTTTTAATTGCAAATAAAAAATATATATATATATATTTTACGATTCGAGGGGACTGAGCCCTATGATTTTACGAGCCATAGGCAGTTGCCTAGTTTGCCTAGGGGTGAGTATACCCTGGTGACAGAAATAAAGTAATTATGACAAAAACAGTAATGTATGATAGTACTGTAATAAACTAGGCACTTACCGGGATTAAAAAAAAAACCAGGAAAGTCAAAAAACAATCGTAGTTGAAATAAAAGATCTCTAGGAAAGGAAATGATATAAATTATCTCATCGAATTCTACTAAAAAAATAGTACATAACCAGTAATCATTCCAAGCTGATGTTAAGTGGTATCAAACTAGTTTCACGAGCACTTTTGAAGGAGCGATAAGAGGATGGTTTCGAATTTCATGACATCAGGATTGACAGGGCCATCATAATACGTATATTGAAATTAATTAAAAGGAAGGTGTTTTTATACCATAGTATGCAATTGGAGATCAGAGAGTTTGGTAATATTAAAGTACAACTTTGAATAAAAGCCTTTTTCTTTTTGCACGTTCAGAGGTGTATTGCTAAAAAAATAGTACTGGAACGCTCGTTCTCCAGAAGTCTATGTGATAACGCCCCATCTACTGTACAGTAACTGAATCAGACTTCAGACTCACGGTTCATAGAACAACCAGTTCTAGCGTTCAGCTCATGGCGAATAAAAATGCAGCGTTCGCACGCATCACAGTATATCTCATTCGTTGGATCTCTTTATCTAACACATTGTACTTTAGTAAGAAACGTTCAAGTTTCATTGCGAAATTTATATTTTTGTTTTTGAATAAATTTTTAAAGAAATCTATTAATTTTAAAGATTACTATTAATATATATTTTTAGTAGCAATGGATAATTCTCCCTCCCCTTTGATTATGCCATTGTTTCATAATATTAAGTGTATAAATTTAATTTATTTCGTATGATGTGATCAATACACAAAGGAACCAGTTTTTTCTTGCTTCCTTCGTGTATCGTGGCCGGGATATCCAACCAACCGGTTGGTTAGGCACCATCGTGATATCCAGCCCGAGGCGGGAATCGAACCCGCGACCTTTGGGTTGCTAGGCAGGCACTTTACCTACCCAGCTAGCCCAGTCGGCTATAAATTTAATGATTTTCTATTATGACATTTACAAAAAAAACTACCGGAACGTAGTTCCGGTCCAAATACACCACTGAGCACATTGCGAACAAAATGAAACAACTCGTATAGTTAAATACGCTTGCGATTTGAAGTGAACGGTTTTAATATAATCATTATATGACAACAACTTCGTCATTGCAAGTCTTTATTGATTGATGATAACAACTTTTGGGTTAAAATGATATTAACTCTAAAATTAAGCTTTGGATAAATGAAGTTTTACAATGAACGACATAAGTGATGCCAGAACTTACTGTGGAAATATACATTGAGTGATCACTGAATAATGACCACCTACCTAATACTTCGTAAGTCCACCTTTTGCCCTCAGTACAGCAGCTATCCGACGTGGCATTGATTCAACAAGATGTCGGGAGGTATGGCCTGTGTGTAATGCGGTCAGCAATGCAGGTATGGAGGTGATTGATGTATACAGACGCCTGATGTGCCTTTCCACAGTGTCCCACAAGTGCTCTATGGAATTGATATCGATTGAGTTTGGAGGCCAATCGATATGCTGGAAGTCAGAACTGTGTTCCTCAAACCATTCCTGCACAACAAGTGCCCGATGGCTCTACGCATTGTCATCTTGGAAGACACCATCGCCATTCGGGAAAAAGTGTAACATAGCGGAGTGTACACAGTCAGGAAGCAGTTGACGATAGCGGAGACCAGTGATACGTTGTTTGTTTCACATGCCCCAGGGGTACAGGTTCCTGCCAGTGAAACATGCCCCACACCATACAACTGCCTCCACCGGCCTGCACTTTTGATATCATGCATGAGCCTTGACCCATCATGTTGTTCACTCCAAATCCGTATACGACCATCCAAGGTGTGGAATAAATAACGTGACTCATCCGACCAGCACACCTTCCAGTCTTACGTCCAACTTGCATCCTCTTTGCATCAGGCGAGACTTTTACGCTGATGAACCTTGGTTAGGAGAGGATGCTGTAGGGGTCGTCTGCTGGTATAGCCCATACGTGCGACGCATGGTCATGGCAGATATTGTTCCGGGTTTGCCCATGTTGTATTGGGCAGTCAACTCTTCAACAGTGCTGCGCCCGTTCACCTGTACGAGTCGTCGGACCGGGCGCTCACCTCTAACATCAACTTTTCGCTGACCTCTGCAGTTTTGCCTTTGGGTCGTTGTTTGACCATGTTAACGCCAGTCCTGGTACACTTTAACTACGGCGGCTCTCGAACACCCCACCAGTTCAGCCGTTTGGGAAATCGAGGCACCAGCTCGTCGAACACCCGCAATCTGCCCTTTATCAAATTCCGATAAATCCTTCCTTTTACTCACCACGCTCGGAATTTTACTACCTGCTGAACCACTGACACCATATCTATGCTAGCTACGTTGGTCGACTAACTCCGCACTCATGTACCTCACGTGGTTAACGGGGTCGCATTCAGTTTTCATAGGGGTGGTCATAATTCAGTGATCACTCAGTGTATATACAGCAGAACCTGGATAAGAAATTCCCGCATAAGTTTTCCCTTGTACTAGGTTTGGTTTCTTAAGTCCCAATTTCAACTCTATATGTTGTAATGTATTTTTTTCCCGGGTAAAAAGTTTTCCCGCATAAAAAGTTCGTGATAAAGAATACACGGTGTATTATTATAATGACGTTTTTCCACTTAATACGTTTTTTAAATATAAAAATTCTTTGTTTTTAATATTAAAAAATATTAAACAATATAAACATTTGGCAATTGAAGAATTAGTGCCAAGCATCATTTTAGTTCGTAGTAAACCACCGAATTAGGTGAAATGACATCGTTTTTTACATATCATAATATGAATGACTTCACAACGAGTAGCCCTGATATTGCACTACCTCCAATAAGCAACTCTTCGCCAATGGAGAAGACTAATGTTATTTATTCTCGGCGGATGCCAACACCCAGGGGTGGTGGGGTGATGGTATCCGCCGAGAATCTATTGGCGAAGTGTTGCCTATTCGAGAATCCATTGTCGAAGCGTTACATATTTCAGGTAGTTCAATATCAGGGTAACTCGTGGTGAAGGCATATATGTTGCAAATATATATATATTTGGACGGTCTCGTCCGGGATCGTCCAAAAAAAAAAAAAATAATAATAATACAGTAATAAATAAAAATAAAAAATAATAAATAAATTTAAAAAAAATAAATATATATATATATTTTTATTATTATTATTTTTTTTTTAAGTGGATAAGGTTAAGCTATATTTTAAAACAATAAGTAGGGATCAGCATTGTTTTTCGATGAATACGAAGTTTCCTGGAGAACAAACCATGCAACTCTCGTCTGGGACCGTGCAAAAGCTGCGAAAAGTCAGGAGAACTGACCACTTTTGGTCTCCGTGAAGGCATGAATTGTCATGTTTGTAAATTGTATGTATTCTGCAGTTGGTTGGGGGATGGATTACCCAAGTTTTTCCTAAGGGTAATCCATCTCTGTATACCCAGGAGGTATCTTAGTCGCCATATGCAAAGGCAACTAAGTTCCAACCAATGGGAAGTAATCTGCTACTTGAGCATGAAGACAATAATGAAACCCCAGTTTAATAGTCAGTAAATGCCTATTAAGCGAGGATCATTTCTTACAAGAGGACCCACGGTCATTCGGATTTTAAATGAACCTTTTGTTTTTCGTGACAGTGTAGTGGCTTTGCCACTTGTCCCTCATCAAAGGCTCGAGGAATTCTTAAATGCTTCTTCAGTCGGGGCTGCAGTTAGCCAATTTTAGGCAGAGGATTAGCTTCTCTTGAATTTTCCTGTCTCCTCTCACCTTTTATATCTGCCTGTAAACACACTTTTAACAGATATAATACACTTACTCATTATCAAGTGAGTTGGTCAGTACGTAAAATAAATTCCCACGAAAAGTTCAAAAGTACTCGACCTCCTTTAAGTTAAATTTTAATTTTTTTCCCCGTATGCGAACTGCATGATAGAAGTGTAATACAATACGCACCATCGAATTTTTAAGCCAAACGCCACCCCTCCACACACAACCAACAGTGTATTAAATAGAGCTTATAATACTAATTATTCATATACTGGTAACATTTCACTTTCAGTCTTAAAAAAAAAAAAAAAAACACGTTTGTAACAAAATCATCGCTAATCTTACAAAACTAATCTATATATACTGTATATATATAAAACGCTTCGGTATGCTGCCCAAATTTTCCAACTGCTAATTGTTGCCAGCGCCCGTTCACGCGGTTCACCTCTGCAAGGTGAACCTTATTAATTCTTTATTAATTTTTGTACTAACGTTTTTCGACTGAAGAAAGGCAACCTATTCCTGAAAGTTATCGATGTACGTTTTTAACTGTTTATTTTATCTCTCTTCAATTTTAATAAACCGTTCTAAGTTTTAAGAAGTGTAAAAATGGCTGAACAGTGTGTAAGAACTTGAGAAAATGTAGAAGAAATGCTAATGAAACATTAGAGGAGAGATCTAATAGACTCTACGACTACGAAGACGGACAGAAAACATTGAAGAATGAGAAGACGCCGTAGGACTAATCAAATACTGTACAGCCACTCCCCGGCTTACGTAATACTGTACTTATGGAAATTGGACTTTGTAAGTTTTTGTCGGCCGGTGCAAACTTAAAATCATGGAAACGTATTTTGCATCTCGTATGAATAAACGGAGGTATCGTGAAAATATCGTAATATGAACCCAATAACACTTTTTTTTTTTTGGTAATTCGTTCGAAGACCTTGGAAGTTGAAATTTTCACTATATTACTAAGCTATTTATCTCTCTAAAACGTCATTTTTATAATGGAAATTGCACTACACTTTCATCGTTATCATATATTCTGTTATAAGAATCAAATTTGAACGCCTTTGTGATATTTTTCTAAAACACATTCCTGGAGGTCACTACCATAAAACAATTTGCACTTTCCAGTTTATTGGGCTTTTCTGCTAGCGCAGTCTATTATAAACGGATAATAAACTCGATCTCATTGCATTTGCGATAATACCGATAACTGGAATTCTGTGGGTTTTTACATTACGGTATTATGGTGAAATGAGTTTCCCTTTGCTGAAATCTTCAATCATATAAAAAACATAATTAAATTTTCAGAATCTTCTCTTTATTCCTATTTACTTATTACAATGGTGAAGGGAAAGGGATCAACAGAAAGTGCAAGTGCTGGCAGTGCTAGGAAATGAAACAAAATTGATTTAGAGATGAAGATGAAGTACGAGGCAGGTCAGTTTGTCATCTATTGCACGGAATTAGGTCTCGCTGCTTCAACAGTGAATAATAATTAAAAAAAAAAAAAAAATCTTGTTTATACTCTGGCACGACCACCAGATCAGTGGAGTTTACAATAAATCAATCAATCAATACAAATGCTAATCGTATTTAACAGTCACGGGCTTGAACTCCGGTCCTCCCAAAGACAAAGGGCGTGTGTTACCGCACTCGCATTCCTGATCACTCGCCTACGTCAGACCTAATTACTATTTTAAGGGACAGTGCGCATATAAAAGGACATGTTAAATGGTCAACGCATTTAAGATCAGATCAACACTGATCACAAAACAGCGTTCAGGTGCTATATCGAAGATGGAAAAGCTAATAATATGGATAGAAAATCAGATTCAGAAGCAAGTGCCCCTGGGTCCAATGGCCATTCAAGCAAAAGCAAGAAGTATTTATGAAGATATAAAAGATAAGTACGGTGAACCCCAAGCCAAGTTCGTGGCAAGCAACGGATGGTTTAATAAGTTCACGCATCGGGCTGGTTTCCAAAACAAAGTATGCTATGAAGTCGCCAGTGCCGATTCTGCTGTTGCTGCAGGGAAATTTTGTGATGTGTTGGGAAAAAACCCTTCTAAATCTCCACAGCCCACAAACTTCCGCAGCGGCGTGGTTATCAGCTGGAGAGTTAATTCTGGCAATGATGCTAGAAATGTAAAACTTGCTGACGTTTTGCCTGTTTTCTCTCTCTTTTTGTAATTTTGTACACTTTTGTAATTTTTCTTGCGCATGAGATAAAAAAATTGAATAAATAATTCTATTTACATGTTCGTCGAACATTTCTTTTTTGCTTCAATCAAATTCAGCCAAATTTGCGAGTGCTGCATAAGCATTTAGGGAAATTCCGACTTACGTAGAGTTCCGTGGAACGCTAAACTAAAATCATTTTTAGTGAGTTTACCTACATTAACTACATAATGGAGCATTACTGCCGAAAACGGAATGTGTGCAGTGAAGTATCTCCATCCGCTAGGAGCTTTTTCCTCCGCATTCTGAAATCTGAGATTATTTTCCGGAGTATAAACAGAAAATTTATTATTATTTATTAAAAGCAGCCCTTACGTAAGTCGGGGAGTGACTGTAGAAGTACTCGATGCGAATGATCAACAAGCTGTAATTGATGTGGAAGAGCATGACATAGGAAATATGTGTTACTACTATGAGTATTGCAATGCAAGATATTGGGGACATGAGTTAAACACATCGAATAAATACACTAAATGCTGTCATGATGCAAAGATTTCACTTGACCTGACCTGACCCACTGTCTGAGACACCCTACTCTATTACGAGAGCTGCTTACCGTGGATACACGTGAAGCAAATAACTACAGAGGACGTATACAAGAGTACAACTCATCAATGGGCATAGAGATTAAATCACCGCCTGGAAATGGTCCATACTGTTTTAGAATACACGGCCAGATTTACCATTTGGCCTCACCGCTATATCCAAACGAGGCAAATAAGCCAGAATTATGGACAACTTGATATTTTCGATTCTGCTAAAGCAACAATAAAACGTCTTGAAAAACAATCAAACCAAGGGTGAATGGCCGAAGTAATGTAACAATTGGATGAGATGCTGCGACAAGTTAACCCATTTGCTTAGTCATACAAACAAATGCATCAAAACCCAAGTCAATCCAACAATGAATGTGCGCATGGCATTTATAGAAGACCAGAACTTAGATAAGAGACGATATAATGCACCTACATCCAAAACGGAGGTTGCTGCAATATTTGTTGGAGAAGACGGGGAACCGCCTGCAGATAGAGACATATTCATATATCCCACAGGTTACTGCTGTAGAATTATATCACCGCTAAACAAGACTGGTGAAGACTGAAGGATCTAGATTAAACTATTTACGTCATAATCAAAAAAATGGCGTATGTTACGCCGGGCACAACTAGTTATTATAATTATTATTTTATTCCTTTGTTATTATTTTTCAGTTTATGTCCATCTTTAGCTGATTAAAAGTAAAAAGCAAAAGAATTAACAGAATTTATATTGCTGTCTTTACACATTACTGAATTAAATAATTTTTAGTGAGTTTACCTAATTAACTACATAATGGAGCATTACTGCCGAAATCGGAATGTGTGCAGTGAAGTATCTCCATCCACTAGGAGCTTTTTCCTCCGCATTCTAAAATCTGAGATTATTAAAAGTAATCTTAATTTTTGTTTCCCTACGGTATTTCTGCGTTTTACAATGAGCGTGTAAACTTACTGAATTGTTAGAATTTGGAGAACGGTGGACGCATTCAACATCTGTTGCTGCTAAAGAGGAAGAATGCATATTCTTGCTGCGGTGGGTGACAGCCATTTATTTTAAAAATTACATCACGCATTTTATAAAACATTTGTCGGTGGCTCCTTTTTACTTTTATTTAAATAAATATATTTACATATGCATATTAAAATGTTCATTTAAATTATCTAACTTATGAGTTTCCGATTTTTTAACAGCGACATGGTAGTTTCCATACCCTCACGGAGAACGTGACAATGTATTGGTTTCTAGTAGGAACCACGAAGTTTAATAAATGTGACATTATGAGAATTTTTTTTCTCCCTCGAGTTCTTTACATTCTATCCGAGAAAAAAAAAAAAAAAAGCAACTGTTAGGAAACTTTTCTATCTTCCTTCACCCACTTATTTGTGGTGATGGATGTGAATGGGGAATAATTAGTATAATTGTTTCCATTAGTTGTCACGAAGGTTATAATACTGATTACAGAGGATGATCATTTTAAACGAGAACTAATGAAAACGAATAACTTTGAGTTAAAGAGTGCTAGAGACATGAAATTTAAAAGTACCATTCTTTTTATTCTGTGTAACAATAAATGCGATATTTCTGCTAAACGGAAAATAAAGCGTGAAAAAGTCAACCAAACAGCGTCACCCTATCGAGGGTTTAGTGTCAGACAACGTTAACTACAAAATTGCATTTTTGTTTTGAGACAACTTTAGTTTTACTTTATACAAATAACAATGCATATCATGTCATATAGCTGTATCTTTCTAGTACTTTACAAGTTAGCATGGGCTATAAGCACATTATCCGGTGAATCAAGAAAATGTCAATGACTTTTTCTTGGTTAATTACAAAAACGTTTACTACAAAATGATTTGGTAGTTAACGTTGTCTGACACTAAACCCTCGCTATGTTGACTTAAAGTTTAACGCCAATCATGCTAAAATTTAAGGAAATAAATAAAAGTTCGCCCATATAATAAAGTTAATTCCGAAATGCAGTGCAATGATGGGGCTAACTAATATTTTTCACAGCTTAGGGTGCTTCGCTGGTCAGGAATGTGGGTGCGTACTTGTTGCCGCAGTGTGGGGGCTCAGTCACTTCAACTCAAACCTTGCTGGGTTGAGGGGGATTATCGAAACACAACGTTCTTTCGCCCGCTTGGTGGATTCGATGTAGCCTTTGCCTGAAGAGATGGAGCATCGGCAGCCAATTTCTCTTTCTATATCTTCCCAGGTATTTTCCATTTATTCTTTGACACACAACTTCCATCCTCACTCCATTAGGGCGACTATTTTACTCTTATCTAAATTCACTTCAACTCGTGATAGCTTTAGACCAGTAAAGGAGCCATATCATCTCACTGACATTCCCGAGTTTTTCACTTCTTACATTTCTTCCAATCATTTCGTGCACTTCGCTTGTTATAACTTTATGCCTGAAACGAGACTAACCTTCCCATTGGCATTTTGGAACTTTCCCAACCGTTTACTATGTTTACTTTATATATGGACGAGCTTTATTTATTTCTTTAAAATTTGGTGTGATTGGTGTCAAACTTAAGTCAACATGCAGATGCATTCTCAGTGGCCAAAAAAAATTAGAAACCTTTATTCAGTATCTAATAGGGAGCACCGTTTGCCCGAATTACAATCCACATACATCGTGGCATGAATTCCACTAAAATTCCTAAGGAAGTCTTCCGTGAGTATATTTGTCATTGCTGTATTGTGGTCGGTAGAGAACTGTGAAGCCGAACTGCCCTTTTCAAAGTATCTCAGACGTTCTCAGTTGTATTCAAATCTGGCGAATTAGGCGGCCAGGATAGACGTTAGAAATCTTGGGAATGTTCCTCGGACCATTAAAATAATTTTTTTTTCACGGTGGAAAATTGCATTGTCATCTTAAAAGAATCCGGTCGTAATCCGGGATAAAAGTGAAGCATTGCGGGATGAAGTTGATGTGATACGACATAAAGATGGTTGGTTGGTTGGTTGTTTTGGTGTTTACTGGAGCATTGACAACGGAGATCATAGTGCGCCACGACAGAAAGATATTCATTGGGGGCAACACGACCTTCCAACGGTATAAGCAGACCTAGCCCGTACAAACAGAATATACCCATACCATAAGCTTTCAGCCGCTTGAGTGGTGGATACGAGAGAGAGAGAGAGACTGGATGAATGGCCTCACAAACTTTACCCTATAATTTGTGCAGAAAAGTGTAGATCGAGACTTGTCAGACCATATGCTTTTTTTTGATTTTTTCCCCTTGTTCCACAGCCCAGTTCAGTTTTAGCGGTACCACTCCAGTCGAATCTTTCGAATTTTTTTGAAATAAGTGGTTTTCGTGTAGGCACGCGATTACCAAATATCAGATTCTTCAACTCCCGCTGGTTAGTTTAGTTGGAAATAGGTTTTTATTTCTTTCTTTGCCTAAATGGAATTTTTCAGTTATTTACTTAACTGGGCCTTCTATTCTGACACACAATTTGCTTTAAATTTCTGCCATCTAGTTCTTAGAGTACTGACTTGCTGCCGCATTTCTTCCTTTTAGAGCTGCATTCTCCTTTCATGTTCCACTCACTATATGCTTTTCATATGGTTGCTTTCGACATACCCTTTGTTTTCTCAATTGCGACTCTTGTTAAACGTGCTCCGACAATAACACATTTCTGAAAAACGGAAAGATCAACGACTTCCTCATGACTGGATCACTAAGAAGACCAAGGAATGCGTGAAGTATTTATGATACCAAGGAACTTGTGCTCATACCACGTGATAACTTACATTTGTATACCGTACGTTTAATTATTTGCTGATGCCATTTGTAAAAGGCTTCTAATGTCTTGGTCAGTGAGTGTACACACTGTCTTAGTTGACACTTCTGTCTTAATTTCCCGTTTGGTCGACGTAAGAATATCAAATTTATTTAAACTATGGCTTTCAATTAATCAATTGCTTTCCGTCTTCACAAACGGTAAATTATGCGTGGAGAGAAAGAAGGATATAGGTGATTTTTCTGGAAACAGTTTAGAATTGTTTCGCAGTTTTATCTCAGAACATTGTTTGCTAGATTTCGATCTTGCCTTATTTTAAGTTCGAGTTATTTAACTTTCCCTTTACGCCTATTTCATGTTTATTGAATATGTATTGTTCAAAATTAACCATTCTCCAACCCCAAAATGCAAGTGTAATTTTTTCTTCCTAACCAGCACTGTGACGTAGAAAACTTCCAAAAATACTGGAGATTTCAATTTGTTGCAGTTGGTTGTTTTTATACGTTTACATCACACCTTTCACTTGAGAATTTTTCCACCGAGAGCCATCTGGTTAATGCAGTGAGGTGCTAGCACATTTTCTCATCAGTTTTACGAGGCCATTGTCATGTCCACAACACAGCTGTTTCACCAACAAGGACTATTGCAGTTAACTTGTTAAAGGCGCCATTTCCGCTTAAACTACATTCAACGCAATGGTAACTCTTTTGTCTGATGATATCTAATGGTTTTCTTTCTGAATATTAGAGTTATCAGATTTTATCGCATTATTTTTTAAAATTATTAAGAGCTCGTGCAGCTGTTGAAAGCGACTGACGTCTGATTTTTCTTTTCTCTCTTTTAGACCGTCAGCATTACGCGAAACGTTCAGTATATCAACCTTTATATATATAATCTTTTGCAGTGTATGGAAATGCGTGTTTCCATTTAATAAATTCGTTTCTTGACCGGATTATAGAAAAAGGGAAAAAAATAAAAAATGACCCGGCTCCTTCATAATCAAAGGCTCTTTTCAACAGCACCTTTTAGATAAATATGCATCGGATAAATCACCTTTCTTCGCTCAAGTAATTTCCTACTTTTAAAAGAAAAAATCTGCTTGAGAGCTCGCTGATTCTTTCGCATGGTTGGTTATTTTTTGCTTTTTTTTTTTTTTTTTTTTTCACGCATCGACTGCTTTGATCATAATGTATTTCTTCTTCTTGTGGATTTTAATTAACTTTAGATTATTTTTGAATTCTGACGAATTAATATTGGACCCTTTCCGATATTCTGATTTGCATTTAGTTTTTCTCTTTTTATAATTTCGGTTAATATTTGCGAAAATTGTGGTTAGGTGGGTTTTTTTTTTTACGGGATGGGGTAAGGAAAAACTGACATATTTGAAGTATGGGAACTTCAAGAGGTTTTAAAAATACACCAAACATTAGAGAAAATAAGTAGAGTATTCTGTAGATATTTTCACACTTTAAGAAAATATTGTTTTTCAGATGCATTAAATGCACTTTGCTGCTAATAATTTATTTTTTACCATTGTTGGAGTTCATTGCATTTTTCGTATGGAAAAATTCAATTGGAGCCTTAACTCTCAAAGGTCCGGATTAAAGAGGCCTTTAATAATTCCTTGTCCCTGATGGATTGGAACCTAGATTTCTCAAAATGAGTGATAAGCAGCGAAACCAATATACCCTCACGGAGAACGTGACACTATATTGGTTTCTAGTAGGAACCACGAAGTTTAATAAATGTGACATTATGAGAATTTTTTTTCTCCCTCGAGTTCTTTACATTCTATCCGAGAAAAAAAAAAAAAAAAAGCAACTGTTAGGAAACTTTTCTATCTTCCTTCACCCACTTATTTGTGGTGATGGATGTGAATGACTTGGATTTTCGTTAGCAGGGGCGTACATGGTGCTCAATTCATGAAGTTCATCGTGCTACTCAGTCTGTTATGATGTATGGGGCCAATGATTAATTTTTTGGTATATCATTTGTCATTCCAGGAGTATAAAATGAAAATCTTATGAGGAACGAGAATCGCTAATATATAGTCAGTGTAAATGGGAGGTGTACTTGGATTGAGTTCTGGCTATCTGTGATCGTGGGCAGGTACTACTTGGCTTTCAGTTTCAGTTTTTATCATCTCGTACTGAAGTTAACAGAACGATCAAAGCTATCAACCATGTTTGCATAATATTATCCTAGATTCCATGCATTTGTTTGTTTGGTCATCTTCTCTGTATGGCATTTAGAAGACATTTTCATTTACGTGTGCTGGTTAGTCATGGTACACCAGTTTATCCTTCTCGATTACTTGATTTTAATTTTAACAAATTTCTGATGACAAAAAAGTCGAATTGGGGAAAAAAAATCCAAGACAGAGTTAGAAGAACAAAGTCAATGTGAATTGCTCTAACCGTCTTAAAATGTACGTTTGCTTTTAAGTAACAATAAGATTTGCAACTTCTGCTGGATATTCAGACCTTTGTATTAAACTCTTCGCTTGAATGTTTCATCTTCTAATGAAGGCCGTTTTAAGAACTCTCGGGCTCCCCGGCGAATTTCCAAATGTGGCCCCTATTCAGTTTAAATTTTGTCTTAATTTTTTTTCTGGGTCTCTCTTAGCCGCATTCCTAACCCTAAGTGAGGCGCACAGTAGGCCGAGGCCCCCTGGCGTCCGCCGGGTGCACTCATGCGTTAAAACGGCCTAATGAAGGTATTGTACCTGAAAAAAGTACAGGTTGTCAGAATGACTGTTTCATATGTGTGTTGATCGTTGTTTGTCTAAATGGAGTTTCGAGACTTATCTGCTGTTTGTGTTAATAAAGGTCAATAAATTTTGACCGTTGAAGTTTGGCTAGCGCAACGTCCTTCTAAACTATGACCACTGTGGCATATACATTATTTGTTATCTGAAACTCGACTTCCTCTGGATTTCTGAGATCTTTATTAGTTCATTAGATCTTCGAACAGACAAATATTGTCTTTAATAGCGTAACGCCCCTCTCCAACAAACAGCTTCTTAGAAACATTTGTTTCCTCAGCTCTCTATCGCCTTCTTTTAGATCCTGATTTAACTCTCAAATCTCGACATTTTGATATTACCACTAAGTTGTTTTGAAGTCCTCAGAGTAGAGGTGATTCATTTTCTTTTTGTTCCCATATATTTTTGATGACTGATCGTATTGCTATTTTAGTTTGGGCCAGCGGAAAAATAACTCTATAAACAAGAAGCAAAGAAAAGGAATACTTTTACATGTGAGGATAAATTCTAAAAGAATAAATTTGACCATCAGTCGTCGTGTGCCCCCTGGGCCGGCTTTATCCAAACCCTCATTCAAGGTACCTTGGTATTCTTCTGCATTTCAGTTAAACAGAATCCAGTAATTGGATCCATTGTTATTTCAACTGACTTATTTTTGTGTTTTCAGAAAACTAGTCTCTGCTGTGCTTAAATATTTTGAAAAAACAATTGATCTTTATATTTTCGTGTTCCAGGACTGAAGCATCTTTATTCAGCAAGCATTACTTCGTCGAATCTCGTGAAAATTTAGTTTCAACAATTTATGTACTTCATGTGTATCGGTAAACGGATAATAGAGCATGCAAGTTGCAAATGCTTGACATAGAACAGTCTTTACGTTTTTTTTTTTTTTTTTAAAGCATCCTCTTTTCATGACTTTTTTTTTGCTACTAAGTTAAGTTTGTTCAAACTTTAAAACAACTTTACTGTAATTTTACATCACGGTCAGTTACAGAAAATTGCCTATATGCAATAAATTTGCCATCATATTTATGATTCTGCAAATAGGATAAACAAAAAAAAAAGAAAAGTGAACATAAAATAACTCAATATATTTTTTAATTCTTACATATGTGTAATACAGTATACTTATATTTTTATACAAAAACCAATGAACAGTGATTAGTAAAGTTAATAATAATTAATTTAATGCGAAATTTGAACTTATTTCTATGAAATCAAAATTTCAAACCCAAGTTTTATACCGGTGAAGACCACAATTAAATTATTTTTTTTTTGCCTACATACGATTTCTTAATTTTGCTTTTAATTCCGCCATATCACATAAAAAGGCTTATGCGAATGGGAGAAGCTGTGATGTTATATAACTGTATATGCACACTTTATTTTCTCCAAGAAGACGGAAACGTGTTGTCACAGAAAATAAAGCGCAGAAAAAAAAAATGTTTCTTAAAATTTTAGTTCCCTCCCCCACAGAATTCTACCCATAAGGGTAGTTAGCTACAGTTAAAATACTGTTTTTTACTGCGGTTGCAGAGAAATAAACATGAAGTAAACAGTATTCGTTAGGTCATTCCATTTTCAATGTGAACAGAAGTTACTGCAGATCGTAAGAAAGTTTAAACAAGTTTGGATTATAAAATTCAGTGGCGAAACTATAAATTCTTGTTTTCCCCTGCTAAATTTACCCCACGTGAGCTTTCCATCCGCCCCGGGTGACGAACCTGGCAGTACTGTATTGTAATTTCTCCACTGATAAAATTCAGTCTTGTATCTAAATTGAAAGTCTAGGTCCTTTTAAAGCTACATTAACTAACAACGAAATATGTCATTTTAAAATCGGGAGCAGACTGTATGTAAGGTTATCGAATAGAATGGCGATTGTTATCCTGGAAGGTCGTGAGGATACGTAGAACGAACGAGAAAATACAGTATTAGTTGTAAAATTACTTTTTTTTTTATCGTAAATTAAAATTAAAATAAATTTTTTAAACTATTCAAAACTAAACTATTAAAAATTAATAACTCGATTAGGTCGTATCAAACGATGTTTTTTTTTCTCTTTTAAATTGTAACCAGTATACGTGGGATTTTTTAAACAGTGAAAATGAGTTTTCAATTTGATCATTAGGGCGTACGAAAAATAATTTAGGGGGAAAAAGTAAAATTTCCACCAATCTTTATCGATGATCAAATCACGTGTCCTTCATTATTTTCTAATAAGAAATCAGGGTATTGGAATGTTCACTACCTCCCGATGAATTGCATCCGTCAAATCTGAAAGAGTTGAAAGGAAATCTCTGTAAACACAGTATTTCAGACAACCCCACGATCAAAAGTGGTGTATTTAGGATAGACGATCTTACAAACTAGCGAAGTAGAAATTGGTTACTGATTTCTCTCTTCTGTGAAGGTTTCTCGTAGGAGCTCTTTTGTTTTGTTATTTGGTTCTTAGGAGCATTAGCAACTAAGGCCATATTGCTCCGGAGATATGCGGTGGTCATTCCCTGACCTTTCCTCATCCTCTGTATTTGGTGGGCACGGGCTCGAACCCCGGTCTAATCAAGAAGCGTGTGCTACGCACTGCTGTGCCTGCCCACCTGGCTACGGAGGCGCCCAATCCTTCCATGTACACCACGTTCATTAATCTCTGGGATAATGTTGGTATGCAAGAGGCTAAAATATCGTGTACGTTAATTGCGCACGTCTCAAAATGCCTTCGATTGTTACTGATTTCAAAGTAAAGGGACCAAAGGCGCGTCCCGTAAATCCATTTCGTACTGTAATCGTTAATGGGTGGAATGACTCCTCAACATGAACTTGAAGATTTTCTGTACCCCAAATTCGACAATTTGTGCCTATTACAGATCCATCAAGGTGAAAGTACTCTTAATCCGTCCATAAGATGTTAAATAATCATTCTGGATCCTGCGAAACCTTGTCACTCATCCACGGGATGAAATCACAACTTTGATAGCCTTGTGGTTCCAGTTGATGCAGATGTTTTGATTTTACTAGTTACACGAGATGTATGGTAAACGCTAATACATTGATAAACTCAACGAATTTTATCAGGCTTGTTGACATTGCACTTCATCAGTTCTTTGAATTACTTGTGGACAACCACTTCTTAGCGTATGGGTTGAGTAGCCGTCTTCGAAACGTCCTATAATATTTAATGTGGTTCTTCTCGAACAAGGCCTTGAGACTTTTCTTTATCTTGATTATATAAAAAAAAAAACAAAAAAACTGGGGGCTCCTGTGGAGGATTAGACCATTACAGCGAGCCTGCCGCTTGTGATGGCGACGGTTGAATAGCGAATCCTTGCTTCGTTTTTGGAAAATGTTGGTTCAGACTGGTCTGCTAGTGAGCTGCGTATTCCTTAGTAGTTAAAGGATGCTATATCCGCTCTTCATTCCATTATTTCATGGACTTGTATATGGATTGTGTTCCATTTCCTGAGCAGTGCTATTGATTACTGCTTCAAAATTGCTATGTGATGGGTACATCAGCTGCATATGTTGTTGTGGTTACAAAGTCCTTAACTTATCCTGATTGTGATTTTATATAGCAAATGGAAAGTCGACTTTCTGTAGTGAGATGGAACAGTTAAATATTTCCTCGTGAGCAAGACATACTATAATCAAGACCAACAGACTCATGATCAGCGTTCGTGCGAAATAGATGTTTCATTGATATATGAACCAATGAACTGACATACCCTCCAATTTGGGGGTATGATATTAATGCTGTGTATGATGTTATCAGTACGCTGGCAGACTATCCCTGGCTGTCTCCATGCACCAGGAACGATAACCCACTAGTGGTAGTATATGCTATGCTACAAATTATCTGTACAGTGTTGCAATAGATGGTGGGATTGCCAGGAAGGCTGGCTGGAACCGCCTTCTTTAATAAATAAAAACTTCCACGTCCACATAATCGACGTCTTCGGTTGCCTCTTGATATCCCCTGGCAGTTCATGTTGCCGCATTGTTGTGATTGTCACGGGCAGCTCCTTGTGCTGGTTCATGATATTACAGAGCTCCAGCTCCTTGTGCTGGCAGTCCTTTCCTACTAGGCAGCTGCTTGTGGTGCAGGCTTTTATCAGCGGCGTACCTGGTTCCTATAGGCTCTGGGACGTAGATTCTTTAAGAACTCCTTGATGTCTTGAGGATTTCATTATTCACCATTATTTGATTTTCGATTTGGTTTGGTTTGCTGTAGCCATCTCAATTGATGATGATGATGTGACATTGGGCCGACAGTTATTTATAACCTGGACTTGGATACTTCAACTTGTACTTTGTTGAACTTTCTTCTATTTTTTTGCATTTAATGTGTCGTTTTAAAGGGTCTACCCACATTGCAATTGGGCAAAACCATTGTAAAAATTATCTATAGATTAAACAGCGGTGTTGCCAAATTCTGGCAGGACTCATTTAATACAATAAATAAATAATAATAAAAATTGTCTTTGATACACCAAGGACTGCAGTAACATTATTGCCGTTCCTGTAAAAAAAAGTAAAGTGTAGCCATTATCAACCCACTGCAGGATGGAAGGGAAATGGACCATAATCTGTCACGCTGGTCCAGTGCGGGTTGGCAGATCGACCGTATTCAGCAGTCAGGGGCTTGAACCCCGGTCTACTCAAAGAGCGTGTGTTATTGCACTCCCGCTCCTGCCCACTCGGCTACGGAGTTTTTTTTTTTTTTTTTGTTATAATTTATTGTATACTGTTCATTTTGTAAAAAAAAAAAAGAAAATTAATTTTTCATGTATAATGTACAACAGCACACATCCATAGGAAATGAAAAAGATGAGGGGAAGAAATAGGTAATGGAAGTAATTACCAGAAATTAATGTTTGAGTTTCGAATATCACAGAGAGAATTGCATAGTAACACGTATTAAGTATGCTTATTATCAAAGAAAAATGACATTCTTTATTGTCTGATGTTGCTCTTTAATGTCTTTAATTCAGCGGCATAATTTGTTTTGTTTAACAACTTTCACAATTTACGGCTGTAGAGAGCGAAAGCTTTCCGCACCAAGTGAATACATAAAAGATGAATAAGCATCTTAAGAAAATTTCATTATCAACGATTGTTTATAGCCGGCACAGTAGAGCTCCTGGGATTTCGGGTTCTCTCACCGTTATTGTGCTTCCTTCGATCCGTTGCTCGCATAATATCTGCGAGCTTCCCCTCGCGCTTATGGTGTGGGAATGACCATTTCCTCTTCCGATGTCTGTCCTCGCGACTAGTATCGTTCAGTTGACATTGATCCAAGTCGCTATCCTCCTGGGGAGCGTGTTCTGTCGATCCTCTTTGCCCACTGTAATACCCTTTAGGCTAAGCTTGATGTGAACTGCCGTGTTCGGCAACCCAGTTCTGTGCTGTGTGTGTCCTTGTGCCGCTTTGTTTGGCAGGTCGGACTCGGTGTTGCTTTCTTTGCCACTACCTATTCACGCTACCTTCGTTCCATTTCCTGGCGTCGCTTCTGTCTTGGGGGGAGCCGTTGATGGTAAGGTTCCTTAACCTTTACAGAGCTTCTCTCTTGATGTTCATTTATCGTTGGGTTTTAGATCTCTTTCGGGAATGAGCAACCAGCCCAAGATATGGATGGTTATTAGTGCATATTAAAGAAATGCGGTATCAAAATCATGGTGTCCGCCAGGCTGTTTTGCATCGATTAAATATATATATTTTTTTATCTTTGAGCGTATTTTTTTCAGAAATTGAAAAACGAGTTTTAAGTATATGCTTTGAAATTATATATAAAATTTTATCTTCTTAGTTAACTAATGAAATCTCGTTTACTATACAGTGTTTTTGGTTTACATACCAACCAGTAGAGACAATTCTGTATTTTTGTACTTTGACTTGTATGCATCTCTCTCTCACTCAATATTACGCACTTCGAGTGGTTTATGAAGGAATCATTTTTGTGAAGTTTACAATCAAATGATTTTATTCTTTTTTAACAATCTAATTTTCAAACTTCGTGTAACATTAGTATTAATAAGAGCATATAACTTTCGGCGTTAGATTAAAAAAAAAAAAAAAAAAAAAAAAGAAAGTCATCTGGTTTCATCCACGTATTTTGCCAATTTGGCGTTAATATCATTTTGAAAAATCGGAATATAATGACCGTCTGTATCCAAGTGATATAAACTTAGTCTTATGAAGGCAAAATAAACGCGTTCGCTTTTTACGTAAAATGTGTCCGTAAACAAATATAGAATTCCTGGTAAATTGGTCATTAGAACTCAAAAATTGTTGCTTGGCCTTGCATTTTCTGCCGTGCCTAGAACTAATTTCTCAGTTAAATGTAGTAGTATGCTAAAGTGAATTAGCGTTTCTGCATCTACAGAAAAACTTCTGTTTTTAGTTTACTTTTAAGTGATCTCACATGTGACTTCCTCTTTCTCGTTATAGTTACTTATTTTCACTCTTGTTTAGATACCTTTACTACTTTCAGAGAATATTCTGTGTATTAATCAACATACAGCATTATTATTGTTATTTTTTTGCAACCGATTACTATTATTTCCTCTAAATACGTTTAATAGCTTTATAGATTTAATTAATGACAACTTTATTGTTATGAATGACTATAATAATAAAGTTAAAAAAAATACTTTGTATTATAATAATAATAATACAAGGTAATTATGGGTCTTGTGACTCATAACATTTCTTTCATTATTATTTATTATTTTTCTATACCAGTTAGTTAGTAACATTAAAAGTACTTGCATCAACTATATTAAATATCATTTATTGCAAATATTAATAATTTTCTTGTAAGGATCTTTCTGTCTGTAGGGTTTTTTTTTTTTTTTTTTTTTTACCCCATCCAAAAAATTGATCCTGTGAAAATTGCTCATATTCCCATCGCACATGTCAATTTTGGTGGAACTTGCTTGTTAAATCTTTTACAAAATTCATTCAAACACCTTTAAGCATTTCTTAGTTCTTAATCTTTCAAGCCTCTCTGTTCACATAAAATAAATAACGATTATTTAAGATAGAAATGAGTGAAAAAGAGAAGGGGAGATGTTATGTGTCATAAGGCATTTGGATCACCATGTATAATATATTTATATATTATTATAATAATATATAACATTTTATAAATAAATATTAAAACAAAATGCACAAGCCAGATTCTAATAATATATATATATATATATTATCAACTTACATGACTGACAGAGCATACTGGGTTTTTGATTTTGGCGTCATGCCAATGATATAATGACTTTGTTCTTAGTTTGGTTCTTATTTTAATTTTTATATTTTTTTCATGAATTTTTTCCTTAATTAAATTCATATCTTGAGCTGGATATCATCATTCTACTCTTTCTTGATGATTCCGTTCTACTTCTCTCTCTCTCTCAGGGATAACTTGAATTTTTTTTTTTTTTTTCAGGGGGTGCAGCATAAGCCTCAGGCTTCCTTGCACTATATGGCTAATAATAATATAAATCACATATTTTATTCATGTCAGTAATGATTTATGAGTAGTACACTAGTGTATAATCCATCATACAATGAATGGGAAAAATACTATAAATAAACACTGTAATTGAGTTATTTGAAAAATTGAAAATTTATTCTAGCTTGCATTCTGAATTTATATGAAGTACTGTTCCACTGAAGATGAAGTGTGCCCTTGCCATTGCAGAAAAGAGCTGTTTTTAATTTTATTTAAAACAATACCTTGAGTACTTATACAGGTCTGGCCACACCTTGAGTACTGTATACAGGTGTCTGGAGACCTCATTCCAGCATCCCTATATCCTTCTTGAAATGAGGTCTCCAGACCTGTATACAGTACTGTATACTGTAATTTGCAAAATTTAAACCTTTCTTCGTAAGAGCAACCCTTTGTTCCAGTGTCTGGAGACTAGGCACCTGCGAAGTGATCTGATTGAGGTGTATAAAGCCTTGAATGGTTTGAGCATGCTCAGTGCTGATGGGATTCTTCCTCTTGCTCAGAATAATCACCTCAGAGGGCATAAATTCAAACTGAGGAAAGACAGATGTAGGATAGATGTGTGGAAGTTTTGTCTTTAGCCAGTGGGTAGTTGGTTGGTGGAACAGACTTCCATCCTTTGTTGTGGAAGTTGATAGTCTAAATAAATTTAAGGCTGAGCTGGACAGGTATTTGGAACGAATGGAAGGGAGAAATGGGAGTGGTGTTTTTTTTATTTTGGCTGATGCTGCATAAGCTTGCTTTCTTGTATCATATGCCTCTACTAATACTAATGCATTACGTGCACAACAACAGTGAAACCATTAACACTGCTGTGTGCTTTACAGAACACAGCAAAATATGGAGATCACTAATTAGTAATGGTAATTTGTACAAAGTTTGAAGATAAATGCCCATTTAAAAATACAAAATAGATTGCTGGGTCTAGAGAACTAATGTGACCATTGGTTTCACTGGAGACATTTAGAGAACTGGCATACTGGCACTTTATAGAGTTGGAAACTCTGAAGAGCCTGTTAAGGGCTGTGTTTTATGATACCAAAGTTTAAAGCGATTTCATGAAATGTGTGTTTATATTCTGAACAGTTTTTTTTTTGGGGCTCACGGATTTAATTAGTAGATCAAGTGTTAGCATTAGTAGAGGCATATGATGCAAGAAAGCGAGCTTATATAGCATCAGCCTAAAAAAAAAAAAAAAAATTCCCATTTCACCCATCCATTCCCCCTAAAAGTTTGTCAGTTCTTCCTTGAATTTATTTAAGCTATCAACTTCCAGAACAACAAATGGAAGTTTGTTCCAGGAATCAACTACCTGCTGGCTAAAGGCAAATTTCTTCACATCTATTTTACAAATTTCTTTCCTCAATTTGAATTTATGCCCCCTCCGCTTCGTAATCTGAGTGAAAGGAAGAATCTCATCAGCTTTGAGCCTGCTCAAACCATTCAAAAGGTTTGATTTGAGAGTTAGAAAAGTGTGTTCCTGAATATGAGATATTGATGGATTTATGGGGAATTATTGAGAGAGAGAGAGAGAGAGAGAGAGAGAGAGAGAGAGAGAGAGAGAGAGAGAGAGAGAGAGAGAGAGAGAGAGAGAGAGATTCAAAGGAGAGTTTTGGATAAGGTTTACTAATAATAAAATTTGGTATATTGTTGATGAAACATTAAACAGTATGGGGTACTCCAAAGGGAGAATCTTTGGAGACTCCACTTAGGGGTGAAAGGATCAGAATGCACTTGATTGGTGATTAGTTTATCATTCAGGGAAAGGTACCTTCTGCGCTACTATAGAATGGTATCTTGAATTCACAAAGCCAAAGTTTCTTGATTAGCATTTTGCATTGTGATAGAAAGTATGCTGTTGTTGGTCTAAATACAAATGGAAATAAGCAGAGATGAACATGTACATCTGTACTAAAAATTTTGGTATTTTGTTTAGTAATGAAGATGTTTCTGAGGAAAGTTGTTTATTAAATTAACACCATAACACTGAGCAGCCAGTTTATTAGGTACACCAACCTAATAGTGAATAGCATTCTTTAGCCCTTAGAGCAGCCTCAAGTCATTGGTGCACAAACCACACAAGGTGCTGAAAGTGTTCCAAAGGGGTCCAAGTCCATGTAGATGTGATTGCATCCTGTATTTGCCTCAGATCATATTGGATCCCTGCCACAAACAGCTCATTCTAACTGATGCTCAGTTAGGTTGGGATAAAGTAACTGAGCAGGCCATTGAACTATGGTGAACTAACCCCTGTGCTCCCGGAACTATTCCCAAATGACCTATTCCTTTTGACATGTTATAAAATTAAGTTACTGCATGAAGGGATCATCTGGTCTGCAGTATGCTATGGCATGCATATATACTAATCCACCGGTATCAGTATATAATGTACACCAAAAATACTACCCACACTGTTACACTTCCACCAGCCTGCTGCATTGACACCTGCCATGATGGGGCCATTGATTCATGCTACTCTCTCTGCCCCTTGGTTCTGCTGTCAGCATGGAACAGCCAGAACCAGAAATTATCAGATCAGGCAATCTTCATTTCTCAGAGATACAGTGCCCACTGTACCTGTAGCTGTTTGCTTTTAGCTAACAAAGATGAGACCTGATGAGGTCATATGCTGCTATATTCCATCTATGGCTATGTCTGATGCATTGTGCATTGCAATATAGCTCTTTGCACATTGATCTTTTACTATACTATTATTTTATTGATTGTGGTCCAACTGACTGCATGACTGCATTTTTTTTTTTTTTTATTATTATTATTATTTTTTATTTATTTATTTTTTTTTTTTTTAGGCCCTTGCCACTGAAATCTTAGGAAATTAGGTGGCAGGGCCTGCCAGAGTACTTACTTCTAATGCGATCCCTCTATGCCTGACCTGCCTCCTCGGGGCTAAGTGTGGGCAATGGGAGGGTCCCACTAGGGGCCCAACGGCTAAAAGGTCAGAGGAACAACACAACATAAACATGTACCTTACACTTTTTAAAATCTCTGGCCTTCATAGTGTTCTGTGTTTCACAAACAGAGTACACAACACGGAGTGGGGGAAACCGCTGGGGCCGTTAGACAATGAACACTTTACACTTTGACTGCATGATTCTTTCATGCTCCATTGGTTTCAGCCAATGGCAGTACAGCCAAAGTACTGCCATTGGCTGAATATTTTCAGGTGGTTCGACTTCTTACACATAAGACACTGTTGTATGTGCGTGAAACCCTAGCAGGGTGGTATTGTCTGTGATACTTGCACCAGCAATTTTTGTGCCTTAGGTTTTTGTGCTCTCGGCCCATTCTCTCACTGAGTCGCATATATGCACCAAATATATACCACCGTTGGTATCTGACTACCTGCTTTATGTAGCCTGGTATGACATATCTCTGATAGAGTGGCCAGTTCCGGATAATGATAGTGTATGTAATAAACTGGCCACTCAGTGTATCTTACAGATATCACTTAAATTATTATTCATATGAAGAACGTATGCGGTGAATAGGCATACCAAGGAAAACAGTATAATGAAGCATATTGTACGTAATAATAACTGTGAGAACAGCTAAAAGTTTGATTTTTGGAATGGAGCAGATTCTGCATAATTCTTTTGTTGAATTGCTTAGTTGTAAATTTAAAATATATAAATAAAAACCATTTGGATAATTGTTAGTAATTGATATTTTATTCTATATCTTTGGCTGACCTTTATCCAAAGGTTACCATGTATGGTTACAAGTAAGGAGGTTGCTGGTTCTAGCTCATATCCTACCATGAAAATTGCACAGTCCATTGTTGACTGTTACACTAGAAAATCCTGATTGTCCTTAATTCCATATGTATGGTTGTCCTTAATTTCCTATGTATTATTATTATTATTATATTAATTCCCCACGATAACTGTCAGCTCTTCTGGCCTTGGCATTCATAAGAATAAACAGATTTATTATTTTTTTATTGTATACATTTAAATCCTCTTATAGCACGACTAATACGCAAACAATGCACATTATGTGTACATATTTGTAAAATATTAGCAGTTATTTGCATATGTATTTTTTGCTCTTTCAGGATATACTTTGTTCCTGGATAATGATAACGATAGGAGGTGGTCTTTTATAAGTTTGTGTTAATGCTGCCCATTTTAAGTTTAATTTCTAATTTTAGTTTAACTTAATTTGTTTGCTAACTGTACAGAGTTTACAGGCTTCCTTTCACTTTTAAACTGATTTCTTCTGTTAGTGTTAGGGTACCTTGTAATTAGGAATAAAGATAATTGAAATGCTAGTATAATTTTAAATGTAAAAATGTATCTTCACTGCTTGTTTTATAGCAAGGAAAGTTTCACAGCTGAAAAATGTAATTTACTAGAATATCACATTTTATTGTTAAAAAAAATAAAATAAATAATATATATATATAAAATATTAAGGATATTAAGGATAAAATATTAAGGATCAATCAAATAATAATACTATCAGGGACTTAAGAAAACACAAAAAAAAAAAAAAAAAAAAAAATTATTGCTTTTTACCGACAATCTAGATGACTTCAACTGGGGCCAGCCACCCAGACTGAGGGCAAAAAAACGACAAGAGGTTCTCTGTTTCTGTAATGATCAATATATGCTAAGTAATTTAAATCTAAACCAAATATAAATCAGTGTAGGCCAAATATAAATCAAATAAATTTTAGAATTATCAGAATCAAATGTAAGAAATATAAGTAAAATATAAATGTAAGCCTATATTAATCATCGTTGACCTGACAGAGAACGTAATTTAATGATTAAAATAAGATTAAATATATAATACACACTACATATTTACCGTATCTAGGACATAATGTAATAGCCGTCAAAATAATGTGGTGCCCCCTATGTGATGGATACTGTAAAAATAAATATAAATAAATAATTAAATTTAAGTTAACGCAAAGAGAAACATGCAGATAGTAAGAAGAAAAACTAAAGGAGTAGGAATAATAGAACCTGAACTCCACAAAGGCAAAAAATAGTGGTATAGATAAGAAATAGTTTCTCCTACGTCCTCGGATTGCCCTAATAATTTCGGAGAAATAAAAATAGTGTAGGACAGTTTAAAGACATTACAAGATATAAGTTGTGGCTCGGGTATTATTACCTGATAGTATTATTGTTTGATTGATCCTTAATATTTTATCCTTAATATTCTTAATATTTTATAATATTTTATAGACATTATGGGTGTATTGCATGATTGCTTGCAACTGCATTGACCCATAAATATTAGTTACAGTTACTGTTGTTTTAACTTTCTTTTCTTTCTTATCACTAATATAATTATATATATATATATATATATATATATATTCACACACACACCAAACTAGTACAGAATATTAATGCAAATAAGATTCTACTTGGCAAGTTGACTCAGCGACCCCAGTACTAAGGTACCGTAATGGTCAAAGTCATAAAT
Source organism: Mastigoproctus giganteus (assembly GCF_048544385.1). Lineage (NCBI taxonomy): Eukaryota > Metazoa > Arthropoda > Arachnida > Uropygi > Thelyphonidae > Mastigoproctus > Mastigoproctus giganteus. Next base: position 36,152,684 of record NC_143575.1, on the reverse strand, counting down.
TAAAAAATAAGTTACATCCACATCTAACAGTGCAATACATGACTCCCCATCAAAGATGATGCATCCTCACACCCACCAATGGAAGAGTACCACATCCACAATAAGTAAAAAAGATTGGACTTCCCCCATCCTTATACTATTCAGATACAGAACAGCAAGTAACAAACAAACGAATGAATGAACTGAACTCAAAAATATAAGCGTAACATATATATACCATGGCTGCCACCCTGTATACTTTGAAATGAACAAACACAAACAAAATGCACATTTCTACATTTACTCCACTGATCATTATTTCCAAACCAAATGCAAATGTGCAAATTAACCTTAAAAACTTAATTATAAAAGAAAATTAACCATATCCATAAGATCAAAGCATTTTGTTTGTTATGTTTCTTCATTTGAAACTATAGAAGGTTGTAGCAATGGCATATATGCTATGTTTGTATTTTTGAGTTCACTTCATTCACTGCATCCCATTCTATATCTGGATTATATAGGAACATCTATTGATACTCTTTTCTGGATAGTAATCAGTGGCTGAAATTTGATTCTTTTGGAATTCATAAGGGCTGCAGTTCCCCGAAGAATTGGTCCTTGTGGATTCCCTGTCTTTATGACTGTAGTACTCTTCCTTCAATGGGTGCGAAAGAGTATCTCCTTGGGAGGGGATGAACTCGCTGCTAGAGATGGGTATCATTTTAGTTTGTTTTTTAATTTTATAATTTTAGTTTATTTTGATTGTTAAGTTATATTGGTACTGAGGTAGGAGAATTGCACTTTGCCATGTATAAACCTTAATTATTGCATTAGTATGTTGTACTATTTTGCTGGTAAGTGTTTTTTTTTTTTTTTTTTTAACTGCAGTAGTCTTGGAGATAGTGTATAACTGCATTCTTTGAATTGCTTTTGATACAGCTGTAATACAGTCTTTTGGATTTTCTTTTGTTCCTTCCCTCCTCCTTTATTTGTATCTTTTGTCCCATGCTTTTCATTCCAGTTTGTATGTCCAAGATGATCCCTTGTTTTCTTCGTCATGGTTTTACTTACTCTGTCATTCAGTTTCTTTAATAATGAAAAACTTTTATTATGATTTAGTTTTAAGGTTAATTTGCATATTTGAATTTGAAATGCTATAAATTTGGTTTAATTCTTTTATAAAAATGTTTGTATATATATCCCAACTTGTCAGTTGGTGGAGTTGACATAGAAATTTGGACTTTGCATATTACATTTGTTTATTTTAAATCGTAGAGGGTAGTGGTTATGGCATTATGTTATATTTACATTTTTGAATTTCAGTTTGTTTAGTTCACATTCTATATCTTGATAATGGCATTTTCAGTAAAATTTTAGTAATGGTGGCCCTAATGGCTATCATTACTAAAATCTGCATTGATGTCTAATCAGTTCATTTGTCATTTGTGTCCTTGATTTATTTAACATTTGAAGTACAGTAATTCCACAGCCATTATTGCCTTATGGCCTTCTGATAGATGTGGCTTGATGGCCAATCTGTTTTAATTTATTTTTGCCTGCAGTAGTTATGTTCCTCTCACAGTGACATTTCACTTAATTTATATATGGGTATTATCCTAAATTATTTTAGGAATGTATTCTTTCTACAACACCCTCCTTATTCTTAATTTAGCTTTCCCCCCTTCTCTCTCTCTCTCTCTCTCTCTCTCGTTGCAGTAGGTATGGTACTGGCTGTATTTTTGTTTGCTTCTCCCTGACTTGCTAACATATTCTTAATTTACATATTTCAATTTGTGTTATATATGTGTTATATTCTGGCACTTTGCAGTTGAAAATGCTTTGCTGCCACTGATGTTTGTCTTCTTCCTTTACTCTTATCTTTACTATTTATTTAATTATTTGTATTTTCCATTGTATGTATATAAATATATATTAATAAATATATAATTGATTAAAGGCATCGTAAAAATCATATAATTATTATAGTAAAATAAATTCAAATCAGTTTTGTTAATGAAACTAGTAAGCTATGTGATTTGTTCTAAATGCTTTTTATTCAATAGGACATTAACTCTCAGAGGCTTAGGAAGCAGTTAAGTTTAATATTTTTGAGAAGTGCTGATGACCTGGTTTTGCCCCTCACCAGCTTGTCAAAATAATTAAATTCAGACAGTCTCTTCGATTCTTCAAAGAAAAATTAGGAAGAGAATTTTATTTTACTGTAACTTGTAAGATATAAATCTAATAAAACCTTTTTACACTATCTATTGTCTTTATCATGCTTTTTTTGTGGAAATATTATGTACTATATTCCATTTTAAGTAAAACTAACATACTATAAGCTTTGAACATAATTTTATGTCAGAGAAATCTCTTAAGGCACCTTTTTTTCAGGTTCTCCTAAGGTGTATAGTTGTCAAACTTTGCAGTCTGCCCTTTCTAATCTGCTCTTCATTGCCTTTCTGTGTTTTCCTCCCCCAGTAAAAGGTTCAGATTGGTGAGGGGTGTTATCGATGTCCATATGAAGAACAGCTTAGAAAATGTAGGCTGCAAAGTTGTAACTACACATCTTAGGGTAGCCTGGTAGAGCTATATATTCCTGAAGGAAATGAGTAAAATGAATGGGGAGAGATATATTTTCAGAGGGGAAAAAAATAAAAATAAAAAGGAGTGAAGAACATGGATGTGCAAATGCAAAATTTTGGGAGGAACAAAAGGCTGGGTCCCATGAAGTTTACTTGTGGGCAATGCATTATAGGCCATTGGAGCAGTTTGGTAAAGTTAAAAGCAGAATTGCATAGGTAATTTTTGAATGATTTTTTTTTTTTTTTTTTTTGTTTTTAGCAGATGCAGAAAAAGCATCATTTAGCCATTGTAATGTTAATACTAACAGTTCTAATGTCCTAAAGATACTTGTATTGGTAGCTATTTTAGTGTTAATTGTATAAAAGTATTTTAATCCTTTTATAAAAATGTGTGTGTATGCCATCCTATATTAGATAACTAGCTCTTTGACTTAGGTAAATTCTTTTATAAAATTATTATAAAATGAACAATTTGTTTGCCTTTTTTATATTTGAGGTTTTGCTTTTAATTCTGTCATTATTCATTATTTCTTTGTTACTAACATTATGCATTATTTGTTAATGGAATATATTTGCATTTCTTTTAATAGGTAAGAACAGTATCAGCATGTGTGAGCAACAGCTTGCATATCAGCTCTTGTATGCTCTTTGACCCTGGCGTTTTTGACCACTCAAACATTTTTGAATGAATGTCTTCCATCAGACTTCGCTTTTGTTGGGTTGGGGTAAGTTAGTTATTTGTATAAAGTCGATCTTTGAGTTTTCTGTAAAGCACATTTCAGTAGTATGTTTATATAAAAAGATAATAATAAATGTTTGAATTTTTAATTAAAAGGAATGTATTTTATAGGATTTCATTAACTGAAGGTTGCAACACCTGCTATCTCATTTTTGTATATATATATATATTTTTTAATATTTTACACACTTGAACTCAAGTTTGGATAATCCACCCATATTTTAGTTATGGGCTAACCTGGTTGCTAGTGATATTTATTACTACAAACCTGTCATCATTACTGTTAAAAAGACAATGTATGTTAGAATATGTAATAATATAATTACAGGGTGCCCGTCAACCTCTTTTACAAAACTGAAATGTTATTGTTTAAATAGGATATATGATACAAACCTAATACCACTTCCAGGTGATAGAGGATATCTTCAAGATTTTATTCACCAAGTAGAAAATGTGCATGTTATAGTAGGTGGTAGCATAATTTCAAAACTGTAATCATGGTGGAATTTTCCAAGAAAATTCTGTCATCTTTGTTTTGTTGTTGGTCAAAGCGTCTATATGAAATGTAGCTTGTATGGTTTCATCTTCTGATTGTGATGTAACATGTTACACACTGTTGATCTTGACATGTTAAGCTCACAACTGACACAGCACATAGATTTTCCTGGGCTTTGCATAAAACTTCCTTGAACCAGCTCTAGTGTGCCTTCACTGACTTTTGTTTGGCCACTGTGTTGACTGAGATGATTGCACAAACAGTTATATGAATTTTCTGTACTATTGCAGAGCCATAGGTTTACTTGGTTGCTACTTTTTAATTTGTGTTCATAATTTACACATCAGCAGTGGCAGACTGCAGTTTTTCAAACTAAAGTATGCCCCATCTTTTTTGGGATTGATAAATTCTTTGATAATTACAGTTTTGCAATCATGCTGCCATTTACTGCAGTGTACACATTTTCATTCACCAACTAGAAAATGTGTACACTGCAGTAAATGTGTACACATTTTCTAGTTGTTGAATGAAAATGTGATGATATCCTCTATCACCTATCACTGGTTTGAGATTTGTATCATATACCCTATTTACACAATGTTTTAGTTTTGTAAAGCAGGTTTGTGGACACCCTGCATATCAGTTTTTAACTGTGAAATGGTTCCTTTACATTGTGTGATTGAGTTGAAAAACCAGAAATTCACTGGAGAGAATATTTGAAAAGTTTGAAAAGTAAAATCTTGATTTGTTCTCTCCCTAAATACTTAGGATTATTCCCAAAAAAACTAGTCTAGTATTTAAAATTGCACCACAAAAAAGTTTTTAATGAAAGTATATAATTTTTTTCTAGAGGTATAAGCCTGCGATTTTCTTAGCAACCCTCTTCGTTCTTACTACCAGTTCAGAAGTATAGTCTTCCTCAGGAATATTTCTTCAGAAAAATAATTATTTTTCTGATATTTGAAGCTTAAATTACATGGAAATTAAATTGCAATTTCTGCAGACATTTTATAATATTGTAAGGATGAAATTTCAAATAAGAACAAAAAAAATTTTTTTTTCTTTTTCTCTGCAGTTCATAAGTTTGCTAGTAGATGCCACTTGTTATCTGATGGGAGTAAGCTCTCAAAAGAGCTTAGGAGTCACCTTTTTGGGGATACTGTTTATATTAAAACAATATTGTAATTTAGGTTGACTTTTGATTAACACCATAATTTCTAATATGAACATAAATGCAAACTTTGATGGCAGCAGACTTTTGGCCCAACCAAAAGTCAGTTTTACTGGAGGGACCAAAGTGTCCAAGATAAATTCAATGAAAAGATGCATTACAATTTTCAAAAAATATATATATATATATTTGTACCATATATAGTCATTTGAACTCAATTACAAGTATAAATCACATGGCAAAACAAAAAACATAAGATGAAAAATATCTAAAAATGCAGTACTGATGTTTCATAAATATATGGAGTCAAATATTGATGGTTCATTTGTGATGATGGTTTTTAATTATAATATACATTAAAAAGTATATATTATAATTTAAAAAACAATAAAACAGTAAAATGAAACACCTTAATAAATAAAATATTAAATTTTAATTTGGATATAGACTATAGTCTCAAAACTATTCAGGCATCCCTCTAAAGGTGGTGAACTGTGCAAGCCAGGAACATGTAGATGAGAAATATATAGCAAGGGGTTTATGGAGTTTCAAAAAGGTATGATTGTTAGTTGCCATATGAGTAATTTGCTACTATTTGATATAGCAGATTATCTGGACCTTCAGAAGTTAACCATTAGTAATGTTAATGAGATCATCATTAGATTCAGGGATTACTCCCTTAGACTGGAGAATTGCCAAGACTGGCAATTCTCCAGTCTATAAAGGAGCAGCCAGAGAAGTGATGGGCAGTTATAAACCAGTGAGTTTGATTCCTTTGGTTGGTAAGATTATGGAATCTGTGGTAAAAGATGCAATATAGGACCATAAAGGACTTAACAAGAATGGTATCCCAAATGGGTCTCAGCATGGTTTCACAAAGTGAAATCTTGTTGTAGAAATCTGACACAGTTACCATGATGAAGTTATAAAGTAGTTGGATACAAGAAACAACTATCACATTATAATCTAAATTTTAATAAGCCTTGTTCTTTGTGTTGCATTAATTATGGCAGGTCAGGATAAGAGGGAAGACCCACAAATAGATTAGGGATTTAGTTGAAGGTTAGGAGACAAAGGGTGGTCATAAATGGATCTTAAGAGTGACTGAGGTAACAAGTGGGGGTTCCTCAGGGATCCGTGTTTAGCCCTCTTATTTCTTATTTTCCTAAATGATATTGCTGAGGTATATGGGAAACTATCAAAGTTTGTTGATGACTTAAAGATTGGAAGGATGGTTAATGATTATAACTAGATTACATTACTTCAAAAGGATTTGGACCAACCACAGGCATAGGCTGAAAAATTGGCATCTAAAGTTTAATACTACTAAATGCAAAATACTGAGCTTGGAAGGGAGGAGAGAGGAGGTCATTAATGGCGTGATCACACTTAGAATATTGTATTCAGGTCTGCAGATCACATCTTTAGCATTAGCATGGGCACATGATGCAAGAAAGCAAGCTTATATAGCATCAGCCAAACCCCCCCTTCTCATTTCACCCATTCACTCGCTCCAAATGTTTCTCTAGTTCTGCCTTGAATCTGTTTAAGCTATCGACTTCTACAATGACAGATGGAAGTTTGTTCATTTGTTAGTGTTAAAGGCAAACTTCCACACATCTATCCTACTACTGTCTTTCCTCAATTTAAATTTATGCCCTCCCAGGCGATTATTCTGAGAAAGAGGAAGAATCCCATCAGAACTGAGCATGCTCAAACCATTCAAGGCTTTATACACCTCAATCAGATCACCTCGCAGGTGCTTAGTCTCCAGACACTGTAATTTGCAAAACTTAAGCCTTTCTTCATAAGAGCAACTCTTTGTTCCATTCACTCGTTCCAACAGCTCTACATCCATCTTAAAATGAGGCCTCCAGACCTGTATACAGTACTCAAGGTGTGGCCTGATCATTGTCTTATACAAGGGGATAATCACCTCCTTATCCCTGCTAGAAAAATTCCTGTATATCATTGACAAGACACCATGAGCTACTCTTGCAGACCGTCTGCACTGGTTAGAAAACTTTATATCTGCCTGCACAATTACCCCCAAGTCCTCTTCACTCTCTACCACTGTCAGTGTAGTACCACCCAGTTGATACATTACTCTGGGGTTACTGCTTCCCATATGCAGTACTTTTCATTTGTTAGTGTTAAACTTCAGTTGCCACCTCTCAGCCCATCTGCTCAACTTTCCTAGATCCTGTTGCAGCAGCGTACTGTCATTAGTGTCATTAACAACCCTGCCAACTTTTGTATTATCTGCAAATTTGAACATTAAATCTGACATACCATCATTAATGAATACAGAAGACAACAATGGACCCAACACTGAACCTTGGGAGACTCCACTAATAACATTAGTCCATGAAGAGCAGTGTCCATTGATTACCACTGTCTTCTCCCTCTCAACCATCTCTTTATTCATAGCAGCAATTTGCCTCAAATGCCACACTGCTCTAATTTGTGCAGCAATCATCCATGTGCAACAGTATTAAAAGCCTTTCTAAGATCCAAATATATGTTATCAAAATTATTCTTTGCATCCAGTTCCTTTGTGACCACATTATATTGTCCAGTCAAATTGGTCAGACAAGACTTCCTCTTAACAAACCCATGCTGTGTCCGAGCTATAACTGAAGTCTTGTCTAGATGATCCTGCAATGCTTATTTAACCAGTGCCTCCATTAATTTCCCTGGAACAGAAGTTAAAATAACAAGTCTATAATTACCTGTGTCTCCTTTTGATCCTCCTTTGTGGATTGGGGTCACATTTGCACATTTCCAGTCAATAGGTACCTCCCCTGAATCCAAGAAACCTCTCATAATTATGGCTAAGGGCTTGCTTACTTCCTTTGCTGCCTCCTTTAATATAACTGGATAGATTCGATCCACCCCAGGTGCCTTTCTTATGTTTATCTTTAACAATTTCTCCTCCACTTTATGCTCAGATATTACAAGATTATCTTGCTTACTGCCAGAGTTTAATACACCTCTGGCATTTCCCTCCCTGAATAACTCCTCATGTGTGAATGTAGATACAAAATATTCATTTAGTTTGTTAGCTACCTGAGCAGGATCATCAACAGTTGAACCATCGATATCAAGTGGACCAATCTGATTCATCCCCTTCCTTCTAAAGTTTACATAAGTAAAGAACTCTTTGCTGTTTTTCTTTGTATTCTTTGCCAAAGATTTCTTGTATCTGCCTTTGTCTGCCTAACTTCCTTTCTGACTTGGTTACAGACCAGCTTATATCTATCATAGGCTTCTGTGTCACCTGTTAATTTATATATATCCCATGCATTTTTCTTCTCTGTCACATGTCTAATTAGTTCATCTGACTTTTATTTAGGCCTAAATCTTGAACAATATTTCTTTTTTGGTATGAAAAGCCTAGTAGCTTCCAAGATTAATTCTTCGAATGCTTTCCATTTTGAATTTGCTCTTGGTAACATCATCAGTTGGTCCCACCATATAGAATTGAAATACTGTCTCAGACCACCATAGTCACCTTTACGAAAGCAAAAACCCTTCCCTTTACCTCTGATGGTAGTTACCTCTTTGAGTAAATTCCACTTCTGCACACTGTGATCACGGCCACCTAGTGGTTCCTTTATCTACAGATTTTTAATGCACGAAGAATCACTACTGATAATCAGATCAAGAGTATTACTCCCTCTAGTTGCTTCTCGAACATGCTGCTGTAGAAAACAGTCATCCAATAAATCCACAAAAGCCTTGCTAGTGTATGAGTGACCAACCCACAAATTCCAGTCAGTCTCTGGGAAATTAAAATCCCCCATTATAAGACACTTTGATTTACTGGCCCACTCTATTTCTCTGCAAAATTGCTCATTATACTCATCAGATTCATTAGGCCTATAACACACACCTACTCATTTTTCCTTTCCCAGTGCTTATGTCGCACCAAACAGATTGTCCACCAACATCAATTGGATGCACTTCCTTAGATTTTATGTATTTCTTAACTAACAGCATAACCCCTCCTCCCTTCCTGTCCTGTCTATCCTTTCTGTGCACATTGTACCCCCCAAATTCCAATTCTGCTCTGCTTATGTCTGTGTGACACCATGTCTCTGATATCCCAACAATATCTGCCTTTGATGTCTTTACTAGCATTTCCAGCTCATCAAATTTATTACTATACTTCTAGCATTGGTGTCCATGCAAGTATACATGCACCTGTTTCTACTCTTAGTTACCCTAACACAGCCCATGTATTTACTTGTTCCACTATGACTCCCAGAAGTCCTGGAAATCCCCATTGCCTTTCTTTCCAGGCTGCTGCTCAATTGCATTTCAATAGAAGCAGTGCAAGAATCACTTTCACCTCTGCCAGCGGCTACTGTTAATCTATTGGTCTGTGTATCTCCCCCCCCCAAGCTAACAATTTTCCGACCCACCTAACTCTGCTTCGATAGCATCAGCAAATATTTCTGCACCCTTTCTATTTATGTGTATTCCATCCCTATAGAAGCAATTTCTCCTGTTAACAAGCACAGACCAGGCTGAGAAAAATTATACCCCTTGAGCCTTGCACATTCTCTCCAGAGCCGAATTGATTGACAAGGCTCTCATCATATACTCCCTCTTATCGTGTCTGGGCAGAATTGCAGACACTTTCAATTTCACTATTTTTTCTAAATTTCATCTAAAGGAAACTGTAGAACTCCTCTAGGGAGAATGCAAAAAGGTGCAACTAGATTGGTGAAAAGCACTGAGCATTATCTCTATAAGGAACAGCTTGGAAGATGTAGTCTTCAGATCTTAGACACAGTAGGGTAGGATTTGATTGAAGTGTATAAGACATGAGAGGAGATTAGTAAAATGAATGAGAGAGAAATATTCTCACTGGTGAGTGAGACAAGAATGAATGGACAAACTGTAAAATCATAGAGAAAACGAGAAAACATTGTGAAGTATTAGAATAAATTACTTGCAAAGGTGGCTGGTACAGTTTGGCAAAATTCAAGGATGGATTGGATGGGCACTTTTTTGATGATAAGGTGTGTGTGTGTGTGTGTGTGTGGTTGATACTAAACAGATTTCTTTCCTTGTATTATTATGCCACTTTAAAGTAATAACTAAACAATGGCCAATATTGTGAAGAGATAAAAAATCAAAGACTTCTTTTGAGGACATCCTCTCAAATTGAACCTCCAAAAGGCAACAGGATTGTCTATAAGTGCAGGTACTGTGCATAGGGGTTTCTTAGATTTAGTTTTCAAGAGAAAACAGTAGTTCACAAACCTTACATAATATCAGCGAATCTGAGTTGCATATTGCCCATAGTTTTCGAACTCCAAAACAATGGAAAAGGATCATTTGGAATGATGAGTTGCACTTCAGCTTTCAGGTCTGATGACCAGGTTTGTCTCTAGAGAGTAATTAAAAGTTTTTGTTCATACTCTATGGCCACCACAGCCAGATGAAGTTGTAAAACTGCAGTTACGCTGCAGCTTTACAACTTCATCCCATCCATATATTATTGTTGGAGTGGATGAAGTTGTAAAACTTCATCCACTCCAAGAATAATACACTGTCATACCAGTTAATAATGGACTACATAATTTTTGAGGCAGTGTACTGGCTTAATCTCACAATATGCATATTTTTATTCTCATATGCTGGCATAGGGCCACAGCTAGTCCAGTGCAACTTAGTATAGTGCTTCCACTCCAACAATAAAGTTCAGAGGAATAATTGTTATGGTGTGGGACTGCTTTTTGTTGTTCAGAATGAGTTTATTGGTTGCAATCCTGAAAACGATCAATGAGCATCATGTATTGACATTTTGGACAACCCTGTGATACTTCCTTCACTGCCACTGTTATGGAATTGAATGTTTCATGTTCTATCACGATAATGCCCCATTATACAATGCCAGGCTGTTTTTTGAGAAAAATGAGGTCTCAGGTGGCATGGCCATGCCACCTGAGACCTCATTTTTTATTTGGATTTTACAGAACCTCTGCAATTTGCAGTTTAAATGGCATCATGTCAGAGCAAAGCTGGTATGGCACTTTGACTGTTAGTGATTGCTTTGAAGGAGGATTGACAACAAATTTTATCTGATTACTGTAGTGATCTAGTTGAAGGTCTTTAGAAAGGATCAGTGCTGTCATAGAGGCCAAACATAGGTCTATATATATTAATTTATTTAATAAAAATCAGTTTTCTTCAACATTACTGGTATTCAAATACTTCTTAGAGATTAGTTTAACTATAACAAGAACTAAACTATAAAAAGAATAATCATAAATTGCAAAGAATAATAATCTTCCAAATATTTTTAATTTACTTTGTCCATATGTAACTGTTTGTTACCAAAGTATGTGCAAATGCACTACTTTTCATTTTCGTGAATTCTTAAGTTGCTACAACTCCAAATATATTCATATATATATATATATATATATATATATATATATATATATATATATATATATATATATATATATATATATATATATATACACACACACATGTGGAATTGTAGTTTATAAAATGTGCTAATGTTTCCTGATAGTGAAATAATGAAAAAATATGGATGTGGAAGAGCAAAACAGTTCTTATAGCTACACTTTTCCAGATCTTGCTCACCATCTTAATACAGTTTTTCTCCATTTGCTTTACAAAAAAAATTGTAAAACTATGAATTTGTCATTAAATATAGAATTTTTTTGAAAAAAATTTCTATGAATTTCAGCATCAGATATCATTATTTTATTTGAGCAACAAATTGGCCATTAGATGTGTTAGCCTGTATTGCATAAAAAATATACGGAATATGTAAAATAAAATGTTAGATTTATTGTAATGCTAAACCAAATTTTCTTTGTGCTGTGTAATTAATGTTATTTTGATTTAACAATGCCCTTCAGTAAGATCAAAAAGAAATATAGAGTAACGTGTAAGAAGACATCTATCCAAGATTTTTACCTATTATAAAATCTGGAAAAAGTAACTTTTTTTTTTTTGTGTACTGTATCTGAAATGTCTCTTTGTGAACTGTATTTATACTTAATCTAATTATATCAGGTTCCCTGCCATTAAGTGGCAGGGAACCTGATATAATTAGAAAATTGCAAACAAGTTAGCAATGTGCTTACTTGTTTGCATAAGTAAATAATGTGCATTGCATATATGGCATTTCAAAGGTGATAGTGTCATAATGCTGAATGCTTATTTTTATTGTTTGTCATGAACAAGTTTATATGCATGTTGTTCAGAAGTATGTTTTTCTGATAGTGAAATAGAAAAAAAAAAAAAGTGGGTGTTGAAGAACAGAAGCAGCAGGCATTGTTAATGGAATTAGAGAAAAGCAAAAAAGCACTGAGTGCTTTGAAAAATGTACCATTTTTGATTGGCAGTTGTCAAAGAATGTACCATTTTTGATTGGCAGTTTTCAAAGTGATTCCAAGCTGTATGTCACTTTTTCTTAACAAAAACAAAAACCATCAGATTCAAAGCATCATACCCTTGTGCAGTGTTGGAAGGTGGCTCTACAGGGCACAATTGGGTATCTACTTCTGACCAACATGAAAGCATCTAGGGTTCCTTTAGACAACTGACACTTAGAGTTGGTAAAGCCCCTGTTACAGTAGGCCTAAAACTGGAGTAGCAAAAGTATTTAAAGTAGATTAATTTGTGTGCTGAAAAGGGGGTCTGCACACCTTCCTCTGAAAGTGGATAGATGTTTAATGAATATGTACTATTTTGAAAGAAGTCAAGAGAAAGACAGACTGAAATAGTTTCAATTAATGTATGCCACCAAAGTGAAAAAGAATTTGAAATATGTGTACACATTGGCTGTCTTTGGGTAAATGTTTAAGTAGAGTGGTAGAATAGTGACAACCTCTAATAAGTCTCTTTAAAGAAAAGGTTAGAAATGAGAAAAGCCATGTAAGCACTTTCAAAGTTCTCACATTGAAAAATGTAACAAGTAATCATTAGTGAGTGGCACTGACTATGATGCAAAAGAAGTTTTGAATGAGGACAAGTTAATGAACTTTTTAATCATAAACTTTGGTGTAAACCAGTTGTCTCAAACTGGCGGCCTGCGGGCCGCATCCGGCCCCTGAAGCAATTTTACACGGCCTGCAAATACATTTCAATTATGTATTTGTTGTAAATACGGTGCTTATATTCACTCTCATTTTGTTTAAAAAAAATTCCCGCCCGTCAGCTGCTTTCAGATCGTGCATTTGGCCCGCATACAATTTGAGTTTGAGACCACTGGTGTAAACAATTAGTGTTGATATAAGTTGCATAGGGCTATCAAGCCGATAGCTCTATGCAGATTATTCTCTTGCAGAAAGGCTGCTCATGTTGCTTTTTGACTTTTTTTTTGGTTCATTTTAAATGTTGTGCCACTGTTTGAAAATCTGAACAGTCCTATATCTGTTTACTAAAGTCCTATATCTGTTTACTAAAGTCTCTTGATATTTTGAAGAATGTAATATGGTGTGTAAATTTATTATACCAACAGTTATTAAATCATCCATTTCCCTTTTGGAGATTTATTAACTTAGAAAACTAAACCAGAAGGATGATTCTGACTTATAGAAATGTTCTTATAAATGCAGTACATCATTTTTCAATTTTGAAATTTTTTTTGGGCAACTTTTCTGTGCTTCTCAGTACCTTTTGAAGATAAAGAAATAGTTGAAAAAAATAGATATTTTGCATTATCAGTTCTGTGGTGCCTCCATAGCCAGATGGCCAGGAGCAGCAGTGTATAGCACACGCTTCTTGATTAGACTGGGGTTCGAGCCCGTGACCACCAAATACGGACGATGCAGAACAGTCAGGGAATGACCAAGAGCACAGAGTCCTAAGAAAAAATAATCAGTCGGTGGTGTCTAACCAGACAATCCAAAATAGATATCCACAGAAAAATACTGGGTGCATTAATGTCTGGAGGTAAACAGTTAAACAGTCTGGTAAACAGTTCTTTGGCTGCTTCTTACTATAAAAGATGTATATCAATGAAATTTAATTTGAAGGCAAAAGTTTAGATTAAAAAAGATCTGCTTACTCCTGATAAAAATTATGCAATCTCCTGCTTTCTGAAAGGCAAAGGTTGGAAGCTGTGAATGCTTAGTCATTTTTACCCTTGTCTTTATGGAATAGCATATATAAAGAATAGTATACTTCCTAAATTTCACTACTGTTTAAAAAAAAAAATTATAGAACTTTGCTGTCTCAATATAGCACAGCTAAGTGGTGGTTTAGACAATTTAGATGGATATGTGGATAACCAAAGTCAGTTTCTAGGTATTTTAAATAACTGATCAAAACAACAACAACAACATTGTCATTATACTACATGAAGGTTTCACATACAACCATGAGGAATCATCTTGATAGGAGTACAGTAAACCCTCGATTTAACAGACCCCGATATAACAGATTTTGGATTTAACGGATCGGACAAATAATAATAATACAGTAATGTACATATTAATCTTGACCATATTTTTTTTAGGTTATACAAAACTTCAATGTTATTAAAAATTAATAATATTACCTATTTCCATTATTGTTTTGATAATTACCTACTTTTATTTTTATAATCAAATTCAGAAAATTGTAGTCAGGAAATTGTTTTTTATTCTTTCTGAAAACATGTTCAAATAGCTGTTTTCCCAGAGCAGGCGGTGACTTGCGAGCTGAGCGTGACTCAGGACACTAAACAGCAGGTCTACCCACTCGCTTTGTTTCGGTCTCAGTCTGCCTCAAGCGATCATGCGGTCAGGTTGTATACAGAGTGTTTCTGTGATCCCTGAATTGTGACTTTATTTATTAAATAATTTTTCAATTCTTACAATTTAAAATGGCATCAAGTGATAGAGGAGTTAAAAGAAAGTGTGTGAACTTAAATGTGGCTCAGAAATTAGAGCTAATTGAGAAATTAGAACAAGGCATCTCAGTAGCACGTGTTAGTGAAATTTACAGCGTAAAAAAAATAAAACTGTTTCTGATATCCGTAAATCAAAGGCCAAATTGCAACATTTTAATTTACAACAGAATATTACATATTCTTTATTATAATTTTATATTGTGCTGCATAAAAATATATAATAAATAAAAATATATAAAAAATGCCCCCCCCCACGTTATATTCAATTTAATGGAATTTTGGCATTAACAGACACCCCTTCTCCCCTATTAGTCTGTTAAATTGAGGGTTTATGTATAAATATTTGGCAACTTTTAGAAATTAATATCCATAAAACTTAATGAGATCTGCCTTTCATCTAGAATGTGCCGAAAATGGCATTTCAGAATGTCATTTTACAATTACAGTATTAATTATAAACATAATGGTAAAATAATAAATAATTAATGTGTGTTATGAATTATGAACAAATCCATTTCTAATTTATACTACTACATCAAATGCAATAAAACTGCCCTGGAGCACACCAGAATGATTTTTATTACATTTGATGTATTACATCACATGCACTGGTAATGTCTTGTACATATGTTATTGTTAAAAATAAGATGTTCCATTAATGAGAATTCAGTTTTGTGAAATTCGTTTCACCCTCAGAATAAAATGCTATATCCAAACTAAAATAAAATTTCTTAAATTTTTGATTAACTTTGGAATAAATATATTTTCCTCATAATTTTATTGCAGCTTATCTAGAAGTTTAAGAAATTTCTTAGGAAGATTGGTGAAAATTTATTTGAGGGGAAAGGGATGGGAGCACAACAGCAAACAAGTTGATTTGGGGGTATGACTCCTAATAATGATTTACTCCCTTCAAAAATGTGAAATACACTTCCAAAAATCTCATAATTGTGGTATGATAAAAAATAATAATAATAATAATTATCCCCTTCAAAAGTGTGAAATACACTTCCAAAAATCTCATAGTTGTGGTATAATAAATAAATAAATAATAATAATTTTAGCACACTTTCTTTTTCTATTCCTCACTCCCACACTTTTGGGATACTGTCCTGGATGCTCTAACCTGGTTCCTCTACTGAAGAGGACAATCAGACAAATTATGGTAATTGTTATGGCTGCTTAATTTTTTTCCCACCCTATCTACCCCACATTAATCTGTCTTGGAGAATATCATTATCACTAGTGATTATTTTATTACCATAAAAAAAATGCTGTATATGCTGGAATTAGGACTTTATATTTTATCATTCTGATTTATAACAATGTTCATGAAAGTATCCCTTTACAGAATCCTAAGAAATGCTGTTCGAAATTTATATAAATATCCACAGTCCTTTTACAGTAAAGAGAAGCCAGATCAGAACCTAGTTTAGCCAACACTACATGTATTTGACAAAATTCACCTGAAGTATATGCAGCAATGGCTGAACCAGGATTTGGATTAGTATTGCCACAAAACTTAGAGCTTTTAACTAAAAAATATTTGTACAGTAGTGAGAAGCAAAATTAAAATTTATATCATGAGAGTGAAGGAAAAAGAAGATAGAACTGTATTAAGTATCATCACCATGGATGAGATATGGATCCAACACTTTCAGGCCAGATACAAAGGAGTAGTCCAAACAATGGAAACACAGCTCTTCTCCCCTCTAAAGAAAGCCAAGTCGATTCCTTCTGCTAGCAAGGTGATGACATTGGTTTTCTGAGACCCTGATGGAGTGTTTCCAGTGGACCTTAAGAAAGGCAAGGCAATCACAGGGATTTCGCAGACCTTGTTGAGGTGTTTGCATGAAAACATCGAAGACAAACCCCGAAGGAAAACTAAGCAAAGGAGTCTTGTTCCACCAGGACAATGTGTCAGCTCAAAAGTCTGTCATTGTCATGGCTGCACTGCATGAATGGGCTTTGAAATCTTGGATTATCCCCCCCCCCCATTCATCAGGTCTAGTACCCTCAGACTTTCACCTATTTCCTAATTTGAAAAAATTCCTGGCTGGCATCCATTTTCCCACAAACACTGACATCACTGCTGCAGTAGATGCATTCCTGGAGGTGCAAGAAAAAACTTTCTTTGCAACCGAAATCGATGAATTGTGGCATCAGTGGAAATAGTGTATTGACTGTAAAGGGGACTGTGTTGAAAAGTAACCTATTACCAGACTCTTCAAATAAACCCTTCATACTCAGGCCACAAACTTTTCAAATGCCACTCATAAGACATAACACAACATGACGTGACATGACTTTCACAGATACCAGCAGTTCAATTCATATCGCAGCCATTTGATTAGTATTAGTAATGGCCATATGTTGCGAGGAAGCCTAAGGCTTATGCTGCAACAGCCAAAAAAAAAATAATAATAATAAATAAAAAAAAAATAATAATAATGATTAGCATACATAATACAGCAGTGTGCAGTTTTGGAATGAAATAATAATAAAGAAAGAATAGTGTTTCACTTCATTCTTAATATATAAAAATTTAATTATAAAAAATCATTGAGGTTCACAGTGTCTCAATCACTTACCTCTAGGGCTACTGTCCTTGTCTCTCTGCTCTGAGTATAAATCAGGCCCTGACTATACATAACTGGATATGGGTTCATTATGGGAAGTATTCAAGGAATTTATATTAAAAACTACAAAATGTACTTGTTCCAGTGGCGAAGTTCTTCAAAAGAAAGATGCTAAAGTAGATGATAACAGAGGTTAAGGGTTTAAATGATCAAAAGAAAAAAAGCATAAGGATAGTTCACTGAGTATGAAACACTGATTTATACAAGTATACAAATATATGGAAAAAGAAACCATTGATGTGATAAGATGGGCAAAAGCTGAATATGAAAAATCACTATCAAAGAGAGCTAATATGGAGACTAGTTTCTTTTTATATGTGCATACAAAAAAGAAGAGAGCGAATCAGATAGTTCCCCCTTACTTTATTGAAGTGGTGGACTCATTGGAAAGCCCAGCAGAAGTGGCAGACGAATTCAATAGGTATTTTGCAATGACCTTCACAATAACAGTGACAAGGAGCCAGACTTTTAAATAAGTGATATAGCAATGCTGGAGAGGAGTATACTCTGAAAAAAAAAACTACTGAAGCTGAGCAAAGGCTGTCCAGGAGTATACCATTATACTAAAAAAAAAAAAAAAAAACACATTCCATGTGAGTCATCAGCCTTTTGGAAGGGATGTTAATGAGATCATCTGGAAATAGAATAAAACAGACCAGACTCTAATCTCCTCTCACTTGGACTGGAGAAGCCATAATGTCTCCTCAATCCACAAAGGAGGTGAAAAGATGATGGATGGCTATAGACTTGCGAGTTTGACTTCATTGGTGGGAAAATTAAGAAGACTGTAGTCAAGGCTACTGTAGAGGACAATCTCTGTAGGAATGGTATCCTTAATGGATATGGCTTGGGTTCATGATGGGGAAATTTTGTCAGTCTAGTCTAGTCTAGTTCACTGTTATGACAAATTCATAAAACAGTTGTATGCAAGAAAGAACTCTGTTATTTACTTTAATGTTAGTAAAGATTTTGATGTGGTTCTCTCAAAAAGCTGTCATATAAACTAGAGTAAATTGGAATTACTGGTAAGATCATTTGTTTGATCAGAGGCTATTTAAAAGATAAGAGACAATAGTCGAAAATGAATATTCCTCAGGATGGACTAGTATAGAAAGGAGCAATCCTTAGGGACCAGAATTGGGACACTCCTGTTTCTAATCTTGCTTAATGGCATTGATGAGGGAGTTCAGGGGAAGTTGTCAAAGTTTTCTGATGATTTAAAGGCAGGAAGAGTAGTTAGGAACCAGAACCAGACCATTTTCCTTGAATGATGGTTTGGTTTTACAAATGGTCTGAAATGACAATCGAAGTTTATTGCTTCAAAAAGTAAGGTTGTGCATCTGGGAAAACAGCAATCAAGGGATTAACTATAAGCTGGGAGTAGCGATGTTCATAATTGATTATATACAAATTAGTTGATTATGAAGTTGACAACAAGAAAACTAAAAAAACACAGTGCGGGAATTCAATCTGATGTGATCAAAAGATAAAATGTTGTTGCATTTATGCACGCACACAGCCCCAAAAAAAGTACGAACCTTCAAATTTAGCTGCTTTTTTTTTTTTTTTTGGAATAACAGCAAGTGTATGGCATGGCATGGATTCTGCAATGTGAAGTCCTCTTCCTTCAACGCCAAAGTTGAAGGAAGAGGATTTCACATTACCAAATAGGTCTATAGAGTGTATCCCACACATTCTTGATAGGATTGAGTTCAGGTGAAGTTAAGGGCCAGGGAAGATGGCGGAAATTTGTGTAATGTTCTCCGAACCATTCTTACATATTTCTGGCATAATACACTGTTTTATTGTTATTCATAAAGTGCCCTTCTTGATAAAAGTGTAACATTGCAGGGTGCAATAGATCTGATATGATATTCGTCCCACCAGTATCAAATGACCCAGTCTGTGCCAACAAAACATCCCCATGGCATGATACCACCTCCAGATTCTTGGGTTGTCAGAGCAAGGCAAGCAGGATCCATCATTTCCTGACGTTATTGCCACACTCTCTGCCTACCATAAATGCAAAACAAAGTGTATCATGATTTGTGAATCCAGCATAAGCAACCTCTAGGGAAGGATGAAAGTGGTGACCCTGTTTTGGTCATGGTAAAATGTGTATTGTTCTCAGTG
The DNA here is from genome assembly GCF_048544385.1 of Mastigoproctus giganteus. NCBI lineage: Eukaryota > Metazoa > Arthropoda > Arachnida > Uropygi > Thelyphonidae > Mastigoproctus > Mastigoproctus giganteus. The sequence continues at coordinate 36,133,050 of NC_143575.1, read as the reverse complement.
AATATAGCCCAGTATGTGATATATTAAGTTCAGGTATAATGAAACTAAGTGATAGCGAACTAGTGCTGATGGAGTAGGAGAAAAAAAAAACCTACACCCCAGAATAGCGAAGATATAGCAGCATGTCCAGAAATAGTTTCTCCTTCACCCCGATAAATGAAATAATTTTGGAGAAATATAAATGAAGATTTATACAAAATAAGTACAGTTAAACAACACAGCATTGGATGTCTCAACCTGGACTTTGAACTGCCTTCTATATATATATATATATATATATATTTTTTTTTTTTTTTTATTGCTTTATTGCCTTATTAGAGGGTATTCCCATGCTGAAATTGGGCAAAAATAGGGGAGGGAGTACATTTTAATTATCTGTAAATTGAACAGCAGTGTTGGCAAATTTTGGCAACACCGCTGTTTTTTTTTTATTTTTTTTTATTTATATATGAAAACCCCAAACATGCGAGGTATTAGAACTTAGCATTAGCATTAGTAGAGGCATTTGATGCAAGAAAGCAAGCTTATGCAGCATCAGCCAAAAAAAAAAAAAAAAAAAACCCACTTCCACTTCACCCCTCTGTTCATTCAAAATACCTGTCCAGCTGAGCCTTAAACTTATTTAGGCTATCAACCTCCACCACAAGGGATGGAAGTCTGTTCCACCAACCAACCACCCGCTGGCTAAAGGCAAATTTCCGCACGTCTATCCTACATCTGTCTTTCCTCAATTTGAATTTATGCCCTCTCAGGTGATTTTTCTGAGCTAGAGGAAGAATCCCATCAGCATTGAGCATGCTTAAACCATTCAAGGCTTTATACACCTCTATCAGATCACCTCGCTGGTGCCTAGTCTCCAGACACTGTAATTTGCAAAACTTAAGCCTTTCTTTGTAAGAGCACCCCTTTGTTCCATTCACTAATCTTGTTGCCCTTCTCTGTACTCGTTCCAGCAGCTCTACATCCTTCTTGAAATGAGGCCTCCAGACCTGTATACAGTACTCTAGGTGTGGCCTGACCATCGCCTTATACAATGGAATAATCACCTCCTTATCCCTGCTGGAAAAATTCCTGTATATCATTGACAATACTCCATGAGCTACTCTTGCAGCCCGTCTGCACTGCTCAGAGAACTTCATATCTGCCTGCACAACCACCCCCAAGTCCCTTTCATTCTCTACCACTGTCAGTGTAGTACCACAGAGTTGATACATTGCTCTGGGGTTGCTGTTTCCCATGTGTAGTACGTTACATTTGTCAATGTTAAACTTCATTTGCCACCTCTCAGCCCATCTGCTCAACCTTTCCAGATCCTGTTGCAGCAGCATAGTGTCAGTAGTGTCCTTGACAACCCTGCCAACCTTTGTATCGTCTGCAAACTTGGACATTAAGCCCGATATACCATCATCAGTATCATTTATAAATACAGAAAACAATAATGGACCCAACACTGAGCCCTGAGGGACTCCACTAATAACACCAGTCCACGATGAGCAGTGTCCATTGATTACCACTCTCTGTCTTCTCCCCCTCAACCACCCCTTTATCCATAGCAGCAATTTGCCTCCAATGTCACACTGCTCCAATTTGTGTAGCAGTCTTCCATGTGCAACAGTATCAAAAGCCTTTCTAAGATCCAAGTATATAATATCAAAGTTATTCCCTGCATCCAGTTCTTTTGTGACTGCATCATAGTATCCAATCAAGTTGGTCAGGCAAGACTTCCCCTTAACAAAACCATGCTGTGTCTGAGCTATAACTGAAGTCTTGTCTAAATGATCCTGCAGTGCTTCTTTAACCAGTGCTTCCATTACTTTTCCTGGAACAGAAGTTAGGCTCACAGGTCTATAATTACTTGTGTCAGCCTTTGATCCTCCTTTGTGAATTGGGGTCACATTTGCACATTTCCAGTCTATGGGTACCTCCCCTGAGTCCAAGGAAGCTCTCATAATTATGGCTAAGGGTTTGCTTACTTCCTTTGCTGCCTCCTTTAATATAACTGGATAGATCCCATCCACCCCGGGTGCCTTTCTTGTGTTTATCTTCAACAGTTTCTCCTCCACTTTACTCCCAGTTATTTCATGCTTGGGTCGGAGGTTGAGAAGACGCGAGAGGATATTTGTTGACATTAGACTTGAACTTCTGTAGACTGTAATTTTCAAAAAATACACAGGAAGGAAGGTTGTTCCAGAAAACGACAGTTGAATGAATAAACAAGGAAGATGAAAAGTTGGTTCTGTAAGTTTGAAGTTGGAGAGTAAATGGATGTTGGCTGGTGGCGGCATGTGTTCGGACTGTTTTGAAAGAGAGAGCGGGAATTATAGAAGGCAATTCAGAAGAACAGTGCCCATGGAATTATCTGTAGAAAAGGCATGCAGCAGAAACAGTATGTCTATGAGACAGCGAGTGGAGAGACTCTGTTAGAGATGAGTCATTGTTTAACCTAACTGCCCTCTTCTGAATGGAATCTAGAAGCCTGAGAGAGGTTTTGGTGGCAAACTAAGGTGGCCTAAACATAATATAATAGTTATATTATACTAGAGTTTAGTGTGGACTAAATATAATATAATAGTTAGGCCACCCGAATAATTAAATTCATCTGCCGTGCTGTGTCTTATGTTTGTTAATTGCGTATGTTATATGGTCGAATTATCTGTTTGCTGGACAAAAACCCCAGTTTTCTGGGGGGAAAATCCTTGCTATCTACGCTTGAGACTGACTTACTCAGCCACGGATCGACTAAAACAGCCCATCACCGCCCTAGATGTGGGAACAATATTCCATGGCAGGGCGGATTTGCGATTTGTACAGAGTGAACTGCTGTTTGTAAGAAAAGTAAAGCTGAGAGCGAAAGAGAAAACCAAGTTTGTTAGATGCAGAGAAAGTAATTGTAATATGCTTGTGCCAAGAGAGATTAGACGTCAGGATAATCCCCAAAAGAGATATATCAACTTGCCTAGTAATCGGAGTGTCACCAAAGATAAGCATAGGAGCAGAAGAATCCTTTTTGCGAGATATAAGACATGACTGAATTAAGAATTGAAACCAATTAAGTTGTCTTTGCCCCACTGGAGAATTAACTGGAGATCGGCATTTAAGGAATTGGTAGCGGATATTCGAGAAGATGAAGCTGATTGAGCAAGGCAGAGTTTCTCAAAATGGAATGTGAAATGCAATGTGCTATCATCGGCAAAACTATAGATAGGATTTCCGGTCAATCGAAGAAGGTCATTAATATACAAGAGGAAAAGAGTGGGGGTAAAGAACCGAACCCTGGGGGACAACAGCATTAGTGGAGAAGTTAGAAGACAGAGAGCCATCACCCTTAGTGAGCGAACAGAGAGAAAACTGGATAACCAATAACAAAAAATAGTTAGTTGACAAACCATAAGATGAAGCTTGTTTAGAAGACCTTTATGCTAAACTTGATCGAAAGCCTTTGAGATGTCAAGAGCACTGCTTGTGTTTCACCGAACTTTTCCATTGAACATGTCCATAAATGGGTAACATAAGTCAGAATATTACCAGTGGATCGACACTGACGGAATCCATACTGGTGATCATTGCTCAGATGGATTCTAGGTTTCTAGGTAGTTCAAGAGTTGGCGGTTAATTCATTTCTCCATTACTTTAGAGTAGAAGTAATTGCAATGGGGCGATAATTGGATGGGAGAGATTTGTCACCCTTTTTAGAAACTGGCTAGATATGAGCAAATTTCCAAGCAGAAGGAAAAACACCTTTGGAATAAGAAAGTTAAAAAAGGCGGCAAGGAACAGGAGGAAGTTCAGGAGCGCAAGTTTTGAGAACAAGTGGAGAAATACCATCTGGACCTGGAGCTTTCTTAGAATCAAGATTCGTCTAAATCCTTCTGACATCCTTTTGACGGAAGATCACAGGAGGCATTGAATGGAGTGTGTTGGGAATGGTTGGAGGTGTTTTACCAAGATCATTAATGCGCGAGTTACAAGAAAAATGGGATGCTAGCAGGACAGCTTTATCCTTGGCTGAAGTGACAACAGAACCATCTGGTTTTGACAGAGGTGAGAGCAGAGATGGGCAAAAGTTGCGGCCAATAGCTTTGGCAAGAGACTGGAATGCTTGGCTACCATTAGGGCAAGAAGCAAGTTTTCTACTCTTAGCCTCTTCAAAATCTAGTTTGGACTGATTAATAACTGCTTTGCAATTGTTGCGAGCTTTGGTGTAGGCAAATAATGATACTGAAGAATTGGAAATAAACCAATTACAATATGTAACATTCTTCTCTTGAACAGCCTTAGCACATTTATTGGAAAACCAAGGTTTAGATAAAGGATGAGATTTTAAAGTGGAGTGTGGGATTAAGGATGAGATTTTAAAGTGGTGTGTGGGATAAAGGATTCCATTCCTACAAGAATAATTTCACTGACACGATCTGAGCAAACGTTGACATCAGAAGTTTTGAAACAGTAATCCGATCAAGGAGAAGATGAAAAGAAATCTCGCAGGTTATCCCATTTTGCATTCTTGTAATGCCAAACAATACGATGTTGGGAATAGCCATGATATAAAGACTCTATTGGAGAAGAGACAATCACCAAGTTGTGATATGAGGTGCCTAAAGGACCACTCACTTCGACCGTGTACTTAGAAGGGTTTTTTTGTGAGAAAAAGATCAAGCGTGTTGACGGTATTCTTGTAAGTAAATGAACAATCTGTGCAAGGTCATTAGTACTGTATTTCCCCATGTATAAGGCGCACCCTTTTTCAAAAAATTTGGGGTCTAAAAACTGGGTGCGTCTTATACAGGGGTTGTAGATTTTTTTACTTGCATTTCCTGCTTTTTTGCGCTTGTTGTCTTTGCGCTCATTGTTTCGCACTTGTTACCGGTATATTAGGTTACGTTCTGCCCAGAAATGGCTCAGAAAAGATTTTCATACAGTGCTGAATTCAAGTTAAAAGTGATCCAGTTTGCAAAAGTAAATGGAAATCGTGCTTCTGAACGTTAGTTTGGTCCTGCTCCAACTGAGAATACAATCCGAGACTGGCTACGGAAGAAGAAACCCAACTGAAAACGCCACGGCACAAGAAGGCCGTGAGAGGCAAGTCAGCAAAATGGCCTGATTTAGAGAGGGAATTGAAGATATGGATTGAAGAGCAAAGGGCAGTTGGAATTCCTGTCTCCACAAAGATGGTTCAGCATGAGGCAAGAAGAATTGCTGATGAAAAAGAAGTTACTGATTTCAAAGCAGAACACAATTGGTGCATCAGGTTCATGAAACGGAATTGACTAAGCATGCCTACACGCATCAGACTTGCCCAAAATATGCCTGAAAGCTATGAGCAGAAGGTCCTTGAATTTCATCGTTTTGTCATTCAATGTCGGAAGACACATCAGTTTGAGTTCGGACATACTGCAAATATGGACGAAGTCCACCTTCAGTTTGATGTCCCAAGTAACAACTGTTGATAAGAAGGGGGTGAAAACTGTGAACACGAAAAGAACCATTATACAGTTGTTCTAGCTTGTTGTGCCGACAGAACCAAGCTGCCTCCTATGGTGATTTTCAAACGCAAAACAATGCCAAAAGAAGACATTCTTCGAGGAGTGATTGTCCACGTTCATGACAAGGGTTGGATGGATCAGGATGGGACGAAGATCTGGTTTGAGAAAATTTGGAGCAGGAGACTAGGCGGGCTCTTACGCAAACCTGCCCTATTGGTGCTTGATCAGTTCAGGGCACACAACAAAAAACACAAAGAAGATTGCTGCAGAGCAAAAAACAAAACTTGCCGTCATACCTGGAGGCTTGGCATCCCAGCTCCAACCACTTGATGTAAGCATTAACAAACTCTTCAAAGTTGCCATGAGAGACGAATGGAACCAATGGATGAAGTCTTCTGGGGACAATTTGACACCAGCAGGAAGAGTGAAGAAACCAACTATAGGAGAAGTTTGTACCTGGGTGAAAAGATCCTGGGATAATATCAAGATTGAGATCGTTGTGAAGTCATTTAAGAAGTGTGGCATTTCAAATACCATAGATGGAACTGTGGACGAGGCAGTATATGAAGACTGGTTCGTCATCAGACACAGATGAGGACAAGCTAATGGATGGGAGTTTTGATAGTGATGAGGAGTTGTATGAATTTTATGATGAATAAAACTTGAGTTCAATAACTATTTAATACATTTTTTTTTTTTTTTTTTTTTTTTTTTTTTTCAAATTTCAGGCACCAAAATTAAGGTGCGTCTTATACATGGGGAAATACGGTAATTGCAAAAGCCTCAGCATCCCAACCAGCTGTGTCGGTGTGACTAGAAAACAGAAGCCAGCTGGAGTTGTGAACATTAAAAAATCACCAAGGAAAATTACCTCACTGTTAGGAAAGTTGGACTGGAAAAAGTCAAATTGCAAAGTGAGGAAGTCAAAGTGCTGCAAGTGATTAGTGGAGTTGGGAGAACGATAGAGACAACAGATCAATTTTACTGAATGAGGTAGAGAGATTTTAAGCCAGAGAAGATCGAAAAGAGGAGATTCCAAATTACCAAATCTTGACAGAGAATATCGGAACGGACATATGCACAAGTACCACCAGTGAGGCGAAAGGAATCCTACAGCAAATAATTTGGGCAACTGAGATGAGCAGTAGTTGAATCAACCGATAACTGAAATTCTGTCAGAAAAAGTACATTGGGTTTGGTAGACTGCAAGTGTAAATGGACATCGTTGAGATTAGAATTTAGACCAGTATATTTGTGAAATGAACTAGGAAGTGTTTGGGAGGTTTATATCTTTTCGCAGATAAGTTTACTCTATTGGCACCTCCGTAGCCAGGTGGGCAGGAGCAGCAGTGCGTAGCACATGCTTCTTGATTAGACCGGGGTTCGAGCCCGTGAGCCACCAAATACGGAGGATGCGGAAAGATCAGGGAATGACCACCGCATATCCTCGGAGCAATATGGCCCTAGTTGCTAATGCTCCTAAAAAAACCAAACAACAACAGCTTACTCTATTAGTTTGGCAATTCATAGTGTATTCAATAATAAGAAAAAGTGGGGGGAGACATGCTGTATGAAGTAATGAAATTTTTGGATATGGCATACACATGGTAAGAATATACCCAGATTCTTGACATAACATGGCCTCGACGATGCCCCCCCCCCCCGCATACACACTACTCGGATTCCCTTGAGTCACTATCTGGCAGAGGAGGCTTCCGGATCAGCTATACACTAGCTTATCTGGAAGCCTCCTAGAGTTACCAAAAGGTAACTCTTTAGCCTGGGAACACCGTTTTAGAGCTGTATCCTCGAAATGTAAGGAAGATTGGATGTCGCCATTATGTTCATCATAACCTCAAAAGTCATGCTGCATGATGGAAGAGGTGGGGAAGGGTGGACCGGAACTTAGCTCTGGAGACTAAACATGGGTTCCACCACTTCAAGCCTCCAATAAGCAAAGTGGTGGTATTGCCTCGGTTGATGAGAATCATCTACCACCTAGTATTGCCTGGTAACACAGAGAGGCGGCACTCCTCCATGTGGTGTGGACGCCACACCTCGACCCCTGCTTACGTTGGTTCACACCTGGGTGGTCGCCCACAATGTGCTTGTGCATGGGGGTTATACCCGGGATTACAAACAGTTCCAACATCGTGAAGATGCAAGCAGAGGATTTGGCTGTCATAGACCTTCCGGACTTCGCCGAAATTGCGTCCACTTGAATTTAGTGTCACCCGAATATCAGTTCCATCAGCGCTTGTCTGGTATATCTTAGAGAATGTCTGTGACGACCTCAAGGCGTAATACATAAAATAAAATAAAAAAGTACAGTAAAAAAGTGGGAGCTAAGCTATAAGATAATTCTCAAGTAATTATTGCTCAGGTAATGATTGGAGCAATATGGCCTTAGTTGCTAATGCTCCTAAAAACCAAATAACAACAACAACATCAGGTAAGGATTCTTCTGCTTACTCGGATTACGAACCTGAGGGGGAAATAGATTCAAATTGAGGAAAGCCAGTTGTAGAATAGATGTGCGAGAGTTTGCCTTCAAACTCTTGCACATCCTTCCATGAGCCTTCCATCTGTTGTGGAAGTTGATTGCTTAAATAAATTTAAGGCTGAACTAGACAAACATTTGGAATGACTAGATGGGTTAAATGGGAAGGGGTTTTTTTTTGGCTGATGCTGTATAAATTTTCTTTCTTGCATCTAATGTGTCCAGGATCGCTTGTCCATGACACTATCCCATAATTCCGTATAGTAAAGTTAGTTACAGTAAACCCTCCGAATCCGGAGTAATTGGGGGAAGAGGTCATCCGGATTAAGCGATAATCCGGATTAGTGAAGCAAAAGATAGCCCTAAAAGACAAAATAAAACTTAGAACACAAATAAATGGAAAATTTAATGATATTAAATTATGGTAGTGCTGATGAAAATAAATTAAAAAATATCACTGTAGAGCCTTTATTTAAAAACTATACATTTATACATTTATCCATCGATAGATGGATAAATGTATTATCTTTTTATACCTTTATCAGGTCGCGTGATAAGTTTATCATTTATCACGCCAACGCTACTTGATTGTTTCTGTGAATACCCCTTAAATACAGCTTATTTTGCCTTTTTAAATGTCAATATATTTGATACACTGCTTTTATCACTCCCCAGGGAAATATCTTTATAGATTCTTTCTGTATTTTAATATCTGTAACAGCCTGTTGGCCAAAACCAAATTCTTCAGCAATTTTTTATTTCCAGGAACACCATTTTCAAGTTGTTTTATCACTTTGCGCTTGTTAATGATAGTTAAAGTGTTATGTTTTATTTTTTATCTCACTTTTTAATTCTTTAGAACCCATAATTATATAAAATATGTTAACTTATATACATACATATAAAAAGTATGCAAATGAAGAGATATCAACAATAACATCCGTCCAACTCATAGTCGACAACGATTCTAAATAACACGAAGACAAGGTAACATATGTTCAGTCTCTCTCTGCGTAGTCAATCACCCCGCAGTGGCAGTTACTCATCTACCTTCCTATATCCCATGTGTTTTTTAAAGTACTCAACTGTGAACATCAATTATCATACTTCGATCCGGATTATCCGACACCCGGACCAACTGTAACCGGATTAGCGAGGGTTTACTGTATATATATATATATATATATATATATATATATATATATATATATAATCATATAAATTAGAATAAGGTTTAAAATAAAACAAAATAATACCAGCAGTACGGCAAGACTAGAGCGATGGTAGTATTTTGTTTTATTTTAAACCTTATTCTAATTTATATGATTATATTTCAAGCATCATGTAGAGGAATATGCTTTTTGCTGCCTCTGATGTGTGCTGTACTCTCCTTTTACTTTTATTTTTATTAAGTAATACTTCTTTTTCAACATTATTTAAATATAATTATATATATATATATATATATATATATATATATAGAGAGAGAGAGAGAGAGAGAGAAACAGAACTAAAGATAAACATTTTATCTTGAGTTTTGATCAGAACAGGTGGAATGACGTAGCCGAGTGGTGTCCTTGATTACAAAATACAATAATTGTTAATTATTAATGTTTGCATTGACAATTCTTTGTAAACTCTGCTCTACTGACTTTGTGGTCGTGACCGAGTATAAACAAGAAAAAATGCCTATCATTTTTTTTTTTCCCTCTTCGGTTTTCTTGTTGTCCATTTCATAATCAATTAATTTGCATATAATCTATTATTTCGGTTATCGAAATCCATTATTAATCATTCGATTATGTCTGTCACTAGCTGGGGGAGAGGATTTAAATATGATTTCGGGAAGAAAAAAGACCTAGGGGTTTATGAAATTTACCATGCAGCGTAAATAGGAGGCTGGTAAGGCACGTGATGTCCTGTCTATGATATATATAAGATATTCGCAAACTAGGAAAAGGATGTTATTTCTTTATGTAAAATGATGGTGAGACCGCTTTGAAAATATTTTGTTCAGATCTGCCGGCCACACCTGAAGAAAGGCAGAGCTTACAGAAAGGGTTCAGAGAAGTGCAACCAAATTTGTTTCCCTTCAGTTTCTCCTACCAGTGAAGGGTGCTAATTATGTCTTAATAAAGATTGGCTTAGGGTGTGCAGACTACAAAACTTGACAACTAGACATCTGAGGGAAACTTGATTGAGGTATATAAAGCTCTGAAGGGGCCAGTAAAATGTATATGGAGAGAGATATTTTCTATGGTAGGAGAAACAAAAACTCGGAGTGGGATTATAAAATCTTAGGGAGTAACAGAATGCTGGATCTCGGAAAGTTTACATATGGAAAGTGTCTCCTAGATCATTGGAATAAATTTCTTGCCACATTACCTAAGGCTAAGAATTTGGTGTTTGGTAAAGTTCAAAACATAACTGATGGTGACTGTTTTGGCGTTGTGTGAGTAATAAAGAATTTCTCCCCTCCCCTTTTTTTGGCAGATATGACAAAAAAGGATACTCCGTTTTGTCATTAGCCATTATAATACTAATACTGCCAGTTGTTAGAGTACAGTAATATAGGGTGACAAGATGCTGCATTTTTTAACAGGACACTAAATGGTCCATTGCCGACCGGACTAGCCAGGTGGGTAAAGTGCCTGCCTGGCAACCCAAAGGTCGCGTATTTGAATCCCGCTTCTGGCTTGGATCAGAGTAAAATGCAAAAACTTTAGGAGGTGCATTATGGCCACAGAAGCCGACGCGCCAACAACTGACAAAAAAAAAAAAAAAAAATCCATTTTTGTTTTATACTTCTCACCAGCACTATTTGATTTAGAAGTTACGCGATTAGCATTAGTAGAGGCATATGATGCAAGAAAGCAAGCTTATACAGCATCAGCCAAAAAAATAAAAGTCCCATTTCACACATCCATTCACTCTAAAAGTTTATCAAGTCCTTTCTTGAATTTATTTAAGCTATCAACTTCCACAACGGCAGATGGAAGTTTTGTTCCAGCAATCAACTACTCGCTGGCTAAAGGCAAATTTCCACACATTCATTCTACAACTGTCTTTCCTCAATTTGAATGTATGCCTCCTCGGTTCGTCATCAGAGATTGAGCCTGCTCAATCCATCAAGGCCTTATACACCTCAATCGGATCACCTTGCAAGTGCCTAGTCTCCAGACTCTGAAATTTGCAGAATTTAAGCCTCTTGGTAAGAGGATCCCTTCGTTCCTCCCACCAATCTTGTTGCCTTTCTGCGTACTGGTTACAGCAGCTCTATGTCCTTTCTAAAATTAGTCCTCCAGGCCTGACCATTGTCTTATACAATGGGATTATCACCTTCTTATCATAGGCGCACTATAGCCATAGCAGCTAATGCGCCAATAAACACACACACACACACACACCTTCTTATCTCTTCTATCAAAATTTCTGTATCATTGTCAAAACACCATGAGTTGCCCTGGCAGCCTGTCTGCACTTCTCAGAAAACATCATATCTGACTACACAATTGCCCCAGGTCTTTTTCATTCTCCACCACCCTAATGTAGTACCACACAGTGGTACGTTTCTCTGGGGTTATTTATACCCATATGCAGTACTTTACATTTGTCAATGTTAAACTTTAGTTGCCACTTCTCAGCCCATCTGCCCAACTTTCCTAGATCCTGTTGCAGTAGCATACTGTTATTACTAATCCTGTCGACCTTTGTATCATCTTCAAACTTGGACATTAAGCCTGATATACCTTCATCAATATCGTTAATAAATATACAAAACAACAATAGGCCCAACACCGCACTGAGCCCTGGAGGACTCCACTAACATTAGTGCACAAAGAGCATTGTCCATTGATTACCTCTCTCTCCTCTCCTACTCAACCATCGTTTTGTCCAGTTTAGCAACTTGCTCTTAATGCTACAGTGCTCCAATTTGTACAGTAGCCTTCCATGTACAACAGTATCAAAAGCTTTCCTGAAATCAAGTAGAGTATATGATATCAAAATTATTTTGTGCCTCTAGTTCCTTTGTGACCACATCATAGTATTCAATCAAATTGACCAGACACGACTTCCCCTTAGCAAACCCATGCTGTGTTTGAATTATTACTGCAGTCATGTCTAGATGATCGTGCAATGCTTCTTTAACTAGTCACTCCATTAGTTTCTTCAGAACAGAAATTAAACTAACAGATCTGTAATTTCTCTTGTCACCCTTTCATCCCCCTTTGTCAATTCTGTATATATTTGCACACCTCCGGTCGGTGGTGGCCTCCCCTGAGTCTAAGGATACTCATATGCATTTCTAAGTGGTACTTCCCCCCCCCCCTATTCGCTGAGTGTTATTGGATTTTGGTCAGAGCTACTGCACAAGAAGAAATAATCATCAATACTATTGGAATAAAATATGTTAAAGAAAGCATTTATAATGTTTACGAATTCAGCATCTGTCCCCAATAGACACAAATATTCTGGTGAGTATGGGCTTGGCACCCCCAGGGTCCTGAGCTGGATTCTCTCTCTCGGGGTAATTTAGAAAATTTTTTTTTGGCTGGTGCAGCATAAGCCTCAGGCTTCCTTGCGCCATATGGCTAATAATAATATGTAACTCACAATGGCAACGTAAGTCTCATGGGCCATCTGAGTTAAAAGTTATAGTTTTTTAAAATAACTTACCAGTAAATCACGTGTTCACGGCTCGCATGTGCGCTACGCATTATCACTTGTCGCGTTTCCGGTCCAGCAGGTGTGAACCTTTTTCATTTTTTAAAATCTGGTCACTCTATATTACTATGAGTTACAAAATTTATTTCATCATTATATATATATATATTTAAAACATTAATGCTTAACAGTAACCTTGGAAATAAAAGTTGTGTAACGTTAGGCATCACAAATTTATTTCAATTGATAATCGACATTAATAAATAAACCATCAACCTTGGCTTCATCCTGGAAGCAGGACACATTGTGGCTGAGTAGTGAGCGTGAAATAGTACACTCCCTTTGAGTGGACCGTGGTTCAAGCCCGTGACTGCTAAATACGATTAACGATTGTATTCATGATTTATCGTAAACTCCTCTGACCTGGTGGTCGGGCCGGTGTAAAAACAAGAACATTCGTTCGCATAATATCATGGTTCTGAAGTTCAGATAGAGATGCTTTTTCAGAATTTTATCATCAGAGAGCAAAAAGAAAAGCAAGAAATATCTTTGCATAAGGAATATTTCATAATGCTGCCATGGAAGACTTTTGAATTTGAGGCACACTTACAAGAAAAGGTTGTCTTCATAGCTGAACTAATTTGGGCGAAAATCTTTTTGTTGACTTTTCTTGATCCCAGCTTGCCTCTTTTAATTGTTTTTGGCTAGAAAATATTTGCATTCGACTCTATAATGTTTTGAATATATGAGCTGGTGGTGTTTCTTGTAACCTGTCGATTCAGATGACTCACCATCTTAGGTGTCTTATTTAATTTTATGTCATATCTATACTATAGAGTTGATGGAATGGATTAACATATGAAATTAATTTTTACAGTATTTATTGAATAAATTTCTCACTGTGGAAATAATATTTGTGATAATTAGAAAAAAAATATTTTTAAAGTAATAATAAATTATTTGTTGTAATTACAGATTATTAGTATTATTAGCCGTATGCTGCACCAGGCAAAAAAAAAAAAAAAAATCTGAATTACCCAGAGAGAGAGAGAGAGAGAGAGAGAGAAAGAGAAAGAAAAGTAGAAGGGAATCACCAAGAAAGAGAAGAATGGTGATATCCAGCTCAGGATCCTGGGTGTGCCAAGCCCTTACTCACCAGTGTTGAGCCCCCGGGCGACCTGTTACATAGCCACAGATTAGGTTACTGAGCTGTGCATGCAAACATTTGCTAACGAAGACTAACTATAGGCGCAGTGGCAACCATATCGACTGCCCCACGTCTATAGTTAGGCGCAGTGGCAGTCGATATGGTCCTCCTGACTTATGATCAAAATAATGTGGATATATATTTTTTAACTGCTACATGATGATTCTCCGAACACTGTTTTAGTCCCTCTCTTTAACTGCTTTATTCCACCCCCCCCCCTTAAAAAATCCTGGGACCTCCACTGTATAGAGGTTGTTGCTCTTGGGGTCAAGAAGTTTCACTGAAACATTTTTCATCAAAATTGGTTCCATTGTGATGACAAGTTTTACTTGCTAATGGAAGGCGATGGGGAGCGGGATAGAAAAGCATAGTAGGATTGCCTCGGTCGTCCTCTGTTGCTAAGGTGAACTAGAGTTTAACCTAAGTAAATTCAGTTGATTTTCCTCTTTTTACTAATAACCAAGAATAAAATAAGATTTTACTTCTGTTTCATAAAATAGTCTAATAACGACGACTCTCCATAGTAAGGGCGTAAACCTTAAATTCCAGAATAAAGCTTATCATAATCAGACATATATGAAAGTATATTTTAAAAAATGCGAAATATAAGTAATTAAGAAAAGCAGGCTACAAAAATTGCTTTAGTTATGAAGCTTAAATTATTTTTTCTCCAAATTTCGTACGGTTATTTACCTTGTGTACATAAAGAATAATAACAGAGGATTTTCAAAATTTATTGTTATTTTTATGGGTTGATTTAAAAGACACCTATCGCCTTCCAAAAACTAAGTTTCTAGTAAAAAGAGTTAAGAAAATGTTACATACAGTACTAATTATTAAACAATAGATCTGTTAATCTTATTTTATTTATAAAAAAATGTTTATCTGATAACAAAACACTTATTTTGTTGTTTTTTTGTCTTTTATAATCGTTCACTGGTGTCCGTACGAGATTCCAACAGTAGTCTTGCCAACATATTTGTACTCAATTTCTCTGCCATCTTTTTTCCATTTGAGTAATATCTTGGTGAAACCTTCCACCGTGTTCATTGGAGACCGATCCCAAGTTTTCAGGAAAAAAGCGTAAATGGGAATGAAGGAAATGAGCTTTAATGACATGTTGCATCCCAACTCCCTGTACGCTAAAATTACTTCATTCACAATTTCACTGTAATTTTGTGATTTCTCATTGCTTAAAATCTTTTGGAAGATGTTTTCGAATGCCTTACAGGCTTCTTATTTCTGTAGCACTATATTTAAATTGTTTTTAGTGAACTCCTCATCCTGGAATAGCAATTTGATTTGATTACCCACCAAACTTCCCTCTTTTATCTTGGCCTCACTGATTCGAGGAAATCTTTACCTCAAACACGAAAATCCTTCTCCTTTTTTTGTCCATCGTTTTCACAAATATTTTTATCAAACCTAGCTTGATGTGCAGTGGAGGTAAATAGATTTTTCACTTATCCACCAAAGGAGGATGTGCTACGTTTTTCTGGCCTGGTTTAATTTCTGATTGTCCATTTTTTTTTTTTTTTTTTTTTTTTTTTTTTTTAATTCTGTAGTCGCAATCCGTCGCTCGGCTGCCTCACTCGCATAAAACAGCAGTATTTAGTGTATCCACCTTGCAACTCAGTCAACAAATCTACCACTTTTAGGTCGGCACAGACAAAGATATTTCATTTGTATTCTTGCTAGCATATTTTTTTTTTGCAAAATAACTTATAGGTTTTCATACGTTTCTGTCATGTGAATTGCATGGGGCAATGGTATAGATCAGCGTTTCTCAAACTGGGGTCCGTATACCAGTAAATCCTGGTAAATCCATACCAAGTAACCTGGTAAATATACCTGGTAAATCCATACCAGGGCTAGATTTATATATAACTAGCGGGTTGGTTGGAGTCACTACAAACCTGATGCTCCCAAGTTGTACCAAAATTAATTATAAAAAGTAATAATACAGTATATAATAAGTTAAGTACATATATAACCCATGCACGTATAATGCCTAATTGTCACTGTACAATAGCATTAACGTAGCACCTAATACCCTCGTTTACGCTATTTAATAATTTAATACTGTATTTAAATCTAATTGTCATCAGACATAATTCCAATATATATATATATATATATATATATATATGTATATAGGGGTCCGCATTAACTTTTTTTGATATTTGAAGGGGTCCGTACATCTCAGTAGTTTGGGAACCACTGGTATAGATTGATACATATACATTGATACATTCCATTATAGAGTAAAACTGCTTTCAAACTTTTCTTGGATGAATCAATGAAAAGTCTCCACTGTTCGTGGGCGTGCTCCAGATGTAACCCTTTCATTAATTCCCGGATTTGTTACAATAAAGCAAAGCAGCATCCATTGAATAATAGGTCATTAATTTAGATTGCCTCTTCCTATAAAAAGATACCGTGACACTATTTTCAAGAAAATTTCACTGCTATAGCTGCGGTCCTAGTAATTGAGCCTTGGTTTTTGAGAGCTCCAAAGCTCAATATTCCAAAAGTTCTGGAACATTCTCGAATATTGTAGCTAGCTAATATTCTTAAAAAAAAAAAAAAAAAATGATAATAATGACAAATATATGGAAAACATTTCCGAGTTACCCTGAGAGAGAGAGAGAGAGAGAGAGAGAGAGAGAGAGAGAGAGAGAGAGAGAGAGAGAGAGAGAGAGAGAGAGAGAGAGAGAGAGAGAGAGAGAGAAGTAGAAGGGAATCACCAAGAAAGAGAAGAATGATGATATCCAGCAGATTTGGTCATTAACCGAGGATATTTGAAAACTGAAGGTGATGAGAAAATTTTAAGCACATATCTGAGTGTTTGAACATATTTCCTACGAGAATCTGTCGAAATTATTTTAGGGAGGAAATTGATGCCGACGAGTGTTATTATATAAATAGTACTAATATAATAGAGGTTACAATATAATTTATTTTAAACATGGTTATAATAGAGATTGCAGTGAATGTTGAAAGTGCCCATCCTTCCAAATATAAGCACAAACTCTTTTCATCATCTTATCTCTATTTTTATTTTATTTATTTTATTTTATTATTTTTTTTTTTGACGACACTTGACGTGGTGTTTGAACAGTTATCGCTGAAATTTCTGATTCGATGTTGACCTAATTGTTTCGATATATGAAGGTGGTTAATGTATATCACTCTGTAGTTCGAAAGATAAAAGTCTGGGGATCGTGGCTGTTCAATTATGAAGCTGTCTGGGAAAATAAAATGAACTACTGGTTTCGTTATAAGCAAAATATTACTGGTTAGTGAACGCTGACATATACTGTATTAGCAAAAACTGTTGGACACCTGGTGGTGACCAGAGCTGCTACCATAGTAATCAAATTCCATATAAGTTGTCTGATAAATTAATACTTATTGTGCGGTCTGTATAATACTAAATGATAAAAGAGAAATATATGAGAGTGCATTCTTTGTGTGCTGGTCAGTATTAATATGCTTTTTTTTGTGACGAACATTATTTATATAAAGTAATAATGTTTTTGGTAATGTTATAATGTGGGCCCTATGAGCATAAGTGTGATGCACTATATTTAGTGCCTCTCTGGAATCTTCTGAGATTGGTACTCCTTATGTTAAGCATACTGTTCATTGTAATCCAAATAGGCGATTTTTTTTTTTTTTTGGCCTGGATTTTCATCAAGTTATGCTTATTGGAAACATAGTGTAGAAGTTATTTTGGATAATTACAATTACCACTGGCTAATTGGAATGGTGTCTTGGAAACTGTACATGACCGCGTGTGTCGGCCACGTGTGGCGGGAGACCCACGGTATATATCGGTTTAGTTGTGCACGAGACCGATTTAGGCTCGCGTGAAATTGAGGCACATAGGAAAGCGGCCGTAGAGGGGATGAAAAATATCGGTAGGCCGGACCAGTTCGGGACTATGAGTCATACTGCCCGTGTTAGGGACGCCGTAAGTTCTCTTTTAGACCCTTTGTTTTCTTCGCAAAAGCCGGCATTGCATTGTACTATTGGCTGGTGGGTCTACCCCAAATACTGCGGCCATTCTGCAGTCGGACTGCCGTTACTACAGTTCTGTTTCACTGTGTGAATGAGTGACTGTCGGATCTGTTGTGTACGTTTTGTGTGTACTAGCCTTATGTGTATGTACATCATTTTATATTGCCATTTCCTCTACTTCGCTCTCATTTTTACTGTGCAGATGTGCTGAGCGCTGATAGAAAAATGGATTTTTAAAATGTACCGTCAGTGGTTTATATACTTATTTAAAGAATAAGTCTGACTAATAGTCAGATGTAATCAGTATTTTAAGAGAAGGTCGTGGTTTGCTGTGGAAGTTGGCAGTATGTCAACTTTCAGTTAGGTAAAGTATAATGTGTGTATGTATGTATATATCTCTATCTCCCCCCCCCCATTTTCTACCGTTTTATTTCCTCTTTTTTATTATATATATATATATATATGTAAAATGCTTTCTCTGTTTGTGTGTCTATATATTTTGGTTTGTACGCAAGTATCTGCATATGCCTCTTAAGTTTCGCCAACACTAGTGACAGAATTATTATACTGCCATCGCTGTAGATGTCTGGTTAGGAATGACTGAATTGTTGCAGAATGCCGAACTCCGTTCGTGAATCTCTCGGGGGTGGGGGGGTTAGAGAATTTGTAGTTTCGCTACTGCACTACGCTTAACTTTTTCGATTATTGGAACGAGCGTTACGGCGTCGGTAGTACTCAAGTACGTAATCTATGCAGTTATCGTAATTCATTTTCTTCAACGTACACTTTCTTCTATTTAAATCTTTTCTCCACCTCTTGAACTACAGGGAGATTCAAAATTCGCGCAACTCAAATGTCATTAATTCATTTTTCATTCTTGTTTTGGGTTGTGTGAATTTTGAAAGCGTAGTTAGGTATTCTAGAGAAATGTTTTTCCAAGTAAATGCCTAGGGTGCCATTTAGGTAGGGGCGCAAATCGCCGTTGTGCGATTTGCGCCCTAGGCAACTGCTTGATTTTTTTTTTTTTTTTTCCCGCCCCAAACACGAAAGGTATCAAAACCTATAGTACTTAGTACCGTGCATGGGCTGAAGAAGTATGGGGGGAGGGGGATGCCGGAAACTTTGCTCTAAAGACTAAACATGGACCACTTCAAGCCTCCAATAAGAAAAGTGGTGGTATTTCACCGGTTGATGAAAGTCATCTACCACCTAGGGCGCAAAAATATCTCACGACGGCACTGGTTATTATTATATTAATACCAGTCTTATACCACGTGAAATGAATAATATAGTTTATTACATTTTCGCTTACATTACTATACATTAAAGTGATGTTTCGGGTATCTTACCGACACCCATCAGCAGACCATGCTGCTGACAGACTCCTCTTGCCGATGTTCCCGGAAACTTGATGCGCATACTTTTTTCTTTTAGCATCGGCAAAAGAAGTCTGTCCGCAGCATGGTGCGATGACGGATATCGGTAAGGTACCCGAAACATCACTTGAATGTATAGTAATTCCACGTGATATTAGAGTGGTCTTAACATAATAATAACCTTAATGGAAAACAACCACGTAGCCTCCTTCCCTAGCAATAGTCCATTCTGCTTATGCTGCTCGTGTAACTTAATACACATATAAATGCTATTATTATGTTAACGACTCCCAAGTGTAATTTATATCCGCGTGTGTATGTTCATAGGCCGATTTTTATGTTGTGTTAGCTAAAGCATCCGGAATACTTACTGGGGGAACCCTATTCTTTCCGCCTGAGATCGGGTAACCACAGCCTCGATGACTTTAGAAATTGCTCCAGTCGTCGACGGGAATTGAACCCAAACCTGTTTTTTTTTTTTTTTTCCGCGTTGGGCGTTATGTTAAATATCTAATATCTATAAGATATTCTGCTATAGCTGTAGTGCGTCAGCCGTATTTTGCAACTCAACTTTTTCCATTCAGTCTTTTTTACTCATACGTAATTTGTTGGTTTTGGTAAATAAATAAGTTTCAGTTTATACTCTGGGACGATCACACAGTCAGATGCGTCAACAAGTTGAGAGAGAGAATATACAAGAAACAGCACCGTATTTAACAGTCACGCGATGGTTGCTCATTCGGCCTCCTGAATGCTTTAAAAACCGAAGACGATCTGGCACTCTTATCAGCAACTGAATTTCTGAATCCATGCCAGAAAGAAAAAAAAGTGACATTCAATATAGCTTATTCAATAAACTTAGCGCAAATTGCTCTTTTACATTACAACTATGTCATACAGCGCTAGTGTGACCTGGTCACCACTTCACATCATTTTAGGACAGTTGAGAAATAAAGATTGCAAATTCCCAGTGTAGGTGCAGCTGGAAAAATATATGCTTTATTAATTTATGTTTAATCTCCTCCATAAAGAGCTATTTACTGATGTGCACAAATAGTAGGTTTGGTTCCATAGAACCAAGATTTTTGCCATCATTATAACCGGTCATCCATTCAAGGATGGATGTGGGGAGTTTGCTGGGCTTCAGCCTTCCCCAAAGGATAGCAATTAAAACAGAGTGGGTGGGAGTAATTTCTATGTGTCAAAGTAACCCCGATGTGCAGCTCCCGTTAAAGCAAAATCTTAGTTGCACTAATGCATACAGCTCGTCAGCGACCTGACAAGTTATAATGGTGCCAAAAGTGAAACTTAGTGACCTTTGTTATTACGTGCGAGAAACTGATTGAATTTCTCCACAGTACTTTATTAAAATTAAAGTGCCATGTAAATTGACGAAGACCGTACATACCTCGTTATAATTATTCTTTAAGAATAATAGTTATTTTCTTTATCCAGGGCCGTGCAAATGGGAATGCATTGGATGCACCGCACCAGAGCCCCCAGTCTAGGGAGCCATCATAGCCTCAACATAAATAAACGAAACCCCTTAACTTCGTTTGCATCCGGGTCCCCCAAGTACTTTGGCACGGCCCTGGCATTATCCTCCAATGCGAAAGTATTTTTTGAAATAGGCTTGGTTTGGTTTGGGTTTTATTGGCGTATTAGCAACTAAGGCTATAATGCGCCAAAACCAGGTCATAAAAAAAAAAAAAAAAAAAAAAAACAGTTACAGTACTTCGAACTAGACATGCTTTTAAAACTGACATTGGGAATACATGGCATTTACTGAGACTTTTTTACATTTAACTGAACTGAACATTCACCATTTATATTTGTAACTAATTTAGGTTTTTTTTTTTAGTTAACTGTTATTTACATTTGTAACCACTTAGCACTACCTTTTGGTCATTAATGTTAATAGATGTCGATGAGTTCAGTTGTTAGTGCTTTAATATTCACTGAAATGTGCTTCTCCCAAACTGTTTATCCACTATATATACCTAAAAAATTCGGTACCTCTCAATCCTCAAGAATGTCCGACTTTGAAGACCTTATTAATTATATATATACACACTGAGTGATCACTGAATTATGACCACCTACCTAATACTTCGTAGGTCCTCCTTTTTCCCTCAGCACAGCAGCTATCCGAGGTGGCATTGATTCAACAAGATGTCGGAAGCGTTCGGGAGGAATGGCGAACCAAGCTGTGTGTAATGCGGCCAGCTATGGAAGTGATTGGTGTATCCAGATGCCTGATATGCCTTTCCGTAGTGTCCCACAAGTGCTCTATGGGATTGATATCGAGGGAGCTCGGAGGCCAATCGATATGCTGGAAGTCAGAACTGTGTTCCTCAAACCATTCCTGCACAAGTGCCCGATGGCTCGGCGCATTGTCATCTTGGAAGACACCATCGCCATTCGGGTAAAAGTGTAACATAGCGGGGTGTACACAGTTAGCAAGCAGTTGACGATAGCGGAGACCAGTGATACGTTGTTTGTTCCACATGCACCAGGGGTCCAAGTTCCTGCCCGTGAAACATGCCCCACACCATACCACCCCCTGCACTTTTGATACCATGCATGATGGATCGAGAGCCTCACGTTGTTGACGCCAAATCCGTACACGACCATCCACGGTGTGGAGTAAATAACGTGATTCATCCGACTAGCACACCTTCTTCCAGTCTTCTAACGTCCAACTTGCATGCTCTTTGCACCAGGCGAGTCTTTTATGCCGATGAACCCTGGTTAGGAGAGAATGCCGTAGGGGTCGTCTGCTGGTATAGCCCATACGTGCGAGCGTGCGACGCATGGTCATGGCAGATATTGTTCCGGGTTGGCCCATGTTGTATTGGGTAGTCAACTCTTAAAAAGTGCTTCGCCTGTACGAGCCGTCGGACCTGGTGCTCACTTCTAACTTCAACTTTTTGCTGACTTTTGCAGTTTTGCCGTCGGGTCGTTTGACCATTTTAACGCCAGTCCTGGTACACTTTAAGTACGGCGGCTCTCGAACACCCCACCAGTTCTGCCATTTGGGAAATCGAGGTACCAGCTCGTCGAGCTCCCACAATCTGTCCTTTATCAAAGTTCGATAAATCCTTCCTTTTACCCATCACGCTCGGAATTTTACAACCTACTGAACCACTGACACCTTATCTATGCTACGTAGGTCGACTAACTGCGCACTTTCGTACTTCACGTGGTCAGTGGGTTGCATTCCCTTTTCATAAGGGTGGTCATAATTCAGTGATCACTCAGTACACACACACACACACACATATATATATATATATATATATATATATATATAGTACAGTTACTGTTGTATTCCAATATCAGTAGATCCATACATACAAAGTATTAAAAGTATTTTGTTAAAGTTTTGCGGGCTCCAGGGTTTCCCCTATCCGCCGCTAAAAGGTAACAGTATGCATAGTGTACAATTTAAAGCAACTATAGACAATGATGATGATACAGAAAGGCTATTTAAAATGGTAACGATAATGATACAAAATAAACACTGGACTTTGGAGTCCAGAAGACTTGATTAGTACATCAGGTAAGAGAATCCAAAAACGGAAACAGTCTACAAACAAGGCAAAGTTATTAGTACCCAACAACCAGCTGATTGTCACAAAGATTTATACTTGAAAAGAATGGTTACAATTTCTGGTTTCCAAAATAATAAAAAGGGCCCTAAACCCTTCCATCTAAAGTTAAAAAAAAAAAAAAAAAAAAAAAAAAACCAGTAAAATCTTTCCAACTAACGGACAGATGGCGGTATTTTTCTATCAATTAACATTAGGTTAGTATTTTACTGAATCTCAGGAGTAAGAATTCTTTTCCTCCGTTTAAACATTTTCTCCGCATAGGTGGAGAAAGCACCATAATGCTCAGGACAGGTAATTAGCCTTGCCATTTCAAAGCAATTGAATACATTTTTGAGAAGTTGAAAGTCCAGTCTTAAATCATCATACAGAGGACAATGAAAGACGAGGTGCTCAACAGTTTCTTGAGCACCACAACTGCAGAGAGGAGCGTTACTTAATCCGAATAAGAACAATTTAGAGTTAAGACTGCCATGACCGGTATATAGATAATTAACATATCAGCCAGGATTGAACCAGTCCATTTTCTTATCATAATTAGCAATCTGGGGAAAAAATCTAAAGGTCTCCTTACCCAAGGTAGAATTAGACCAAGTATTTTGCCACGCTCTACAACATTCGTCTCTCATTCTTTTAATGTCTACATTTTCTTGTAAGTCAGTATTATATGTTATACCATTTACAATCGCAGGAACGTTTTTTCTTCAACAATATAAGAGATAGTGTAACATTACTTCATATTGGATTGGCAGTCGATGACTGAGGAACTGGAGAGCAGCTGTAGAGACAGTTCGACAAGCTCTACTTACAGCGAGAAGAAAGAATCTTTGTGCTTGAGTAAGATATTTTTGAACAAGGGAGTTACCGATTCTGTATTCCCAGGCCCCAGCCGCATAACACACAATTGGTATAAATATACAAGAGTAGTATAATTTAATGGAAGATTTTTTTACACCAAAAGTACTCCTGCTAATCTTAATAATTTTATAGGTCGTAGCTTTTATTTTCTGAAGTACATATTTTGCATGGTAATTAAAATTAAGACGGCCATCAAAATAAATTCCTAAGTATTTATGCTGCCGAGTACTCCTAATCATTTCTACATTCAACTTAATAACATGTGGTCTATTCACATCAAGAGAGCCCTTTAGTAACATTTGTTTTGTTTTATTAGTCGAAATTTGAAGTTTGTGTTTGACACCAGATATTCAAGTCCTCTAGAACTTCATTTGCTTTGCACTCTAGCTCTCGGCTTGAATTACCAAAAATCAGAATAGCAAGGTCGTCTGCGTAAGCTGTCTGAAGGATGTCTCGATCAACCGAGAGCCACCCATCAAGGACCATGTTCCAGCACACAGGACCAAGAACAGAGCCCTGAGGGCAGCCCCTAGAAACAGATCTGGAGACAGAGCAGAATCCTGAGGAAACTGTGATGCTGCGAGAATCAAAGTAATTCGAAAGGAGACGGTAAATAGGAGCAAAGACCTCAGCCTCTCTGGACCTCGCCAGGACACTCGGCCACCAAACAGTGTCGAATGCCCCTTTGAAATCAACAAAGAAACCGAAGACATATTTAGAATTAGAATTTTGAACAGAACTCAAAACCTGACTAATAGCATCAACAGAAGACCTTCACGTGTAAAGCCAAATTGAAGTGGGGAACTTAGGTTTCTGTCTAAATAGTAATTTAGAAGACGAGAAACAATTAATTTTTCAAAGACTTTGCCAAGGATGGGCAACAGTGCAATGGGCCTGTAAGAGGCCGGATCATTGGAGGGTTTGTCAAAGGACTTGAGCAGAAGTTTAAGTCTAGCCTGTTTCCAAGCCAGCAGGAATAATCTCGAAGACAGACAAGCATTCAAAAGATTTAATATAATTAATGGGCAATTTTTCCAAAATCTTTTAAGTACAGAAACCTCAAGGGGATCCTGTCCAGGATATTTACCATCCCTTAAGGTTGAGATAGCAGATTCCAGCTCAGTATCCGTAAAAGGAGCTTCGGTTCGGGGCCCTTGGTATGATAAATGATCTAATCTCATTGTAGTTTGGATGGTGTTTTCACAGGAGGCAGTGTCCTCATGGAGCAAGCCGTCCAAGATGGCATTAATTGATAAATTCCAGTCCAGGGTTTCATTACCATTTACAATAATAGAAGAAAGACCATCGCCGGGATGAACCTTGTTAGTAACAAGTTTGTAGGGTAATCCCCACGGATCTTCATTTATGTTATGCTGAATAAATCTTGCCCAGGCAAGTTTCTTCTCTTGGAAAATGGTATTGAAAAAACTCCTTCTATTGGATTTATACAACTCAACAAGTCTGTCAATATCATCTCTGGGCCTGTTAGCTCTCTGAAAATTACGACGAGCATTTTGTAAGTTTCTTCTGAGAATTGTGAGATTTGGGGTCCACCATTGAAACACCGTTCATTTTTCGTTTTTTCTTTTTTAGATTGGACTTGCAGACAGTGATTAGAATCTCTTGAACCCTAGAAACCTGCATATCAGCAGGAAACGAGCCAAGTTGGACAATTATTTCTTCTGAAATAAGCTCACGAATCTTTACATCAAAGATATTCCAATCAGTGTGTTTTGTCTTAAACCGCGAGAAGTCAAAACAGCACCTAATAACCCTAGGATTGTTTGTTGCTTAGACTGATCATAAAAGTGATGACATTGTGGTCGCTCGAGCACTACAAAGTATGGCTAAGCCAGTTGGAAATGCTATAACCAAGAGTAGAGTTTGAAAGGGTAATGTCAATATAAGATTGACCCAGAGAAGAAACAAAAGTAGGCAGATGACCTGGGGTATTCAACAGAGTGAGGTTATTGGACTGAATAAGCTCCTCCAAAAGTTCACTTTTAGAGTCTGTTTTTTTTTTTTTTGGTAGTTGTTGGCGCATTGGCTTCTGTGGCCATAATGCACCTCCCAATGTTTTTGCAGTACTTTAATCCAAGCCCGAGGCGGGATTCCAACCCGCGACCTTTGGGTTGCCAGGCAGCCACCTGGCTAAGAGTCTGTAGTAGGGCTACAGAGTCTGTAGCCCTACTACAGACTCTGTATCGGCTTTAGAGTCTGTAGTAGGGCTATTCCAAAGCTGGGAGTGAGCATGAGCATCCATCATAAAAATGACAGGAAAACCAGATAAACAGATCAAAACGTATTCCATGTAATTTAGAAATGGCTGTATATCCTGCCCGGCATGACTACATTGAGCATACAGAGAAACCACATAAATTTTTCCAAAACAGCCTTCCAAGCGGCATGTGTGGAGCAGAGACTAGAAATTTTTGTTGCAGTAATGAGGGGGTCAGCAACCACCAGGGCGACCCAAACCCTGGTAGGGGCATTACCCCTGTCACCGACCGTAACAAGGTTTGAAGAAATAATGCGACAGCTGAGAGAGCGAGGCCCTTGACCACACCCTTATAAGAATACAGTTCTTGTAACCCTAAAAGTTGAAATTTGTGCTGGACCATTAACATAGAAAGATCACTTAAAACCGATAAAGATCGTTGACTATTTAACTGTAAAGTATATACACAAGACATTCCAGAGTTAGGTAAAGTCGGTCCGAATTTTTTTTACTTCTTGGGCTTTCACAAATTCAGGGCCAGTAGCATGGCAAACCAGTAGAGTGAAAATGAACTGAACCAAATAAAATAACAATAACAGAAAAATATAGGGGGAGGGTAAAACTAGGGGATGCCGCTAAATTTCTTTTAATTGGCTTAATTTCTAAAATATTTTAGGAACATTGCTTCAACACTACCCTTTTCTTTTTTACTCCCACCCCTATATTTTTCTGTTATTATTTTATTTGGTTCAGTTCATTTTCACTCTACTGGCTTGCAATGCTACAGGCAATATCCTATTTTAATTTAGTTTATTATAGGCAACATTGTGCTTTTCTGCTGCCACTGATGTTAGCTTGTCTATTTTTCTTATTTATTTTTCAGTAATTTTTATTTCTTTATTTAAGTTGATCATATTTAAATGGAGGTAGCGTGACGATGTGCTAACGCTGCGTTCATACCGCCATCTATAACCTAATTTGTTTCTGTATATTTTCAGTTCAACTAATTGTTTTGTCAGTGGTGTGGTTTGGCCATGCGAGTACTAGGCTTTCTGTTTTATTATTTTTCGCTGCATAAGGACCGCTATGCAAATCTATTGCATAGGCGATTTGATCTTGGTATCATTCCGTCGTTGCATGGATTTCTTTAGCGTTCGAAATGCAGTGATTCCCTGACTATTATTGGCCTCGTGGTTCTCTGTCGAGATGGGGCATAATGGTCAGTCTATTTTATTTTTTAATTTTCAGTTTATTTGGTCGTGTAATGTTGTTAGTTTACGTTTCCACCTTAGTGAGATTTCACATAATTCGGAAACTGGTGCTTACTAGGGGGCGCCGCCAAAAAAAAAAAAAAAAATCTTTTAATTGGCTTAATTTCTAAATTATTTTAGGAACGTTGTTTCAACACTACCTTTTCCTTTTTTACCCCCTCCCCTATATTTTTCTGTTATTTTATTTGGTTCAGTTCATTTATATATATATATATATATATATATATATATATATATATATATATATATAATAAAACAAAAATTGAGCCTTACTAGTTCAAGATATAAAATAGAGGCAAATGAAGATGTGTGATAGAATAGTTATGCAGATTTAACAGAACGGATTAATGTAATTGAACTAACGATTAAATACTGCATTATGATGAAATATGTGTATATCTCTCTCACACACACCGGAGCAATATGGCCTTAGTTATTATTATTATCCATTTATTAACCACAAGGTACTGTGGATCACCCCGGGACGGCAGTGTGCCAGCAGGGTGAGTTATTTTCATACTGAGGTGCGAGGAACCACATGTACAGTGCTTGTAAGGGTAAACCAGAGAGGGTGGCAGGAGTAGCGGCGTTCACCTCTTGTCTTCTTTGTGCCAGAGTTGCTAATGGCCGACCGGGCTAGCCGGGTGGGTAAAGTGCCTGCCTGGCAACCCAAAGGTCGCGGGTTCGATTCCCGCCTCGGGCTTGGAGCAAAGTACTGCAAAAACCTTGGAAGGTGCATTATGGCCACAGAAGCCTATGCGCCAACAACTACCAAAAAAAAAAGTTGCTAATGTTCCTAAAAACCAAATAACACACACACACACTCCACTGTATTATGACCACCCTGATGCAATAAAGATATATGCACCCTATTCGTAATGGGCCACATAGCTCGCAGTATAAATAGCCGAACAGCTCCGTACGCTAGTTCAATGGTAATTTGCATCTGGTCGTTCAAAGTGATAAAGTAGAAGTTATGGGACGTAGTAAAGATATCATGGAGTTTCAAACGGGCATGCTTGTAGGAGCTCATGCGTCGAATGCTTCCATATTGCAAGCGGCACGTCTTGTCGGTTGCTCACTGACCTCTGTGGTTAAGGTGTAAAAAGAAGAATGTGAATGTTCCTGGTGAGCGAAGGGTACAGCGCCTTTTACAGGCTCAACGGCAGGTTAGTATGCGACAATTGACATCGCAATGCAATATGGGAAATGCAACAACAATATCCCAAATAATGATGGGCCGAATTCTACGGCAAATTCTGTGGTATCAACAACACACTGGTTGCACACTAAAGGATTGGAAACGAGTGTGCTGGTCAGATGTCCAAATACTCGGTGCAACACACCGAACAGAGGCCCCTTTGTGAATGGCTCATGCAAAACGAGTCCATGGACCTATCATGCATGGTGCCCACTATCCAGGCAGGTGGCATTGATTGTTTAATATGGGGCAAGAACTAGAACCCCTATTGCATATGGACCACTGTTTCACTGGTGAGGTTATTTATTTACTTATTAAAACTTTCCTAGCCAACCTATGGCAACCCTGCCGTCATTTACAGATAATTTAGCAGTACTCTAATATACTCCCTCTCCTGTTTGCCCAATTACAGGGAGGGGAAAGACTATCACGACCAAAACAGATACAAATAAAAAAACTAAAAACAATCAAATTACACAAAAATACATATAATTAAATAACAGACAGAGTCCAAATCCGGTTTCGATCAACACATTGCAAAGAGCTGTGTCTGCTCAGAGTCTATCGGTACCAGGAATTCCGTTTAGGAAAGCCAGATAGAACTGCCAGTAGAAGGAGTTGTAGTGGATATAACAAAACGCTGGAGCTGCAGTAGATAAGGAAAAACACCATAAGGAGCTGTGTGTGAACAGCACAAAGAGATGCCGTGGCATTTCTTCTAGTGTGGACAACACCATGAACTGCCAAAGAATGTACGGGCAGCTCTTAGGAGATCACGTGCACCCTGCCATGTTGCATTTTTTCTCCTGGACTGAAACGGGATCTTTGAAGATGATGATGCGTCGTGTCATCGGGCCCTCACTGTACACGAGTGTTTCGAAGAATACAGTGAAGATATCGCCCGTCTTGTTCAATTGGATTGAACACTTATAGGATGTTTTGGAACGGGAATTGAGGCGTATTGATGATTATGGACACGTAATCATCATCATCATCATATAATTCTGACATTGGAAAGCCTAGCAGGGTACACGGGTCTGCAGCAATGCTGCAGACATCCGTGGGGATCTGCAGCTATGCTATGCTATGCTGCAGATCCCCACGGACGTCTTCAGACATCTGGTGGAGTCAATGTTCAGCGAACAGCGGCTATTATAATATACCTGTTGTGTTTTGTTATACGTGGGAGCGTGGGCGTGTACTTTTATATCTTAAATTTCTTTGTATATAACTCTACACTTAGTCATGTTTTCTGATTACTTCCCAAGTCCCGTTTTGATTTTATGGAATGAAAACACTACTATTTGAATGAAATGAGTGCATATGTTACGGGATAGTGTAGAATCCAGGCATTGTATAGAATGACTGGCAAAATGTGAAATAAACGTTTTTTGTTCACTCTCTTCCCATCATATTTAATGCAAATGAATTATCCCCACTTTTATGCAACAGCTAGCCAGGTGGGAAGGAGCAGCAGTGCGTAGTACACTCTTCTTGATTAGACCGGGGTTCGAGCCCGTGCCCACCAAATACGGAGGATGCGGAAAGGTCAGGGAATGACCACCGCATATCCCGGAGCAACATGACCTTAGTTGCTAATGCTCCAAATAACAAAATAACTATGCAACAGCATATGTGGGGAACAGTACTCTTCATATCTTACTGTTATTATATTTTATGGAGTGGCAGTAATTATTTCCCTCCATATTCAGTTCCATAAAAGTTAGAACTCTGATTCACTTACATAACACTTAAATGGCGCCTCGGAGCCAGGTGGGAAGGAGCAGCAGTGCGTAGCACACGCTTCTTGATTAGACCGGGGTTCGAGCCCGTCACCACCAAATATGGAGGTTGCGGAAAGGTCAGGGAATGACCACCGCATATCCCGGAGCAATATGGCCTTAGTTGCTAATGCTCCTAAAAACCAAAAATAATAACATAACACTTACATTACATAATTTTTCCAATTTACACATCAAGAAGAAAAAAAAAAATTTTTTTTTTTTTTTTCATACTTTGCCTAAGCATTGTATAGAATGACTAAGCAATCTATGAAAAAATGTTTATTCCACACTTAGGCGGTAATATATACATACTGTATATATAAAGTGACTAGACCCCCTGGGTGTGACTGAACCTCCTGGGTTATGCGGGACAGTCCCGGATTTAAATTCCTCCAATTATTAAGAAAATTTCATTCCACGGAAAAATATATTTAATTTCTGTTGTTTTTATTGTTAAAAGAAGTATGTATGTATTTTTATTATTTCACAGAAATACCTATATAATATAGGCATTTCCGTGAAAAAAAAAATATATATATAAAATCGATGTCCCGCATTGGAAAATTAATGATCTGGTTATTATATATACAGGTGATCCCCGCTTAACGCTGATAATTCGTTCCGGAAAAACAGAGCGCTGCCTTACAATAAGGTAACATATGCATTTGTAAGTTGCGGTCGGTGCCATAGGATATTTCCTAATCAGTAATAAACGGTAGTGAAAAGATGCACAAATGTCGGTCAAAATATTTAATATTCAAATATTTATACATTTAAAATATTCTGCATTACATACGTATATAATTATGTGGTAACTACTTACGTATCAAAATTAAACTTAAAATTCCAATTAAAATCATGAATTTAATTGATCTAAATCGATTTAATTTAAATGATGAATTTAATCAAAAAATGTGTCGATTTTGGGTTGGCCCTCTTCGAAATAAACTAAAAGGGTATTAATTTTAAATCCCCCGCAGCGTTACCACCCCAACAGTAAAGTCACCCGATCCTTCGCCGCTTTGAAACCTGGCATGTTTTTTTTTTTTCTTCTTTCAATATAAAACGTCTTTTAGACATTCGTTTCCACTAAAGTCCTGCTTCATCTATGTTATAAACTTGTTGAGAAGTATAACTCACAATACCCCTCTTCAATAATTTTAACAAGTTCTTTTTTGAAAGTTGTGGTTCCTTGATCTGCACTTGCGGCTTCTCCCCAGATTTTAAATCTATTCAACCAGCCCTTACCAATTTTAAATGGTTCCACATTTTTTTTTTTTTAGGTGAGTTTTCTTCATATCATCATATTGGCTAATCTCTCTCTCTTTTTTTTTTTTTTTTGTTTTGTAATATTTAACTTAACTGAATTCTGCATTGGATATTATCTTCAATAAAATTAGTTAACGTCTTTCCATTTCAATCCCAATAGTCGGCCTAGCACTAGTTGCTTGCAGTGGATCAGCTATCTTTCCCGCTGCTAAAATTAATTCTTTATTTTTTTATAATTGTTCTTACAGTTAAACTCGCAAGTCCTAAATTATGGCACACATCCGCTTGTCGTTGACCGGAATCGATTCGCTTCAAAACGTCTAATTTAATTTTCAAATTCAGTCTTTTTCTTACATTTATAGTCTTCGTACTGCGCTCAGACGTTGTTGCTTTTTCATTCTTATCGGCCATTATTAACTCTTCGAAAATGTAACTGCGTTGGTTGCATTAATTATGATACAATGTTCAAATAAACTGCCCGTTACGCACGATGTCTAATACTGTACTGAGTGATGACTAGACTTCGGATAAATGCGTATAACGCAAATATTACAAGCAGTATACTCGATCATTTTTTAAAATGTTGATCTCGGAACTACATAACAACTCACTGTACTGCAATTAAATTAGCGTGCGAGAAAATTTAACTGAGCGTGGGAAAATTTCTCAAGTCGTCGTGGGAAACGTTTTAATGCTGTTTTGCTATTCATTTTCAAGTTATCGACTCCATCAAATGAAACGATTTCATTAAATAAGCAAAATGCAACTGTAAAAGAGTTTTATAGTGATCTGTGACAGCGTTATAGTCAGATACGGGTTATAATATAAGAACAGCGTTATAGCGAATCAGCGTAAAGCGAACCAAGTTATAACGAGGGCTTGCTGTGTGTGTGTGTGTGTGTATGTGTATATATATATATATATATATATATATATATATGTGTGTGTGTGTGTGTGTGTTTTGAAAAATTAGTAATACAATACAGAATAATTTTCCACTTGATAGCTTGCTTCTTCATGCTAATTAGTACATGAACTTCGGTTGTAATCAGCTTAAATTTTATTGAAAATTTATAGGTTTCCAAACATGCAGAGAATAACATATTCTGAATGTACCTTTCTTAGGTCACTCATCTGGGTGGTAGGAGTAGGAGTGATGGCACTTTGAACCAAACTGACCAGGGGGGAGGACTTCCACCCCAGGTGGCGCTGCCATCGAAACACTTTGAACCGATTTTGTCAGCGGGTGGTCTTCCCGCTGACAAAATATTCGTTCATGAATAAAGTATTCATGACCACGCTCCCCCTCCCAACCACTAGGCGGCGCAGATGTTAAAACTTTGAAGGTGATGATGTCACCAATCACGTGAACCTTCCCATGATCCTTTGTGCAATCTCTTCTCAGGATTTTGATGTTTTTGACTTCCCATGATGCTTCGCGCTCACAGAATTTCGTTATTTTTTATTTTATTTTAAATTTTGCTGCTGGATGGCAGGCACATGTATATTTTTAAAAGAATTTTAAATGAGAATATTATTTTAAACAACATGTTAATGTTATTTTTAGGCAATAAATTAATTAGTGCTATTTTGAATTGTTGTTTTTACTTTAAAGTATTCATGAACAAATCAATGGTATTATTTGAACATAATTAAAGTATTCATGACCAATATTTTTAACCAATGGTATTTTGTGGTTGAAAGTGATTTTCAATATAATTTTTAATGAAGACACAGAATTATAATGAACAAAGTCTTTTATCGAACACTGTTAAAATTATTTACAAGGGAATCATTATTTTGATAAAATCTTGACACAGCTCTCTTTTCAAGGACAGTCCACAATTCTCCAATTACAAAAAGTATGAAAAGTACTATAAAGATAAGTATCTTCTGTTCCAGGGTTTGTGTTGAAAACCCTGAAACAGAAGCTTGTGCTGAAAACCCTGGAACTACCTACAAGAAAGAGAACATGTTAGAAGGTTATTATAATCCTACTGTGGTGGGGAGCTTTGCTAGTGTTAACGCTTTACAAAAACATACAAAATTACCCAAACATACTGTGAAAGAATGGTTATAAGGACAGCCCACATATGTGAGACACAGACAGCAACGAAGAAATTTTCCTCGTAACCAGATGAAAGTTCCTGGTCTTCACCAGACATTTCAATGTGATTTAGCCAACATGTCAAATCTTGGAAAAAGCAATTAATGGTGTTCATTTTCTTCTCATGTGTATTGATTGCTTTTCACGATATGGTTTGGTAAGACCATTAAAATCTAAACATTCACAAGAAGTAGTTAAAGCTTTCAAATCTATTTTTAAATAAGAAGTACCATTTAATATTAATAGTGACCAAGGAAAGGAATTTACTAATAAACAAGTGTGTGCATTATTCAAATCTAAAACTATCCACTTTTACACTACAAGAAGTGAAAAGAAAGTTTCTATGGCAGAAAGATTTATTCGAACATTAAAAGAAAAAAATTTATAAATGGGTTACATATTCAAAAAATGATAAATATATTTATGTGCTGCAAAAATGAGTGAAAACTTATAATGAAACTGCACACAGATCTATTGGTATGGCACCTGCAGATGTCACCATGCATAATGAAGAAACAGTGTATGCTAAATTGTATAGATCCCATCCAAAAGTTTCGGAACCCAAGTTTAAAATCGGTGACCATGTTGTTCTTAGTGATGATAGCCATAATTTTTGAAAAGCATTCAGAGGGAATTGGTCTGAGGGGGTGTTTTTCCCCCTCAGACCAATTTAGACCTTATATGTTTTTCCCCCTCAGACCTTTAGACCTTATATACTACAGGGTTTCACCCTGTAGTATATAAGGTTAAAGGGAGAGATGGTGAGGTGATAGAAGGTACATTTTATGAGCATCAGCTGCAGAGAGTCAGTTTTGATAATGAGGTACCTGAAAATGTGTATCTGATTGAAAAAGTACTTGGGAAGCGTACAGTGCGTGGCCAGAGACAGTTACTTGTGAAGTGGCTTGGATACCCTGCATCCTACAATTCTTGGGTACGAAGCAAAGATGTTTTAGGGTTTACCTAACCCTACCAAGTAATGCAAGTATGGACTTGTATCCTGATAACACCCAATCACGTTTCAGAGTTCAGTTACCCCTGGAAATTAATCTGAGTGGGAAGTGGGAGGTGGCACTTTCTGAAATTCATCTACCAGGAGTGTGGAACAATATCACAAAAGGATACGATGAATTTCATGTACTTCACGATGATTATGACTCTGAACAAATTTTACATGTGCTTTCTTTAAAGTATAAAGATTACCAACATCTTTTAGCTGAATTGAACAGTGTTCATCCCCTTGTTTCATTTACAGTACACACAAAGACTACTGCAAAATATCAATTTTCAGTGAATGTGCATGGAAAAGGCAAAATACAATTGCCTGAGAAATTAGTAAAGTTATTTGGACTTCAAAAAGCAGGTGTATGGGGAAAAGGCTGCTGTGTATTTACAGATACATCTGTAGGTGAGATTGTATTACCTATCAAAGGTCAAATTTCTTTCGCCTCAAGTGCAAGAGATGTTGTTTTTACTCTTGTTATTGGTGGCAGTTACCAGATGTGTGTGTGTGCTTCCACATGGAAGCTATAAATCCATCTTTAGTATTCTTGATACAGTGTTGAGTGGTTTAAGTGGAAATGTTAATTCAGACGATACCCTGACTTTACATATACCAGAAAACTTTGCATTAGTGTTTCCACAAGATTCCTCAGGTTTAGGTCTTATGCTCGGCTTTCACCAGATTGGTACTAAATTGAGTGGAGCTGTCAGCGGGAAGTACCCTGCAGATATAAAACGGGGTTCCAACAGCTCTACATCCTTCTTAAAATGAGGCCTCCAGACCTGTATACAGTACTCAAAGTGTGGCCTGACCATTGCCTTATACAAGGGGATAATCACCTCCTTATCCCTGCTAGAAAAATTCCTGTATATCATTGACAAGACACCATGAGCTACTCTTGAAGACCATCTGCACTGCTCAGAAAACTTCATATCTGCCTGCACAATTACCCCCAGGTCCTTTTCATTCCCTACCACTGTTAGTGTGGTACCACAGAGTTGATACGTTACCCTGGGATTACTGTTCCAGCAGTGTACTGTCATTAGTGTCATTAAACACCCTGCCAACCTTCGTATCAATATCATTTCTAAATACAGAAAACAACAATGGACTCAACACTGAACCCTGAGGGACTCCACTAATAACATTACTCCATGAACAGCAGTGTCCACTGATTACTACTCTGTCTTCTCCCACTCAGCCATCCCTTTATTTATGGCAGCAATTTGCCTCCAATGCCACACTGCTCCAATTTGTGCAGCACTCTTCCGTGGGCAACAGTATCAAAAGCCTTTCTAAGATCCAAATATATGATATCAAAGTTATTCTTTGCATCCTGGTCCTTTGTGACTACATCATAGCATCCAATCAAATTAGTCAGACAAGACTTCCCCTTAACAAACACATGCTGTGTCCGAACTATAACTGAAGTCTTGTCTAGATGATCCTGAATTGCTTCTTTAACCAGTGCCTCCATTAATTTCCCTGGAACAGAAGTTAAACGAACAGCTCTGTAATTACCTGTGTCTCCTTTTGATCCTCCTTTGTGGATTGGGGTCACATTTGCACATCTCCAGGTCCATGGGTACCTCCCCTGAGTCCAGGGAAGCTCTCATAATTACAGCTAAGGGTTTGCTTACTTCCTTTGCCACCTCCTTTAATATAACTGGATAGATTCCATCCACCCCAAGTGCCTTTCTTATATTTATCTTTAACAATTTCTCCTCCACTTTACTCTCAATTATTACAAGATTATCTAGCTTACTGCCAGAGTTGAATACACCTCTGGCATTCCCTTCCCTGAATAACTCCTCATGTGTGAATGTAGATGCAAAATATTCATTGTTTGTTAGCTACCTGAGCAGGATCATCAACAGTTGAACCATCGATATCAAGTGGACCAATCTGATTCATCCCGTTCCTTCTAGAATTTACATAAGTAAAGAACGTTTTGCTGTTTTTCTTTGCATCCTTTGCCTAAGATTTCTCGTAATCTGCCTTCGCCTGTCTAACCTTCTTTGTAACCTGGTTACAGACAAACTTATATCTATCATAGGCTTCTGTGTCACATGTTAATTTATATGTATCCCATGCATTTCAGTTCATCTGACATCCATTTAGGCCTAAATCTCGAACAGTATTTCTTTGTTGGTATGAAAAGCCTAGTAGCTTCCAAGATTAATTCTTCGAATGCTTCCCATTTTGAATTTGCTGTTGGTAACATCATCAGTTGGTCCCACCGTATAGAATTTAAATACTGTCTCGGACCACCGTAGTCACCTTTTCGAAAGCAAAAACCCTTCCCTTTACCCTTGATGGTGGTTACCTCTTTGAATAAATCCCACTTCAGCACACTGTGATCACTGCCACCTAGTGGTTCCTTTATCTGCAGATTTTTGATGCATGAAGAATCACTACTGATAATCAGATCAAGAGTATTACTCCCTCTAGTTGCCTCCTGAATATGCTGATGTAGAAAATAATCATCCAATAAATCCACAAAAGCCTTGCTAGTGTGTGAGTGACCATCCCACAAATTCCAGTCAATCTCTGGGAAATTAAAATCCCTCATTACAAGACACTCTGATTTACTGGCCCACTCTATTTCTCTGCACAATTTCTCATTATACTCATCAGATTCATTTGGCCTATAACACACACCTATTGTCATTTTTCCTTTCCCAGTGCTTATGTGACACGAAACAGACTCAACATTGCATTGTCCACCAACATCAATTGGATGCACTTCCTTAGATTTTGTGTTTTTTAACTAACAGCCTAACCCCTCCTCCATTTCTGTACACATTGTACTCCCCAAATTCCAGTTCTACACTGCTTATGTCTGTGTGACACCATGTCTCTGATATCCCAACAATATCTGCCTTTGATGTCTTGACTAGCACTTCTAGCTTATCAAATTTATTAACTATACTCCTAGCATTGGTGTACATGCAAGTATACATGCACCTGTTTCTACTCTTAGTTACCCTAACACAGCCTATGTATTTACTTGTTCCACTATGACTCCCTGCAGTCCTGGAAATCCCCATTGCCTTGCTGTCCAGGCTGCTGCTCAATTGCATTTCAATAGAAGTAGTACAAGAATCACTTTTACCTCTGCCAGTGGCTACTGTTAATCTGTTAGTCCGTGTATTCCCCAGACTAGTAGTTTTCTGACCCACCTAACTTTGCCTCAATAGCATCAGCAAATATTCTTTCACCCTTTCTATTTAAGCGTATCCCTTTCCTGTGGAAGCAGTCTCTCCTGTTAACAAGCACAGACCAGGCTGAGAAAAATTCTGCCCCTTGAGCCTTGCACAATCTCTCCAGGGCCGAATTGATCAACAAGGCTCTCATCATATACTCCCTCCTATCGTGTCTGGGCAGAATTGCAGACACTTTCAAATTCAACTCTCACTCACGGCTTTTTTTCAGCATTGACTTGTACTTGTTAAGTAATTCTGCCGGTCTCCTACTCTTAATATCATTATTGCCAACATGTACAACAATATCACCCTTTGTGCCCTTAAAAGATGATATCTGCTCTACAACGTCATCAACCTTTGCCCCTGGCAGGTCTACCCTGGTCCTGTTCCATCTATCCATTTTGCCCAATATGTTTCCCTGACAATAGAGTCACCTAGAACAACTAGTTCCTTTGGGACCAGTGCATTCTGCCTTGGGGTTTGCTTGATGTTCAAGTGCAAGCTCTGGCATTGATGTGGCCAGCTGAGAGCTTGATGGGCCCCTCAATTTAAATCCTTCGAGGGCATCCACCCTGTCCTTCAAGCTCTGGTATGAGCCCGAACAATGCTGAATTGGCACCTGATTTCCTTGCACTCCTTACATCGCGTGCAAACACAAAGACATTCCCCTTGGCAATATCATGTCCCGTTCCTGATTTATCCACAAACATCAAACAAGTAGTGCATTTCAATAAACTGTGATTCAGAGGACAACTGCCCCCCCCCCCCTTCTCCCTTGAGCCACAGCACTTCCATTAGTTTGAGCCTTTTGCTTTGCTGCTCTGGTCTGAGTCATGATTTCTATTCAAGTTCAATAAAATTCCAATACGAAATATAACCCTAAACTTATATCCGAATGCAGTTAAAACACTGTATATGTATTTCGGTATCGAATGGTATCTCCGAGTTACGTTATATGACTTTCTTATCCCCCGTCAACTTATATGTATTAATTTATGATGTTACATTTGTAAAAACTAGGTAGCTATGTTTATTTAGTTAAAGTACAATTCAATTGTAAATGAAATTTAATAAGATTAATAAATTTTACTGATTAATTGATACTACTATACTTGCTATCTAGTTTTCCGTTAAACCTTACGCTATCTAGTTCGGCGCACATGTATCGTATAACAATGGCGGCAAGTTACGAACGGTTAATCTACGGACACGAGGTATTATTTACTTTCCAAATCACGCTATCTAAATTCAAAATAAACCATGGAGCTTGACTAACTTATTATTTTCTATAAGCTACTTATAGAAAATAATTTAATCTAACAATTAAGTCAATAAGGTGGCTAAGTATAATTAAAAACTTTGCGTTTGCAGGAGCTGCAAAACTTGTTCAACACGTGGATTTGATTCCCTTACCGATACTAAGTAATAACCTACAAAATCTCTATCTAAGTTCAAATTAAACTAAAGTATTATTACTATGAATATAAAGCAACTCTAAAAAATAAATTATTATGCCAATTTAAGTCAATAAAAAGAAAGCAAAAGTTCTATTTGCTGGAGCCCGTAAAAACTTCACCTCTGTAAACCCCACTCTGATCTTGAAATTCTCACTACCGCAGATGTGAAACTTTTTATTTTCTCCGTAATACTAGCAATATGGGGCATAAAACTAAACCGGTCATCTATTATTACTCCTAAATATTTAGTTCTGGGGACATATGGTATCTGTTGTCCATTAATCAAAACTCTAGGTGGTCTCTGATAATTAAGATGGTGATTAAAAATTATCATTACTATTTTCTTAGATGAGATTTTTAATTTATTAATATTAGCCCAATTTTCTAGGTCCTGTAAAACAGGCGCAACAACTTCTTCCAAAATCTTCCTAGCTCTGCCTGTGATACAAACAACCAAATCGTCCGCATACGCTATCTTGTGGCAGTGTGCAAGATTCCAAGAGAGTCAGTCATCCAGTACTTAGTTCCAAAAAAGTTGGACCCAAAACCAATCCTTGGGGACAGCCTTTATATATCCTCTTACTATATGACAGATGTGCTTTAACTTGAATACTCCGTTTTGAAAAGTAGTTCCTAACGACTTGGGTATAGCTGGGAAGTGCATTCAAGCTTCCTAAGGACACCTAAAACATTTTTCCACCACAGGGAATCGAACGTGCCCTCGAAATCGATAAACACTGACATAACATATTTCTCTACTGATATATTACAATATTCTATCAAATCATTTACAGCATCCTCTGTAGATTTGCCCTTTTGAAATCCATACTGATTTGTCTTTTCTAAATTGCGACAATCCACCATCTGTTGTATGCGAATCAACAATAGTCGCTCATATAGTTTACCCAAATTTGCTATCAAGGATATAGGTCTGTATGCTCTGGGATTGATTACCTCTTTTCCTGGCTTCCTTAATATCTTTAACAAAGCAGACTTCCATATTTCTGTAAAAACACCCTCCTAAAGACATTTGTTATACATGTTTAGAAGAACAACTGGAAACAGATCATACCTCTTGACTATAGCTACATTTTCAACCAAGTCTTGTCTGGGACACTTACTGCTATTCAACTTAGATACAGCTACTTTTAATTCTTCAGCAGTAAACAATTCCACATGCTCGTTAGTGCTGTACTCATCATTTTCTCATAGAATATCAACTTGTAATATATTATCATTTCTTTGATCATCCTCAGGAAATAACTTATCAACTATAGCTTCCACTGTAGAGATCCAGTTTATTGTCTCATCATTTCCACTAATTACTGTATTAAAAATATCTCCTACCATTATTTTATTTTTACAGATTTTGTGAAGAAGACCCCACGGGTCTGTGTTACCTGTGGTTAATACCAAATTTTTCTAAGCCTTTAATTTACTATCCATAGACAATTTATAATATTGTCTCCTTTTAACTCTATATGTTTCCTTCAATAGCTGTACTTCACTCTCCTCCCCACCTCTTATGCTGGTAAATTTTCCTGGCTCTAAAAATGTCTCGCCTATGATTGAACAATTCAGCTGACCACCATGGCACAACTATATTGCTTTTTAACTTTTCCTCCTGGTTGCATATTCCATAGCACGATAAATTGAATTTTGAACATATATACTAATTTCCTGAGCATTAAATACGTTAAATTCCATTACTTCTCGTGTAAAATAGTCCTGCCATAATGATTCTTTAAATCTATCCCAGTCGATCTTTCTATATGGAAATCTTCTTAAGTTCACTGCAAATCTGTATTGGTTCTCTGTATATAAGAAATTAACAAGGAAATGAATTGCACGATGATCACTATTAGTGTAATTGTCCTTAGTATCCCAGTCCAAGATTTTATTCTGGATTCCCACAGAAGAGACAGTCAAATCAATGTTGGATTCCCCATTTAAATTAGAAAAAGTACAAGGCCTTCCTGGTTGATTATGTACAGTCAAGTTATGTGAAATTACAAATTCTTCTAACAATCTTCCACGAACATCACTCTGATTACTATGCCAGAGAATAGATTTTGCATTAGAATCCAAAGTGACGATTAGGTTTGTATTGCCTAATACCATAAAAACCTTTTCCATATAATCAATAGAACAGGTAATATCCTGAGATGGAGGACAGTACAATGAAATTATGTAAAAAGATATATGCTCTACAGCTATTAAAACACACGTTGCATTTTGAGTACATAAACCTGATATAACAATTAAATTGATATTATTATTAAACACTATAATAGCAGATTTTGGCTGCCATTCTGATGATTGCACAATTCTTGATATTTCTGGATATCCAGCTACTTTAGACCGAATACTCTGTACCACAGTCACATAAAATGGTTCTTGTAGACAGATGATATCATAACTATACTGAGCCACAATTATGCATACTTCATCGGCTACTGTACATGACCTTTGAGCATTTAATTGCATAACTTTTATTTTGACTACTTCGCACCAAATTGGCTCTAGTAATATCCAACTCACTAGGGCAAATGTCCTCACTAGGCCTGCTCACCTTTCCTGTAGTGGACTCTGATTCTGGGCTCCCTATATATCTGGACCTAGGACAGTGGTGTGCAAACTGTGGGGCGTGACCCCCAGAGGTGTCGCAGGATAAATTAAAGGGGTTGTGGCAATTTTTGAATAAAATTAGTTTTTGTGTACATAAAAGATAAAAAAAAAACCTGTTATTAAAATTACTTTTTCAATATTGTAGGTGTAGAGACCTTATTACTCGAACGAGGTCTGAGATACGAATAAACCCTACTGCCATTCTATTTTTTTATGGTGGTTACACGTGTGCCGCAAGTGGCATTTTTACTTATTGTCTGTGTCGGGAAGACGCCTTAATTTTCTCACTGCCAAATTAATATGTACACAGAGAATGCAGCTGACTAGTGCCACTTCTCAGTACCTGGCAGTAGCAAGTGTGTTGCAGGCATGCCTTCTTCTGCTTCGTAATTCGGTGCGCTCATGTCAACTTAGATGTGTTTTTCATTCTTCTGCTACTTTTTATATTATCATTGTTTTTTAGAAGAAAAAACTATGTTTTACCATGGACAATTGGGTAATCAGAACAAAACGGCTGAGGAGTGATGATAATAATGTTGCTACAGATACACCAGAAGCTGAAAGGATAAGAAATGTATCATGTGACAATTTAGACACTAATGTTATTTCAAGTGTAGTGCAACCATCAATTTCAGGTAGAGAGCCATCATATTCCAAATCAAAAGTAATGAAAAAGAATAAAAAATATCAAGAGGAATTTATGAAGTACAGCTTCACCTACAGTGTTGATGATGAGTGCTGTCCTGTGTGCATAATATGTTAATGAAAAACTGGCCAATGAAAGCATGAAACCTCTTAAATTAAAAAGGCGCACACAAAACATCCATAGATAATGAAAAATGTTGACTCTTTTTCAAAAGACACACCGACGCCATGCAAGGCCTGTTCATGAAGAAACACACTGCAGTTCCTTGTAAAGCTTTAAGAGCATCATTGGAAGTTTCATATTTAATTGGAAAAAATTTATATATATAATATTAAAATATATATAATAAATAAAATTGATGCATGGTGAAAAGTACAGCAATAATTTAAAGACCATTCCTCTGTCCAGAGACACAGTCTTGCGGTGTATTACAGTTATCACGGACAACTTATTAAATCGATTGAGAGAAAGTCCAACTTATTGTATATGTCAGATATTGCTAAAACGGCGATATTTTGGAAGATTTTCTATTTTGCAAAGTTTGGAAGGAAGAAAGGTGGGCGAGAAGATTTTTGATGTATTTTCTTTCAAGCAAATAATCTAACTTGGAACAACTGTATTGCGATTTGTACTGCAATAACAAGAGGAAATAAAGGTTTAAAAGACAAAGGAAAGGAAATTGGTCCAAATACAGTTTTAATTACTGTATTATACATAGGGAAGCATTAGCATCGAAGGAATTGCAAACTGATTTGTACAAGTTTTAAAAGATGCGGTGTGTGATCAACTTTATTAAAAGTAAAAGCTTAAATA
Source organism: Mastigoproctus giganteus (assembly GCF_048544385.1). Lineage (NCBI taxonomy): Eukaryota > Metazoa > Arthropoda > Arachnida > Uropygi > Thelyphonidae > Mastigoproctus > Mastigoproctus giganteus. The sequence goes on along the minus strand of NC_143575.1, from coordinate 36,089,724 downwards.
GCAGACTTTTCACTACAATTTGTAATGAAATGGGATTCGCTTATGAAACGCTTCTTTTATATATGAAATTGAGGTGGTTGTCCAGTGTCGTGCGACGTCTTTTTGACCTCGAATGCGAAGTTTTATTGTTTTTATTGGATAAAAATCAGAATCTTGCTCAATTGTTTACAAATTAAAAATGGCTTGGAAAATTAGTTACCTTATTGATATACAGTACTTGAAGAACTTAAAGTTCTTCAAATGATAAATTTAAGTCTTCAAGTACAGGGAACAAATATATTAATACTCTGTGATAAAACAGAAGCTTTCAAAAAGAAGCTTAATCTTTGGAAAAACGAATTTGAGTATAATAATACTGAAATGTTCCCATGTTTTTCTGATTTTGTTAATATTAATAATACTGAAATTTTAAAATTTAAGGATATCATTGCCACCCACCTAACGATTCTAATTAAGAATTTTTCTGAACGATTTAATGTATCTCCAGAAAAAAGTTGGCTGACCGGGCTAGCCAGGTGGGCAAAGTGCCTGCCTGGCAACCCAAAGGTCGTGGGTTCGAATCCCGCTTCGGGCTTGGATCAGAGTAAAATGCAAAAACCTTGGGAGGTGCATTATGGCTACAGAAGCCGATGCGCCAATAACTAACAAAAAAAAAAAAAAAAAAGTTATATTGGAGTTGTGATCCGTTGATTTTGAAATTTATTCATACTCAGAAATTACCATTCAGCAAAAGGAAGATCTTGTTGACCTGTCATCTGACAAAGCATTATGTGCTAGTTTCCAAACTACAACTTGTGAAAAAGTTTGGCTTTCTCTTTGAGACGAGTATCCAGATTTATCAAAAATGGGATGCAAGGATTGCTACCTTTTGGGGCAGCATATTTATGTGAGGTTGGCTTCTCAAAATTAACAGCTATAAAAACAAAACAGCATTCCAGACTTGATCCAAAAAATAACATGAGATTAGCAATTTCAAATATTGTGCCAAATATGGACCAAATATTATCGGTTATCCAGGTTCATCCTTATCATTAATTGTTTTGTTTTGTAATTGTTAATTTTTTATTGTTTTCTAAACTTAATTGAAAAATAAGAAAAATAATGTTTAATATGAAGAAAATTGTTTAATATTTTAATGTGTAAATTAAAAAGGAAACAATTTTTTTTATTCCTTTCCCAGTACTCGAATAAAATTTTCTGCTACATAATTTGTAAGATGCCGTTCCCCCCCCCCCCCCTAGAAATCTGGTCATCCTACCTTGGGGTTTATATTGAGGGGTCATGTTAATTTTATATTTAACAAACGGGGTCACAAGCAAAATAAGTTTGCACACCACTGACCTAGGGCACCTGGTAAGTGACTGGGGATGAATCAGGGTGATGAGATACAAAAAGAAGTGCATGAATAGCAAGCAACTAGAGAAATACTTCTCTAATGATATCCAGCTATTAGTTTCATGTTGGAAAATGTGAAGTGTAAGAGGAGCAGTTGAAAAACAGAGGTTCTCATACCATTGGTGTAAATAAAAGAATCATTTAACTTTTGCTGTTTCACTTTTAGAATCATCCTTATACAGGATGATTCCAAAAGGTCTTCTAAAATTGAGAGTTGTTCTGTTTTCATATGATGAAAAAAGTTCATATGAAAATAGATCTGAAAATGCTTCCTTGTTGAGTTACAGCAATGTTCTAATCTTGGTTAAAAGCATTGTTATAAGGTATTGAAGGCATTTGGCGGCTTCCACATCTTTGCAGGTATTTGAAAGAAATAAAACGGAAACAATTTTTTTATTCCTTTTTCAGTACTCTAATAAAATTTTCTCATAATTTATAAGAAGCCATTTTTTTTTTTTTTTTTTTTTCTTTTCTTCTCTAGAAATCTGCTCATCCTACCTCGGGGTTTATATATGTTTATAATATTGCTAGCATGGGCTCGCGAGAGCCCATTGTTATTTTTTTTTGAAAATTTGTGAGCCCATTGTTGAAACAATCATTTATTTTACAAATGAAATCCTGAATGCAATTATTGAGTCCCCAGCATTTTAACAGCACAATTGATCAGGTACGTATTTTAAAATTGCTTCATTTTTGATTTAATTACAGTCAGACCTCCGTTTAACCAACTTCTTTATAGCAAATATTTTTGAATTCCTCTTGGTAATTACATTTAAAATGGTTTCTGTTGAACGAGGAAAATTTCCATGTAACGAATGGATTAAGAGAGACAACTTTGTATGCATTGTTCCCACCTCTGGCCTTTAGGAAATTTAGGTAATTAGAAAGTGCAAATTAAGGGTGAAAAGGATTACCGTTTCATAATGTTAGTGGTGTCCATAAAACCTGCAGTCACATACCGAGATGTTGTGCTAGTCAATATGCTTTCCATAGCCAGTCAGAGGATTAAGAAGATTCCCAACACGGATAAAACCCCCTGGTCAACCCGTGTTATGGTTCCCCTTTACTCCGACAAACAAGCATATGTTTTTCGGTGAAGTGAGTGATCCAAGCCTTCCAGGAAATTTCTCCATCTATGTTTACGTGGTCACAGTAGCTGAATATCCGAGTGATTCAGACATTTTGCACAGTATTCGAAGAACTAGTGACAGTAGCAATGTGGTGGTGGGGGGATTGAGGCAACTAAGATATTATATAAACTTTACGAAGATGAAATGTTGGCAGATTTTGAAACTTCGTTGAGGCTTTCACTGTGTAGAAAATGTTCTAAACTTTAATGGCATACAGGCAATAATTAAAAAAAAAACTGTATGCATTATATCACCAATCTCCAAAAAAAACAGCATGAATTAAGGATGATTGCTAAAGAACTCTGTGTGAAAACTATAAAGATCGGTCATATGTTCGGGCCACGATGTAGCTTGTGGACAGCAATTGCTGGTTGGAAGAATTATCCTGCTTTGTGCAAACATTTTGAACCAGAAGTTAAATATTCTGGATTATTAAATTGACTTTTAATCTGGAATTTCGTAACCATTTAGCACTAATGATCAACATCCTACAGGAGCTCTCTTACCTTTCAGAAGCTTTACAGAATCACTATGGTAAAAGCAGGTAAATTAATTATTTGAACTATCAATGCTATTGCTAATTTGAAAAATTTGAAGGAAATTATGAAGCTAAAATTGAGAGTATGTTGAAGTGGAAAGAATTTGAAGGAATCAAATTCGAAAGTAAGAACACATTTAAAAAATTACCTTGTGACAAGTTATTAAATGCATTGCTTTATCCTTACAGGATAAGTTATTAATGCAACAGAGAGTGATTTTAAATTAAATAAAGAAAATAATCATACCTTTTGAAAGAAATTTTAAACATATGCTATTGGAAATCGTGGAATATTTTTGTCTCAGTGGCAAGACGGTGAAAACCGAATAAGAAATTTGTTTTCTGATAAAATATGAAATAAAAATGATGATTTTAGAGATCTTGTCAAAGACAGTTTATCTTTAAAATCAAGTGAAATTCCCTTTTCAGTTAAGAAAGCCAGAAATATCTTTGAAACCATTGTGGTGATTAGCAGTGCTGAAGCTGAGAGAGCTTTCAGCATAATGAATAATATTGAGTGAATGAATGAATAATGTTGACAGTTAAACACGTTGCAGATTATGATGACCATACATCTAAATGGAAAACCATTGCTTCAGTTTGATCTGGATCGTTATGTCAAATCATTCCTCTGTAATCATTGCTTAACTATTGAGCAAAGCAGAAGATTGACAACAAATATTAATAAAGAAGTAAATTGCATATGGCAATTTTTAGAATATATTTTTCTTGAATATTTTTTGTGTAATAATTTTTTTTCGTGTAATCTGTGATTTTTGTGTACTTTTTCTAGAAAGTTTGTTTTTTATGTAATATTTGTTTTTATATTGTGGAATGTTTTAGTTGTGATAGTTATGTTATTTATCATGAAAAAAAATGTGTACCCATTATATTTCCCTAATTGTTAAAAAAAAAAAAAAAAAAGACGAATAAAAATGTTGCACGTGTGCCGAGAACGAGCAGTAGATGGTTTATGTGAAACATCCTTAAGTTTCTTTTAGGTATTTTGATTTGTATATATTGATTATGAAATGAAAGAGCTTTTTTATTGTAAATATTTTATTGATCATTCACAAATTTACATTATTTCTGGAAGACAAGATACAATGGATTTATGATAACTAAAGTAAGCGATGTATACTTGCGATTGCAACATAACTAAATGTTTCTGGAAAACAGCGTCGATTGAAGTACCAATCTTTGTAGTTGAAGCAACATATGCAACTGTTAAGGGCGCCTAACAGTGCAATGTAACGAAAATGCGAGACAAAAAAACTAAATTGTTGACAAATATTTGTATTGTTGCAGTCATATGACAAATACTTGTATTATTGTAGTCATATGATAAATACTTGTGTTGTTGCAATCATACTTACAGTACTTCAGGAAGTATGATTGTGATGTCATACTATTCAAGAATTCTAGAAAGTTAGAACTCCAGACACTATCGTATCCAGTTATCATTGTAAGGGGAGGCATGATGACCAGTTTTTTAAGTTGTTTTTTTTTTTTTTAGATAGACCTAGGAACATTTTACACATTCATTAAAAGCATGGTTAAGCGGGTAATAAGCCCCATCTGTCCATCCCCCTGAATCCGCCCTGATTTGAGATATCATACCAGTCACAAAAAATGCAGGCGCCTCCGTAGCCAGGTGAGCAGGAGCAGCAGTACGTAGCACATGCTTCTTGATTAGACCTGGGTTCAAGCCCGTGAGCCACCAAATACAGAGGATGCGGAAAGGTCAGGGAATAACCACCGCATATCCCCGGAGCAATATGGCCTTAGTTGCTAATGCTCCTAAAAACCAAATAACAACAAAAAATGAATCACGTGCTCTAATCTAGGGCGAGCGTGGGAAACGCCTCCGGTGGAATCCGCAGATGACGTCACTTCTGTGACTGATCAAATTTACTGGGTAGAAAGTCGGAAAAACTGCGAGCCCATTGTTAAAATATTCGCAGCTCACCACTGGTTATGAACATCACCAGAACTCCATGTTTACTGTAAAATACAATCAAAATTACCATGGGTGTTCTTTATTGTATGATAGCCAACCATAGTTTTCTCACAAAAACTTTCTTTGTTGCTAAATGGAATTGAATAGATTAGAGCTTTTATGTGTCCCCACACATTAAATCCATAGGATGCAAATGATGATTGCAGAGGCCACACATTTATGACCTATCTAGTGGCCAGAATAACAGATATTGAGCAGATTGCAAGATTGAATATTCTGGAATATGGAGGAGCCTCATCACATACAGACTACATGCCTGCTCTCATCTGTAATGGTACACCTTTGAGCAATTCAGGCAGGTAGTTTTCCAAATACCGTTAATGTATCTATGTTCATATGAATTTTTTAAATTGTTCTGATGAGTATAAATTATTCCCATACTCTGTTTGTGATGTGCATCCCCCTTGCCAGCATGAATCAGAATGCATGCTGAAGGACAGTTTGCTTCCTGAAGGCATTATGATTGTAGTCTTAAGTTTTATAATATTCAGTTGTTTTTACATCCAAGTGTTTGAGATTACATTTTTGCAAGTTTGCATTTGATGTAGATTCCTTTGTTGCATGCTGTTTGGACATCAGAATTTAATGTTCTTACTATTCTAAAATTAGTTTGGAATATTTTTATAAAAAAATGTTTTCCTTTAATCTTTTGTTTTTTAATGTATTTAAAATAAATATCCTTTTTTTTTATAGAGGATTAATTTTTTTTTAATATAATTCATGAATCTTGATATTGCAGTTTTTGACAATATAATTTGAATTTTATGCAGTGGTCAGTAGTGGAGCATGTCCAGGAGGGCTTTTGTTGGATCAAGTGGCACATACAACGTGCGGGCTTCAGAACTTGCTCGAGAGAAACGCATCAAGACCATCCGTTGCACTGTTTTCTTTTTGGATGACTCTCAGCAGACATTCGAAATTGATGTAAGCTTTAAATTAGGTATTGATATAGTTATAATATTTTCAGAAACCTCATTCTTATTTTCCAGTGTGATGAGGGCTCTTGTAATAGACCCAATAACTCAAATGTAGAAGGAAGATAGAAAAACACTGAGTTATTAAAAATTAAACTTAATGAATTTTACAGTTTTTATATTTAAAATAAATTACTGTACGAACAATATACAGTAGACTTTACTGATCGTTGTTTACCAGTCGAACACTAATCACTAATTTAAAAAAAAAATAGTTTTATAACTATAGAACTGTGCTATATTGTATTAAAAAGTGTAGATGCAAGCTTGATATGCTCACTCATTTAGTAAGGAGTTTGTTTTATTGGCAAACACTTGTTAAACAAATGTCTCATTGATATTGAATATATCATTAAGGTGGTAATCTTTTTGAATTTCAGATAAATTTTTACACCATTCATTACAGTCTTCATCACTTAACATTTTATCTTTCTCCACAAATGTCTCTGAAAATGATATGTCTTTTTTGTAAATTTACTAATCATTCCCTGTTTACCTTAAATCTTTCATGATTAATCTTGCTGCCTTAACTCTGCCAAGTAGTGATTGGAGGGAGTCTGAGTGTGTATATGGAGTGGGACATTAAGGCCACGTTATGTCAAGGAGCTGGGTATATTCTTGCTACTGTACACCATATCAAAAAATATTAATTTTTACTATTTGTTGCTCCTCTGCTGCATTTACTTTTATCTACTGATTAAGATCTTTAGCAAGTTATTCAGCCTTTTCATGAATAAGTGTTCCACTTAAATGAATGTGGATTTTTTTTTTTTTTTTTTTTTAATCTGAGAAAACCATTTAATATACGTTGGTCTATATCTGAAAAATTTGCACTTGTACTTGTCTCCTGTTTCCAAATTGCATCCTATTTCCTAGAAAAGTTAAGAGTGTATTAGGAGCAATTCTAAATACAATAGAAATAAAGACTTATTTTCATCCTTTTTTACAGAATGACTTCAATTTTATCTGTAGTTGACAGAGTTTTTAGACTGTTTGATGCAGTCTTTTACCTTGCTGAAACTTTTCCTAAAGTATATGTACATCTAATGAAATTGAAATAGACCAAACAGAAAATGAAGTGGCAACACATTGAGTGCTGATATATATATTTTTATCTATTTAAACATGAACAGTAGATACATTTTTCAACAAAATCTATTTACATTTTATGTACAAATAAAAAAAAATAAAAATAAAAAAAATATATATATATGTATATATAAAGAAAAAACTTTGAATAGAAAAAGAAAACATTTCTTCATTTGAATTTCGGAAATTAAGAACACAGTTTCTTGGCATTGGATCAGTCTCATTGACAGTATATCATTGACAATACACCATGAACTACTCTTGCAGCCAGTCTGCACAACCACCCCTAGGTTCCTTTCATTCTCTACCACTGTCAGTGTAGTACCACAGAGTTGATACGTTGCTCTGGGGTTGCAGTTTCCCATATGTAGTACTTTACATTTGTCAATGTTAAACTTCATTTGCCACCTCTCAGCCCATCTGCTCAACCTTTCCAGATCCTGTTGCAGCAGCATAGTGTCAGTAGTGTCCTTGACAACCCTGCCAGCCTTTATATCATCTGCAAACTTGGACATTAAGCTTGATATACCATCATTAATATCATTTATAAATACAGAAAACAATAATGGACCCAACACTGAACCCTGAGGGACTCCACTAATAACATTAGTCCATGATGAGCAGTGTCCATTGATTACCACTCTCTGTCTTCTCCCCCTGATGTGCAACAGTATCAAAAGCCTCTCTAAGATCCAAGTATATAATATCAAAGTTATTCCCTGCATCCAGTTCTTTTGTGACTGCATCATAGTATCCAATCAAATTGGTCAGGCAAGACTTTCCCTTAACAAAACCATGCCGTGTCTGAGCTATAATTGGTCTTGTCTAGATGATCCTGCAGTGCTTCTTTAACCAGTGCCTCTATTAATTTACCTGGAACAGAGGTTAAACTCACAGGTCTATAATTACTTGTGTCAGCCTTTGATCCTCCTTTGTGAATTGGGGTCACATTTGCACATCTCCAGTCTGTGGGTACCTCCCCTGAGTCCAAGGAAGCTCTCATAATTATGGCTCAGAATTTGCTTACTTCCTTTGCTGCCTCCTTTAATATAACTGGATAGATCCCATCCACCCCAGGTGCCTTTCTTGTGTTTATCTTCAACAATTTCTCCTCCACTTTACTCTCAATTATTACAAGATCATCTAGTTCACTGCCAGTGTTTACTTCATCTATGGCATTCCCCTTCCTGAATAGCTATTCATGTGTGAATGTAGATGCAAAATATTGATTTAGTTTTTTAGCTACCTGAGCAGGATCATCAATAGTTGACCCATCAATATCAAGTGGACCAATCTGATTCATCCCCTTCCTTCTAGAATTTACATAAGTAAAGAACTCTTTGCTGTTTTTCTTTGCATCCCTTGCCAAGGATTTCTCGTAATCTGCCTTCGCCTGCCTAACCTCCATTGTAACTTGGTTACAGATCAACTTGTATCTATCATAGGCATCTGTGTCACGTGTTAATTTATATGTATCCCATGCATTTTTCTTCTCTGCCATACGTATGTCTCATTAGTTCATCTGACATCCATTTAGGCCTAAACCTTGAACAATATTTCTCAGTTGGTATGTAAAGCCTAGTAGCTTCCAAGATAAGTTCTTTGAATGCTTCCCATTTTGAATTTGCTGTTAGTAACTTCATTAGTTGGTCCTACTGTATAGAATTTAAATACTGTCTCAGTCCATCGTAGTCGCCTTTATGAAAGCAATAACCCTTCCCTTTACCCCTAATGGTAGTTACCTCTTTGAGTAAATCCCACTTCAGCACACTGTGATCACTGCCACCTAGTGGTTCATTTATCTGCAGATTCTTAATGTATGAAGACTCACTACTGATAATCAAATCAAGAGTATTACTCCCTTTAGTTGCCTCCCGAACATGCTGATGTAGAAAACAATCATCCAATAAATCCACAAAAGCCTTGCTAGTGTGTCAGTGACCAGCCCCCAAATTCCAGTCAATATCTGGAAAATTAAAATTCCCCATTATAAGACTCTCTGATTTACTGGCCTACTCTGTTTTCCTGTACAGTTTCTTATTATACTCATCAGAGTCATTAGGCCTATAGCACACTCCTACTCTCAATTTTGATTTCCCAATGCTTATGTCACACCAAACTGACTCGACACTACACTGTCCAGCGATGTCGACTGGCTTCACTTCCTTGGATTTTATGTGTTTCTTAACTAATAGCATAACCCCTCCTCCCTTCCTATTCTGTCTATCCTTTCTGTTGATATTGTACTCCCCAAATTACAGTTCTGCATTCCTTATATCTGTGTGACACCACGTCTCTGAAATCCCAACAAACAACAAGTGCCTTTGATGTTTTGAGCAATACCTCAAATTCATCAAATTTATTTACTAAACTCCTAGCATTAGTGTACTCGCAGGTATACATGCATTTGTTTCTATTCTTAGCTACCCTATTACAACCCATTTGTTTACTTGTACTGCAATGACTCCCAGCAGGCTCTGAAACATCCTGCATCTTGTTTTTCAGGCTTCTGCTCATTCCAATAGAAGCAGTGCAAGAATCTCTTTCACCTCTGCCAGTGGCTATTGTTAATCTATTAGTCTTTGTCTCCCCCTAAACTAGCAGTTTTCCGACCAACCTAACACTGCCTCGATAGCATCAGCAAATATTCTTGCACCCTTTCTATTTAAGTGGATCCCATCCCTGTAGAAGTAGTCTCTCCTGTTAACAAGTGCAGTCCAGGCTGAAAAAAATTCTACCCCTTGAGCCTTGCACAGTCTTTCCAGGGCCGAATTGATCGACAAGGCTCTCATCATATACTCCCTCATATCGTGTCTGGGCAGAATTGCAGACACTTTCAAATTCAACCCTAATTCACGGCTTTTTTTTTTCAACAGTGACCTGTACTTGTTAAGTAATTCTGCCAGTCTCCTACTCTTGATATCATTAGGGCAATGATATCAATCCCTTTAGCTGTAGTGATGTCTGGAAGAGCTTGTGCGATTGCTGATTTTAGATGTCTGTGTTGCTGCTTTGCATTTGTCGTTTCAATGGGCAAGTCTTCTGATCCTTTCCTTTCAAGGCTTGGTGTCAGGAGGTTGCCAATGGTTCTTGTTCCTGCCCAGTTCTACATATGAAAGAAGAGAATATCATCACTTGCAGGGTCTATTATTCTTTTATTGTAGAAGAGAGATTCTGAAACTATTGCGGAAAGGGATGTTCCCTCAAGTGTATGGTGAAAGTTTAGCTTTTTCCAGCGGTGCAGTGTGTCTTTATAGAAGGTCAGTAGTTTGAGTGGTGCTAGTGCCATATCCATTCTTAATATTGTTGAAAGAGATAGTCCTCTAGTGGCTCTTGCTAATAGTTTATCCGTAGTGTCGTTTGCAGTGTCTTAAGAAGAAAGGTGACCCTTAAATTCTATACAGTGGGACCAACTGATGATGTTAGCAACAGCAAATTCAAAATGGGAAGCATTCAAAGAATTTATCTTGGAAGCTACTAGGCTTTACATACCAACTAAGAAATATTGTTCAAGGTTTAGGCCTAAATGGATGTCAGATGAACTAATGAGACATATGGCAGAGAAGAAAAATGCATGGGACATGGAAGCCTATGATAGATATAAGCTGGTCTGTAACCAAGTCACAAAGGAGATTAGGCAGGCAAAGACAGATTATGAGAAATCCTTGGCAAAGGATGGAAAGAAAAACAGAAAAGAGTTCTTTACCTATGTAAACTCTAGAATGAAAGGGATGAATCAGATTGGTCCACTGGATATTGTTGGTTCAACTGTTGATGATCCTGCTCAGGTGGCTAACAAACTAAACGAGTATTTTGCATCTACATTTACACATGAGGAGTTATTCAGGAAGGGGAATGCCAGAGGTGAAGTAAACTCTGGCAGTGAGTTAGATGATTTTGTAATAACTGAGAGGAAAGTGGAAGAAAAATTGTTGAGGATAAACATAAAAAAGGCACCCTGGGTGGATGGGATCTATCCAGTTATATTAAAGGAGGCAGCAAAGGAAGTAAGCAAATCCTTAGCTATAATTTTGAGAGCTTCTTTGGACTCGGGGGAGGTACCCGTAGACTAGAGATGTGCAAATGTGACTCCAATTCAGAAAGGAGGATCAAAGGCTGACACAAGTAATTATAGACCTGTGAGTTTAACTTTTGTTTCAGGAAAATTAATGGAGGCACTGGTTAAAGAAGCATTGCAGGATCATCTAGACAAGACTTCATTTATAGCCCAGACACAGCACGGGGACACAGCATTGATTGGATACTATGATGCAATTACAAGAGAACTGGATGCAGGAAATAACTTTGATATTATATATTTGGATCTTAGAAAGGCTTTTGATACTGTTGCACATGGAAGACAGCTGCACAAATTGGAGCAGTGTGGCATTGGAGGGAAATTGCTGATATGGATTAACGGATGGTGGAGTGGGAGAAGACAAAGAGTCGTAATCAGTGGACACTGCTCATCATGGACTAATGTTATTAGTGGAGTTCAGTGTTGGGTCCATTGTTGTTTTCTGTATTTATAAATGATATCGATGATGGTATATCAAGCTTAATGTCCAAGTTTGCAGATGATACAAAGGTTGGCAGGGTTGTTAAGGACACTATTGACAGTATGCTGCTGCAACAGGATCTGGAAAGTTTGAGCAGATGGGCTGAGGGGTGGAAAACAAAGTTTAACATTGACAAATGTAAAGTACTACATATGGGAAACAGTAACCCCAGAGTAACGTATCAACTCTGTGGTACTACACTGACAGTGGTAGAGAATGAAAAGGACCTGGGGGTAATTGTGCAGGCAGATATGAAGTTTTCTGAGCAGTGCAGACGGTCTGCAAGAGTAACTCATGGTGTCTTGTCAGTGATATACAGGAATTTTTCTAGCAGGGATAAGGAAGTGATTATTCCCTTGTATAAGGCAATGGTCAGGCCACACCTTGAGTACTATATACAGGTCTGGAGGCCTCATTTCAAGAAGGATGTAGAGCTGCTGGAATGAGTATAGAGAAGGACAACAAGATTAGTGAATGGAACAAAGGGTTGCTCTTACGAAGAAAGGCTCAAATTATGCAAATTACAGTGTCTGGAGACTAGGCTCTGGCGAAGTGACCTGATAGAGGTATATAAAGCCTTGAATGGTTTGAGCATGCTCAGTGCTGATGGGATTCTTCCTCTCGCTCAGAATAATCTCCTGAGAGGGCAAAAATTCAAATTGAGGAACGACAGATGTAGGCTAGATGTGCAGAAATTTGCCTTTAGCCAGCGTGTAGTTTGTTGGTAAAACAGACTTCCATCTCTTGTTGTGGAAGTTGATCTAAATAAATTTAAGGCTCAGCTGGACAGGTATTTCAAACGAACGGAGAGGTGAAATTGGAGTGGTTTTTTTTTTTTTTTTTTTTTGGCCGATGCTGCATAAGCTTGCTTTCTTGCATAATATGCCTCTACTAATACCAGTGATCCGGATTGCTGTGATTTTGTCATCAAGAGTGACCAACCCTTGACCCCCTTGAGTGAGGGGCTGACTGAGTTTTGGAACAGGACATTCAGTTGGTTTTGTTCCAAGAAAGCTTTGGACAGATGCCTGGATTTGGTGGAGGAAGTCAACGGGTGGAGTGAGAATTTTGAAGGTATGCCAGAGAACGCTTGCCCCCCATCTGATTGACCACAAGCACTCTCCCTATCAGTTATCATAAATTCCTCATGTTGGAATAGCAGTTTGATTTGAGGAAACACAAAATTTCCTTTTTATCTTGGCCTCACTGATTTGAGGAAATTTTTACCTCAAACACGAAAATCCTTCTCCTTTTTTGTCCATCACTTTCACAAATATTTTTATCAAAACTAGCTTGATGTGCAGTGGAGGTAAATAGATTTTTGACTTATCCACTAAAGGAGAAAGTGGTACATTTTCCTTGCCTGGTGTAGTTACTAAACAGTCTGGCCATTTTATTTTACCCTGTACTGGTAGTCCTTTGCTCAGCTGTGCGACATGCATAAAAAGCAGCAGTATTTAGTGTATCCACCTTGCAGCCCATTTAACAAAGCTACTACTTTTAGGTTGGCACAGATATTCAAGTATACATTTGTATTCTTGATATCATATTTTTTGCAAAAGAACCTGTAGGTTCTTGTATATTTCCTTCATGTGAACTACATGGGCCAGTGGTATAGATGATACTTATTTCCATTATGGAGTAAAACTGCTTTCAAACTGACCTTGAATGAATCAGTGAAAGGCCTCCACTGTTCAGGGATGTGTTCCAGATGTAACTCTTTATTAATTCCTGGACATTGTTACAATAAACCAAAGCACTATCCATGGAGTAATAGGTCATTAATTTAGATTGCCTCTTCCGATAAAAAGATATCTTGACACTCTCTTTTCAAGAAGATTTCACTGCTATTGCTGTGATCGTAGTATTTGAGCTTTGGTTTTGGAGAGGTCCAAATCTCTGACCAAATTGATCAATTCTGCCTGAATGATTAGATGTAGCTTTGCAGTTTCAAGAGTCAAAAAGTTGTTCTTGGTTCTGCATCTTCTGGAGACTCCTTTTCCAATCCTGAATCAGAGTCAAGTCTATAAGTTTGTGGTGGCACTGGCATTGTACCACCTTGAGGAACCAGTCTTAGAGCAGATGGTATGTTGAGATACTCTACTTTATGTTTGGATTTCTCAGAAAAACCAGAAATATTGGTCGTGCAAAAGTAACAATCGTTTATGTGGTCTTGAGATTCCCGCCATATCACCAGAGCAGCAAAAGGCATCGATTTATTAATACCTCTAAGCCAGCCTGTTAATGTCGTTACACATGAGTTACAGGAAATCTGTGGAGCCTATACTTTATCATAAGGGTGGAAACACACTATTATCATTTCATGAGACTTCACTTGTATACATGTCTAACGTCAAATGTGGGGGAGCTATATTTACCAATTAGTTTATTGCTCGGAGAGCACTGTTGTCATTGGCTCTATTCACAAGATAACACGTTGGGCTTCAAGGCCGAATGATATTGTGAGGAGCTCAGATTTTTCTGTTTGAACAGAAATTTCGTTAGCCATGACTGCATGACAAGAGAAAAATGGAGGAAATGCTAATATAAAATTAAATTTGAAGTAAATAATCTGTTTTGAGTGCACAAGTAAGAATATCTGAAAACAAATAACAAAAACATCAAGGACGTTGCTCCTGTGCCTATTCCGAAGCTCCCTCCATTTCGACCAGCTACTCGGCATACTCACTGCAAATGTCCAGTCACAGGGATGCTCAAAAATGGCCAAAGGAGGAAAATAGACCAACAGAATTATAATTAACAGATTGAGAGGACGAATAAGTCGATCATTTCAATTTGCATAACTCATAACAATTTCTTACAAGTTCAATTTTTAGGGTTGAGAAGTAGTTTTTTGTTGTGATTAAAAATTATAACCAATTACAAAATTTCATTAAAAATTTTTGTTTCATATTTTGACAGAATAAGTCCTTATTCAATATTAAACTTGCAGTATTTCAACTTTCCTTCAACATACAACTAATTTTTCCTTTGCGCTGATTGAATTTCGAAATTGCGTATTTTGCCCTTGAACATCATCCTTAATTGGATTATATAGGAAAATAAATTCTTCTTTATTCATCCATAAGTACATCTTGAAACGATTTTCATCTTCTAAGTCCTGCAATAAATGATGGAATTTTCCCTTTTCTGTTCTCTTCCAGTTTATGTCGTGCATCCATTGCGTACTCTTTTGTTTTCTCGGCTATAAGAAAAGTGCATGCATTTTCTAAATCTTCAAAATCTAAAGAGGACGATGAACTGTGGCATTTCATTTTGTTTCAGCTTTCCTCAAAGAGAATGACACATATGTTACAGGTTGCCTGACGTACCCCCCCCCCTTTTTTTTTAATGAAAACCCCAAACACGAGAGGTATTAGAACCTATAGTACTTGGTACCGTGCTTGGGTTGGAGGTTGAGAAGACAAAAGAAGATATTTGTTGACATTAGACTTGAACTTCTGTAGACTGTAATTTTCAGGAAATACGTACAAAGTAAAGTTGTTCCAGAAAACAGCAGCTGAATGAATAAATGAGGAAGATGAAAAGTTGGTTCTGTGAGTTTGAAGTTGGACAGTAAATGGATCTTGGCTGGTGGCGGCACGTGTTCGGACTGTTTTGAAAGAGAGAGTGGGAATAATAGAAGCCAATTCAGAAGAACAGTGCTCATGGAAGTATCTGTAGAAAAGGCATGCAGCAGAAACAGTACGTCTATGAGATAGCGAGTGGAGAGACTCTGTTAGAGAGGAGGTCGTTAATTAACCTAACTGCCCTCTTCGGAATGGAATCTGGAAGCCTGAGAGAGGTTTTGGGGGCACCACCCCAGATGTGGGAACAATATTCCATGGCAGGGCAGATTTGCGATTTACACAGAGTGAGCAGCTGTTTGGAAGAAAAGTAACGCCGAGAGCGAAAGAGAAAACCAAGCTTTTTAGATGCAGAGGAAGCAATATTTATAATGTGTTTGTGCCAAGAGAGATTAGAAGTCAGGGTAACCCCCAAAAGAGATATATCATTTTGCTTAGAAATCGGAGTGTCACTAAAGATAAGCATATAATCAGAAGAATCCTTTTTGCGAGATATAAGACAAGACTGAGTTTTAGAAGGGTTGAAATCAACTAAGTTGTCTTTGCCCCACTGGGGAATTACCTGAAGATCAGCATTTAAGGAATTGGTAGCAGATTTTCGAGAAGTTGAAGCTGATTGAACAGGGCAAGGTTTCTCAAAATAGAAAGTTGAATGCAATGTGCTATCATCGGCAAAACTATGGATAGGATTTCTAGTCAATGGAAGAAGGTCATTAATATACAAGAGGAAAAGAGTGGGGGAAAGAGAACTGAACCTTGGGGGACACCAGCATTAGTGAAGAAGTTAGAAGACAGAGAGCCATCTACCATCACCCTCAGTGAGTGATCAGAGAGATAACTGGATAACCAATTACAAAAAAACAGTTGGAAAACCTTAAGATGGAAGCTTGTTTAGAAGACCTTTATGCCAAACACGATTGAAAGCCATTGAGATGTCAAGAGCAACTGCTTGGATTTTACCGAACTTTTCCATTGAATTTGTCCATAAATCCGTAACAAGCCAGAATATCACCAGTGGATCAACACCGATGGAATTCATACTGGCGATCGTTGATCAGACGGAACGTTTATAGTAGTTTAAGAGTTGGCAGTTAATTGATTTCTTCATTACTTTAGAAAGAGTAGAAGTAATTGCAGTGGGACGATAATTGGATGGGAGCGACTAGTCACCCTTTTTAGGAACTGGTTGGATATGAGAATTTCCAAGCAGAAGGAAAAACACCTTTGGAATAAAAAAGTGAAAAAAGGCAGCAAAGAACAAGAGTAAGTTCAGGAGCACAGGTTTTGAGAACAAGTGGAGAAATACCATCAGGACCTGGAGCTTTCTTAGCATCAAGATTCATCAAAATCCTTTTGACATCCTTTTGATGGAAGACCACAGGAGGCATTGAATGGAGTGTGTTGGGAATGGTGGGAGGTGTTTTACCAAGATGATTAATACATGAGTTGGAAGAAAAATGGGATGCTAGCAGGTCAGCTTTATCCTTAGCTGAAGTGACAACAGAACCATTTGGTTTTGATAGAGGTCAAAATCTAGTTTGGACTGATTAATAACTGCTTTACAATTGTTGCGAGCTTTGGTGTAAGCAGAAAATGAAACTGAAGAATTGGAAACAAGCCAATTACGATATGCAACATTCTTCTCTTGAACAGCCTTAGCATATTTATTGGAAAACGTATGTTTAGATGAAGGACGAAATTTTAAAGTGGAGTGTGGGATAAAGGATTCCATTCCTGCAAGAATAATTTCACTGACACGATCTGAGCAAACATTTACATCAGATGTTTTGAAACAGTAGCCCGACCAAGGAAAATAAGAAGAGAAATCTCTAAGGTCATCTCATTTTGCATTCTTGTAATGCCAAACAATATGAGGTTGAGAATAACCATGAGATATAGGCTCCATTGGAGAAGAGACAATCACCAAGTTGTGATTTGAGGTGCCTAAAGGACCACTCACTTCTTCCGTGTACTTAGAAGGGTTGTTTGTAAGAAAAAGATCAAGTGTGTAGGCTGTATGGTTAGGATTGTCTGGTATTTTTTGTAGGTAAATGAACAATCTGTGCAAGGTCATTAGTAATTGCAAAAGCTTCAGCATCTTGACAAACTGGGTCGGTGTGACTAGAAAACGAAAGCCAGCTCGAGTTGTGAACATTAAAATCACCAAGTAAAATTACCTCACTGTTAGGAAAATTGGACTGGAGAAAGTCAAGTTGCATAGAGAGGAAGTTAAAGAGCTCCAAGTGATTAGTGTAATTGGGAGAACGTTAGCAACAACAGATGAATTTGAGAGAATGAGGTAGAGAGATTTTAATCCAGAGAAGATTGAAAAGAGGAGATTTCAAATTACCAAATCTGACAGGGAATATTGGAACGGACATAAGCACAAGTACCACTTTTGAAGCGAAAGGAGTTCGGAGGACGGTAGCAACAACAGATGAATATGACAGAATGAGGTAGAGAGATTTTAATCCAGAGAAGATCGAAAAGAGGAGATTCCAAATTACCAAGTCTCTGACAGGGAATATCTGAATGGACATAAGCACCACCTTTGAGGCGAAAGGAATCATGCAGCGAATAATTTTGGCAGCTGAGATGAGCAGTAGTTGAATCAACTGATAACTGAAATTGTCAGAAAAAGTACATTGGGTTTGGCCAGCAGCAAGTGGAAATGGACATCGTTGAGATTTGAATTGAAACCATGTATATTTGTGAAATGAACTAGGAAGTGTTTGGCATGTTTAGATCTTTTTGCAGATAAGCTTACTCTATTAGTTTGACAATTCATGGTGTATTCATTAGTAGGAAAAAGTGGGGGGGGATGCTGTATATAGTAATGAATTTTTGGATATAGCGTACACATGGTAAGAATATACCCAGATCCTTGACATAACGTGCACTCAACAATACCCCCCCTCCCCACATAAACACCAATCATACTCCCTCCAGTCACTATTTGGCAGAATAGAGGTACCAAGATTATACATGATCTGGAAGCCTCCTAAAGAGTTACCAGTAGGTTAGGTTCGGTGTACTAACTAGCAGCCCGCATGCAAACACTGTTTTAGAGCTGTACCCTCAAAATACCCTCAATTCTGGTTAATTGGGACACATTGGGACTAGTGCATTTTGGGCCAATCAAGCGGCTGCCCCAATTATCTGAAGTTTCACGTAAGTAGTTAAAAATACAATGGACCCCCACTTTACAATTGGTTCACTCTACAATCAAATCACGTTACGATGGAGTCACCTTAGTAAAGTACCGTTCACTATACGATGTGTAGTAAGCGCCAGTCATTGTGATCACGTTTGTGAATTGAATTTTAATTCTATTAAACAGATTCTAATTAGCGAAAATAGGAGGAATATTATCCACAGGCTATAAAAGTAAAGATATATTATGCACAAATTTACCCTTTATTACCTTACCAATTAAAAAAAAAATTGATACGTGAAAAGCGGAAGAATTAATACGTACTGTAATATGTACATACTAACTAGTTGACATTTCTGTTCACTGACATTTGTCGGTGGGGGTTAAAATTTAAAACAGTAAAAAGATAAGCAATCAATAACAAAGAACATGGCACACACAAATTGCAAGTAACACAACACGCTCAAGTGAGAATGGAGTAACAAGTTACGAAGCTTTAAAAATAGGAATGAAGAGAAGATTCTGAAATTTAATTTTTTTATGTGATTGAACATTCCATGGAAGTGTAAACACATTTCACCATAATAACCCACATAATTCCAGCTGTCGGTATTATTGCAAATTCAATAAGATCGAGTTTACTATCCATTTATGATAGATTGCACTAACAGAAAACCCCAATAAACATGTGTCTGCTAATTTTTTTTTTTCTTTGTTTCATGGTTGTGACCTCCAGAAATCCGACTGAACTATGTGGTACGGTCGGAGACAATCGTAGGGTAATCTCGAGTGCTGCCGTCTCCTGCCCCAGTTAAATGGTATGTTGTCCCAATTAAGCGAAGTAAACCCTGGCTATTTTCTCGATTGGGTTCTGTTTTTTCAGATTTGCCCCAGATAAATGGCTGCCCTGATTAACCGGTGGCCCAAATAACTGGAATATACTGTATAAGAAAGATTGGATCTCGCCATGATGTTTATTACAACTTCAAAAATCATCAGTCGTACTGCATGATGGAAGAGATGGGGTAGGGTTGACCAGAACTTAGCTCTGGAGACTAAACATGGCACCCATCACTTCAAGCCTCCAATAAGCAAAGTGGTGGCATTACACCGGTTGATGAGAGTCATCTACCCTCTAGTATAGCCTGGTAACACAGAGGGGCGGCATTCCTCCATGTGGTGTGGATGCCACATCTCGCCCTCTGTTTACTTTGGTAAGCAGGGGTCGAGGTGTGGGTGACCACCCAGGTGGTCACCCACAGTGTGCTTGTGCATGGAGGTTATACCCAGGATTACTAACAGTCCCACCATCGTGAAGGTGCAAGCAGAGGATTTGGCTGTCACAGACTAGCGAAATTGGGTCCACTTGACTTGAATGTCACCCGAATATCAGTTCCATCAGTGTTTTAGACTCCCAGGTAGCAAGTACAGCTTGTCTAGCCTATCTGAGAGAATGTCTGTGACAACATGAAGGACCAAAATATTAAAGTATTAAAGTTATCACAGTGTATTAAAGTACAGAGTTTAGCAGTGTATCAAAGGATGTGCTAGAGGCCACTCATCCATTGGCACCTGCCCTTAGGTCAGCTCAGTATAAGATGATATTAACTCAAATTTTATGTTCCACAAAAACTGTCTTGTGACTGTTTTAGTGGAATAATTGGGTATAGCTTTATTCGCTATGTAGCAATGAGCAAACTAAGTTTACTGCTTAGTACATCAATCTTATATTGTGGAGGCACATCATCGTAAGTTTCCACAGTATTGCACTATAGTGTAATACTAAGTGAACACAGTGGTGATTGAGTGGGACCCCACGTAAGAAGATTGAGTTTGAACCATACTTTACCGCAAACAAATGCATGGCCTATTATACTACAGCCAAAAAGATATCTGCCTGCCATTTAACTTATATCCACTCACAATGAGTATGTAAATTCTTTTGGTCTAGGCCTTTCTGAGAATAAGTGGAAATTTATTTAAAAGGAAAGGAATGAACAATGATGAGTGAAGCAACTTCATTAAAATTTAATATGTTATGAGAATTTTTTTAAAAATTTTCTTTGTCATTACGTGCCAATTCAAGTTATATTCAGAACAAACTTTCTAAAATTTTTTTAATGTCATTTTTCATTTATGCTCTTAAATTTGGATTTGTCTCTTTTATAGTTATAAGAAGCAGTTCATTTGATGGATAAATGTAATTCATATAAGTTAATATTTTAAGTAAATATAATATGTTAATATTTTATTACTTTTTTTTTTTCAGAAGCGAGGCAAAGGACAAATGCTTTTAGAACTAGTCTTCCAACATTTGGAGCTCATTGAGAAAGATTATTTTGGGTTACAGTTTTCTGAAATTGATTCTACTCCTGATGCAATGGTAAGCTAAATATATTTATAAACCTTTCTTCACCCTCAAATAAGTTTATTAGAAAGAGGAAGGATTAACAGTGCAAGGATTTCAATTATTTATATTTACAGTGTGCTGCATTTGTTATGCATTTTTGAAGGACTCTTCAAAGTGATATTTTATGCTTTTTGAGTTTGCCATCTCTTCTACTGGCTGGGGTGCAATCAAAAAAGTCTCTAAACTTTTTAAATATAAATGGAAATAAACTAACAGAATATTCCATAAACCTGCTGAGATAGTTCCGTTTCTTTTAACGTTGTCAGTTAAAAAACTTAGAACTGAGTGCCAAGCCTAAACAAAATATTGAGCTGAACCTAAATTCTACTAAAATTTGAAATATAATTTTGTCTGCCAGATCCCATTTTGAATGAAGGGGAATTTAGGTTCAGCTCACTGTTTTGTTTAGACTTTTCGTGTATAGTTCTACAGGGTTTATTGTAGCTAGCAAAAAGAAACGAAGTTATTTTTGGAGGTTCGTAGAACACTGTAAGTGAAGTCCTTGTATTTTTAAGATGTTTATATACTCTTTGCTTGTGCCTTAAGCCAGTAGAGGGGATAGTCATATCAGCAAGAATGAAGTGCCACTTCAAAGGTGCCTTCAAAAATCCATAATAAGGAATACAGTACAGTGTTAATAAAAATTAGTAAATTTGTCAAAAATACATTTATATAATTCTTTCCATCCTGAATTAATTTATTATTATAATTGTGCCCTTTCATCACAGGACTTCTAATTCCAAGCATAATTATTTCAATGTTCAGAATGACTGATTATAAAGTTACAGTTCTCTGTTTATAAATGATTAGTATGGTAATAATTATAGAGAAAAAAATATTTTTAAGATACATTCAATATAAGTATCTGTGGGAGCTTATCTGTAATTTCATTGTTTCACTAAGAGCATAACGTTTTCCTTGTAACTGCTGATGGTCTGCTGTAATTCACTGTAAAACTGGAATCACTAATCCTTCATTGCTTCTTTTAGTGCATCTGAAAATATGGAAATTGCTGGGGGTGAGATCAGAGCTGTAAGGGAAATATTCCAGTTCCTCACATTATATTCCACATGACACAGTCTTTAAATAGGTGTGCTGTGGTTGCCTTGGAAATGCATGAATTACTGTGCATCCTGCAATGAATCCCTGCCAGTTGATAGTTCCCTGAACAGCTTGCTAGTCCTGGCTCTTATGCATTATACTTGTGATCTCTCACAGATTACGCAAATTGTCTGCCATCAAGATAATACATTACTTGACTGGCACTACTGATGGATGTATGGTGTGGCTATCAATCTTTTCAAATCCACGTTCCAATTGGGTCTCTGTTGAATCTAATATACTATTGATCTTATATATTTAACATGCGGCACAATTAATTTATATTGCTGTATTACTATTGCTATTATGTATATCACTTTATTATTATTGCATAGAGCCTGCCTTTTATAAATCATATGGCATTTGTAAATTTTGTATGTCCATGAGTAAACTTGTCAAAGCAGTGCATTTCCCCTTGTTAACTGTTTGGAGAAGTTGAGTTTTATTGGGATGTTTTACTTTTGCATGGCAGTGAAACTTACAGCCTATTTGCAGGAATTCCCTGCAAGAACTTAGATGGTACTCCATAGTAACTAACATTTGGTTTGCTTCAGCACTACAACCCTGGCTATCTTTATGGGAAATTGCCTTAGTAATTAACTGAATTTCTTGCAGTTGCATTTCTTGAGTGCTTTGCATATCACTCACTAGGACATTTTTCTGACAACTGCTTTGGTGGTCATGGGAAAAAAAAATTACATTCTAGACTAGGGGTAACTAATTAATTTGGTTTTCAGCCTATATTAGGAAAAAACCCCCAAAAGTCATCATAGCCTTTATCCCTTAATAGCATAAAACAAGAATTATAATAACATAGTTTCATTCCCTTTCAGTAATTATTATGGAATGCTTAGAAATAATATTTATAATTATATTGAAAATGTATACATTAATGAGATAAATTAAATAACTTGTGTTTTTTACTAAAAAAGTATCACACATAAATACATACGTACATACATGAAACACAAAGAACCGCATCTGTCAGCTGACTGTGTTAGACTTAGTGGGTAGATATAGTTAAGAGGTTATAATTGATTCATTTGATTGTCAAATCATTCAATTATACTCATAATTTGAATGATTAATAGTTAGTAAATTTACTTTTATCAACATCACAAATATCATACCACAAAATTAAGTATTACTGTTCATAGAATGTCATTTAAATGTTTGGAAGATAATCATTTTCTTTGTTTGCTTATTATTTTCCTGGATTTGGAGAAAACCTGTTTGGAAGGAACTGATGTTGCTGGAACAGAGAATTTCGGTTAGTAACGATTATCCTCTTGCTAAGGACATTCTGAATGATTAGTAGATTATTCTGTTGCTAATGACATTCCAAATGATTGTTAGTATTTGTTACTGTTCTTTTAGGGATAATTTTGTTCATTCAAATTCAAAATTGGATTTTTAATCACTTATCACTTACCATTTACATATCAAATATAATGTTATTAAAGAAAGTCATCGTGAGTGTATCACTGGTCAACATTTTTGTTTCCCTTAAATTCTTTGACATATCTGATAAGGTTTTTTTTTGTTGTTGTTGTTTTTGTGAATTCAAATGTGGAAGAAAAAATTTCCAGCACCCACAGTTTTTGAGAAATTTCTAGCTTTGTTCATAAAAATATAGAATTACAAATTTAAATATTACTTTTAAAAAAGCATATTGTTTTAATGTTTGGAAGATAATACAATGTAGCAAATTTTCAAACACGTTCTGTTTATTTGCATTTCTTTTCTTTGTGAATTTAGGTAACATCAGTGGTTTACCCAGAATGAAAGTAAATTTAATATTTAGTAATACTATGTCAGATTTATTCATAGTTTCACCCTGCAGTCATGGTGCCCCTAATTGTTACAAATATGGCATTACACTTGACAGATGTAAATTTTCTTTTTAATTTATGGAAAAAAGTGTATAGGTTTTTTGAAATCTGCTTGAAGTATGTCAATATTTCATCTTTTCCTAATGGATTTCAATGCTTAATATAAATTGTATGTATAAATACTTACTGTATGCATTTTTTTAGTTTTTAAACAAACATTAAATATTTGAAAGATGCTGTGTTTTTATACCTTTTATTTAAAAAAAATATATATATATTAATTCTGTTGAAAATTAAAAAAGAATATTATAAGCATAAAATATGAAAATGAAGCTGTTAACCTCTTCCATTTTTCAGTTTTAAATTTAACACATCATTAAATGTGTGAAATTTGAAATGTGCACATGTGCATATTTCTGTTTATTCTATGTATAAATAGTTTTAAAAAAAATTAAAGATATTAGATGCTATTATTCACTTCATTTTCAAATTTGGTATGGTATGAAGTGTGCAAAATTTGAATATTATGCATGTCACTAACTCTCTATCCTGAGTGATTATTGATTTCCATGTTTCCATGTTTATTATTTAAAAATAATAATAAAAAATATTTCAAATAAATCTTTCAAAAAAATGCAGTCTATGACCATTAGAAACAATTAATAATTGTTAGATGTGGAAGAGTTTTTTATAAATAACTTAAAACTAGAAACAACACATAATTTTAAGCTTTGTAGTTTCAGTTTTCCCCACTAGCATTTCCACGATTTAAAAGAACAAAAGTGGTGGGGGCTGCACCTCCTGGATGCAATCATGCCATAACTCTAGGAAAACAATAAATAAAAATTTAAAATCATATCAAATAAAGTTTTCTATATTTAGGAAGATGCAGAAAATCACAGAATTTTATCTTTCCCCAAATTAATGTGAAAGATAAAATTCTGAGGTCACAAATAAAATAACGAACTCACATTAATTGATGAGATCAATTAATGTGAGCTCATTATTTTTGAATTTTGGCACTACACCTGTCACAGGTGTAACCCCACAGCTATAAGGTTAACTTTTGTACAGAATAGAGTATTAATCTTGCTACAAGTAAAAAACATACTAAATATCACAAATTAAAGAGTAGAAACCGTCTTCTAGTTATTAAAAAAAAAATTCCTGAAAATGTATATATGAATGGCTTTGTTTTCTGTGGTCAGCACGATCAACCCGTACCGAGAACCAGATGTAGTTGCCCATTGTGGCTTTACGCCACCTTTTGTGTACCTCTTCTCCATTGACTGTATGCCTTAGTGGAGTATCTCTCCATGATCTTCACTGACAAATCCTCAAATTTGTGTGAAAAAATCCACACGTGAGAGCAAGTAATGGTGCTTGATTCTGCATCATATTTTTCCATAATTTTCATTAAACTTGCCCAACTAGTCCTTTGTAATTTTCACAGATTTTCTTAATGCTTGGCAGTCATTTCACTACAAGGTGAAATGTGGCTGCCAGCCGTTTTGCTCAGCATCAGTCATTTTGTCTTTCAGTTCTGTGAAGCCAACATCTGCTTAACTTGTGCACAAGTAAATATGCCACCTTTCACTTTTGCATCAGATAGTTTTGGAAACATAGATTGTATATACTGGAAGGTATTGTCTTGAGGATACAATGCTTTAACATATTGTTTGACCAGTACCAGTTTGACATGAAGTGGTGGAAGCAAACTTTGTTTCTTGGAGCCAAGGGATTGTTTACTACATTATGTTTACCAGGCTGCAGCTGAGGTCCAGCAGACCTTGAGGCTGTTGCAGACATTTTCTCAGGTGTTACCAGCTAGTGGACTTCATAGGCTGGAATTTTAGAATTTTACCCAGGCTGGTCCGAAGACAGTTCTACCTGGCCCTCACCTGAGCCAGACCAAAGCATGAACACCAGGCCTACATAAGCCCGTCCGGATGTCTTAACTTGACTATCAAGTGGTGTACCTTTCCATACAAACTTCCAATTTTGTTAGGATTTTTTTCTATATCAGAGCTGTATCATATGATTAATCAAGTGATTTTTAACTCCCCCATTGTTTGTTCTAAGAAGTCATAGCATTTCCTACCCTCACTTTTTTAATGCATTGTTTGAATGTAGAAGCTGCTGATTTTACTGGTTTTTATTCAATCAAGCTAAATAAAACATGCGCTGAATATAGAGGAAATGAGGAATTGTTTTTGCAACGAAATGCGATCAAGTTGATTGCCATATGCATGAAATGAGGGTATCATAACATTACAGAAAAAAGTTAGAAAGTTAGTGTGGTGATAATGCCTTCCTTTCCTCTCAGTTGTATTCAGGTGCAGACTGGCTAGGGGCACAGAGTGCTGTGGTGTCCTGGACCTTCAAATTGTTGGGCATCCATTTAGATGCCGAGCTTAACTAAAGGATTTTAAGAATTACATTGATATCATGGCTTAATTTCATTATAAAGATATTTTAAAATTCTTTTAAATATTTTTCTCTTATAAAAGAGAATCATGGTTAATTATGCTTTTTGAAGGGTCTCCTTTCCCATCTGTAAGACTTCATTCCTGAAAAAAAAGTCCAGTCTGCTCCTGGATATTTTTTTATTGAAGCAGAGCTTCCATATGTACAGGCAGCAATGCACATTATGTGCCAACCCTACAGTTTCCTAAACTGTGGCCTGAAACTATGTACCGAGCCTTAGAAAAGAAAACACAAGTCCTCAAATTATGCAAAAAATATTGCATTATCTTCTTATTATTGCACACCGTTCATGAATGCTGCACGACATGACTAAGAAGCCAATTTGGGACTTTTACTTTGTTACACAGCAGATATTTTTTATTTTTATTGATGATTTTAAATTTTGCCAGCCTGTGTTGAGCATTCAGCCCACCTGGGTTTGCCGAAATGGTCTTTCCTCCCCTGAAAATAGCTCATGTCAGGCCAATAAAAATTACACTACTCTGCAAGGTTTTTGATGTTTGTAGACTAACAGATGTTTTCAATTTAGTTTTTTTAAGCTGATTTCAGAAATGTTATTAATTTTTTTCTATCACATACCATTTTTTCACAAATCACTTAATTTGATGTCACAAGTTGCATTATTGACTGTATTAAGTTAGGAGTATGTATGAGTTAGTAGTTGTGTTGAAGCATTGAGAGTGTGGAAAAATGAAGGTTATGCCATTTGCAATTTACATGATTTGGCCGGAGCCTGTGGAAAAATGGTAAAAAGAAGACTATGCCATTTGCAATTCACATGATTTGGCAGGAGCCTACAAACCACTGTAATGACTGTTACTTTTGCTTAATTAATGTAGAGCTATACAATGCAAAGAGTAAGAAGGACATTGTGTATCCTAATATGCCATTAGACCAGTCCCACATGGAGATAACTTGCTAATTCCATTCCCTCCACTTATATTGAAGAATGTAGCAGCAGAGAGTGCTGAAAGTGAAGCTTCTGAAGATGAAACTGAAGTTTACATGTCTAGAGACATTGACTCCAGCAAGGAGTATCACTGTGATGTCAAGATCAACTTTAACTGAAATTTTTAATCATTAGCTTCTGATATAAATTTGGTATGTAATGTAAAACATCATCATCTGTCGTATTAATTATAAAGTACACACATATATAAATGTGTGTTAATATTATTGTTATAAGATTAAATAAAATAAAATTTTATTTATAAAATATATTTATTTATGAAAATTATGTATATATTGATTTATTTTTTAAAATTTTATAGATTTGTTTTTTATAATATTAGTTATTTTTATATGCATTTATATTTTGGGCTGTAAAAAGAGGTACTACTAAAAACCTGGCCTCAGACATGCAAGCCTTGGAAAACTCTGGCCTATCAGATTAGATGTCACATGCATCCTGTATTGTACAAAAGAATAATAAGGATGAAATGTCATATTGATTGGGTCAACAGAAGCCTGCTTATAATAATACTGTACTTTCTCTAGTGCCAATTGGGTATTCCTAGCCCATGTGTTGTTCTCAGTTGCAGCACCAACAGTGCTAGATAACTTCATGTTCTCTGTTTTCTCTATCATGAGATAGAGAAATATTTCAATTAATGTTTAATAAAATTTAAACCTAAATATTACCTGACTGTACCTGAACCTGAATTTTATTGTGTCACTTGGTCCATCCTGAGCCTGATTATGAATTTTGCTACCAGGCCCAAACCCAGCCCAAGGACCAGCTTGGTCTTAAGCCCCAGGGCCATGAGTGGTCTGTGTAGACCTCTATGACAAGATAGACTTGCTGCCTGAAAGTCTGAAATGCTGATAGAACTAATATTTAGGTGACACTTGAGTTAAGTGGACCGAATTTCAGCGAAGTCTGGTTGTTCTGTGACAACCAAATCCTCTGTTTGCACCTTCACAATGGTGGGAATGTTAAAGTAACTCTGGGTGTAACCTCCATGTGTAAGTCCTGAAATACAGCACATATATACTGAAGGTGACTACCCAGTTGTTGTTGTTGTTATTTGGTTTTTAGAAGCATTAGCAATTAAGGCCATATTGCTTCGGGGATATGTGGTGGTGGTCATTCTCTGACCTTCCTGCATCCTCCATATTTGGTGGTCGTGGGCTTGAACTGTGGTCTAATCAAGAAGCGTGTGCTATGCACTGCTGCTCCTGCCCACCTGGCTACGGAGGCGCCAACACCCAGTTGTAAACCAACGTAAGCAGCAATTGAGGTGTGGTGCCCACACCACACAGACGAATACCAGGCAATACTAAGTATTAGATGACCCTTATCAACTGGTGCAGTACTACAACTTTGCTTATTGGTGGCTTGAAGGTGTGAGTTGGCACTGTGTTGCTTTGAATTGGCACTTTTGGACAAACAGAAGAACTGAATGATCTCTACATGTGGTTGACCCAGCTTCATCCTTCCAGTGGTTCTTTGTCATTGATTATCATCTAAATCAGGGGTCAACAAACTTCTTTCATGACTGGCCAGATAACCGAGAGATTGATGAGTGCAGGCCGTATAATAATTTTCTTCAATGTGTACAATTCAGTAAATACAACAAAAATGAAGACAACGAATATATTTATTTACCAATACACAAAATATGCAAAAATAAAGAATATATAGAAAAATAAAGATAACAAATATATTTATTTATCAAAAACTTATCAAGGAAGACGACATCAGGAATAAGATAAGTAGAAAAGATAAATGTGATTTATGGAACTGGCATTTAGCTTTTAAAATATCATCAATGTTTGCTTTTGAATTGCTACACCCAACCAAGAGAATTGCCTTTAAATTACAAATAATTACAATATATTTTAGAAATTTTGATCATTTGTGGCGGGGCGGCGGGCCGGATGAACAGACTACGCGGGCCGTAGTTTGGTTACCCCTGATCTAGATGATACTCTTTGGGGGGGGGGGGAGGAACCATGCCACCATCCAGATATGCTGTCTGAAAAACACCATTTAAGCCTGTTCTTAGAAAGATCCGAAATTTGAATGCTTTATGCAAATTTTATGTATATTTTTGGAAAGAGCACATGAAAATTTGTGTGATATATGACAGAATTCTCTTCTTTTGCACATTATTGTTTTGTCTAAAATTATATAAAATGTGCAGCTTCCTTAACTTTGATACAGGAGTGTCTCTTTCATTTCCTCCATGACAGTATTGTTGTTTTACCACTTGTCATCCATTTGGAGAGGTCTGAGTTTGATTCCCATGAACAACTGCAGGAATTTCTAAAGTCCTCTTTAATTGAGGCTTTAGTTAGCCAGTCTGAGGCAGAAAGAGTAGGGTACCTCCCATCAGGTTTTTCAAGCCACACAACATGCAAATCAGTTCACGAACAAAAGACATTTCTACAGACATAATATGCAATGGCACAATATGAACTAAGTCACTGATTGCCTTAACCCCAGCAACAACAGTATATTTCATTCATATAAATTAAATCCTCCAAACTGCTTATTAAAAAAAAAAAAAAAAACTTATAGTTACCATCTGTGAGTAAGAGAACTATGTGGTATACTGTACTGACAATTCTAGTGGGGATAATGATAGAGGAGAAGGCACTTTTACACATAAGCTTTTATGTGTAGACTATTAAAGTAATGCACTGTATAATGCTTGGAAATGATTGAGTTATAGAAGAACCTTTTTTCTAATAATTTTATGAACAGTGAAAATTGGAATACTGCCATTATTTATTTAGTTTCCCAGAATTTTTCTGTATTTCTTTATAAGGCAATGTGTAATTTATATATATATATTGTATAACAAGAGCTTTATAGATAATTATAATCATTTTATTAACTAATTGTGTTTAATAACTTATGGTTGTAGTTGAATTGAATTTTAAATGCATTAAATAGTATGCTGCACTAATGATAAAGTCCAGGTTTCATAATGCAAAGTTATCCAATTAAAATGTATTCCAGTTTGCAATTATGCAATTAAAATATACCCTAGTTTGAAATAAACAGAATTTTATTAAAAACTATTAATTAATTAATGAAAACTGTTATAGAATGTGCCGGAAACATCCATCTTGTTTGTGTAGACATGCATTGACTGTTAAATGCAGGATATTTATTGCCAAATGTCTTTTAGCATTGCAAAAAAAAATTTGGTTGCAAGATGATAATTTTCTAAATAAATGCATTTTCTTCTTGGGGAAACCCATATTTTACACAAGTAATAAATAAATGCTGTACTTCTAAAGAACTACTATATCTACAGTGCAACTGCCTTCTGCAACCTCTTTAAGAATATCTTACTTCCCATCCAATGATTCATGTTTTGTTGCCATAATTATCTAAGTACATACCATTAATCAGTGGGTTGTGCAATAAATGGATAACCCCATATTTTGAATATAAAAGTAATTATAAATTTTCTTTATGTTAAATATTTTCTCTAAGGTTGATATAGATTAATTTATATTGATTTTACAGAGGTGGCTTGATCCATCAAAGTCAGTCCGAAAACAAATGAAGCGTAAGTAATTCAATAGTCTTTACTGCCTTTCTTTTCTTATGAAACCAACTTAAATAATTTTAGAACAATCACATTTGATATGGAAGAATATTAATATTACTCTTTGAAATATTCTATTTTTCATTGTTTATAATATTGTTGATTTCTGGGGGAAAATTGCCTAGGGCTCGTGTGTTTGTGGTTTCATCACACTTTCAAAGATGGGATAACTTTTGCCAGTATGAATATATTGTATAAGAGTGAGCCAAAAAGTAATGCCTCTTATTATATAACTTTTGAAAGAACAGTGATAAAAAGAAAAAATTTACTTTTTGATCAAAAAAGTTGTCTTTAATTTGATGTATAATTTTTCTACATATGTCCTACCTTAACTCAGTACATTTTGTCCACTGCATAACAAACTCTTTTTATGCTGTTCAAGTAAAATTCTTATGGCTGAAAGGTGAAGAATTTCTTCATGGGTTCTTAACTTCTTCACTAGAGGCATATATTTTGCCTTAGAAATGTTAATAAAGATTTTGGAAGAAAAATGCCTGGGGCTAAATCCAACTATGGCAGAATGTGAAACAATTTCAGATCTAGTAATGAAATTCTTGCCAGAGTTGAATGGCTTTGGTGAAGTTGCATGTTAGCATGTTGAAGCAACATGATTTTGTTTTGATTCTTTTTTTGAGGGGGGAAAAAAATGGTTTTCAACATTTTAGGCAGTTAGAAATTCAATAACTGCACATTGTTTTAAATGCATGTTCAAAGTTGCTTCCATATGCGGTGTAACTTATAAATGAGTAACTCCACAGAAATGCTACTGTGTATATACTAACCCAGAAATTATTATCTAGTTGAAAAACTTAGCTGAAACCTTTGAAAAACCCAACACTAAGGTTATAAACTAAGAGGTGTTACTTTCAGTCCACCCTCATATTTCTACAGTGCTTGTAGTATGGCCCAAGAAAGAAAACATAAGAACTACTATCTTGTAGCAATAGTGATAGTGTCATAGATTCAATAGTGAAAATGACTCTTAGCTCCAACAATTACTGTAATAATATAAATTTTATAAGTAATGTTCCTGTTTTTAAAAACTTCATACTGTGAATTTAGGTGGCTTGTTGGAGTTCCAGTGATCCTTTTTCTTATTCACCAGGCCTAAAAATCTCAATGGCAAAGTGGAATAAACCTGTTGATTATTTGAAACCCATTTCTCTCTCAAGAAGTATCTAGAATTAGGAATTAGTTTAAGGAAAATATTGGTATGATGTCTGGTATGGATTGTGGTACTTCATGAAGCAGAGATGTGGACATTGAGAATGGAAGATATTGGAACGTTAGAAAGTTTTGAGATGCAGGTATGGAGGATGGAAAAGATAAAGTGGTTTGATGAAGAAAGAAATTAACAGGTTTTGAGAAGGGTGAATGAAAAGAGATGTTTGAAATAATCAGAAGGCAGAAGAGAAATTGGATTACGCATGTGTTAGTACATTGCTCAACAAATTAACAGAACATGTAAAAAACGCAATGTAGTTCTATTCTCCGATGTTCTCGTGGTGTGGTTCTGTTCTCTGATAAGTCACATTTTAGCCTACAAGCGGATTCTATACATTATTCCATCTGGCAACAATGAGGAATGCGGTATCATCCCTCCAACATCTGAGAAAGGAACACTTACGGTCGAGGCAATGTTCTCGTATGGGGCGGAATAATGATCAACGGCTGCATCCCTCTTCATGTTTTCGATAGAAGTACCGTAACTGCACAGAGATACTGAGAATAGAGCCTCAAACCCTATGTGCGAGTTTTTGGGGGTGTGGCCCAGATTCTCTTTTCGTGCATGACAGTCACTACACATAAAGCTCAAGTAGTAGAGGAATATCTTGAAACTGAAGAAATTCCAATGACTGCTGTAGCCAGCACAATCACCAGACTTAAATCCTATCGAACATGTGTGGAATGCTCTTGAGCATCGCATTCATACCTACAACCAACTCCTCAGCCAGTTGGCAAGCTAAGGTCTGTGATGATGGAAGGATGGGATTTATTGCCACAAAATCTTATAGATGCCCTTATATCAAGCATGGGTTCAGTGCTGTCAAGCCTGTTTAGCCATTGAAAGGAATCATATGCTGAACTAATATCATGTGACCATATTTAAGAGCATCTTGTATCGACTTCTGTAACATGACATTTTTATAGTAATTCCTATACAACCCCTATAAATGTGCCTAATGACTGTCTGAAGTTTCTTGCTGTCTTCTCATTTCATCATTATTCGATGGTACAACACCATACCAATTTTGTCCAGCTTTATTGCAAGCTGCACAAGTTACATCACATGTTCTACCTGTTCTGTTAATTTTGTTGAGCACTGTATTAGTCATATAGTGCAAGGAAGCCACATGCTTTTGCTACACCGGCCAAAAAAAAATGTAAAAAGTAGATAAGAAAATATCTATTAGTAGTCTCAGCAAGTGGAAAAATACCATTAACATTCAGCTTACTCAATCAAGTCAAGGCTTTAAACACCTCAATCAGAACTCTCCGCAGGTGCCTGGTCTCGAGATGTGGAAATTTTCAGAGCTGAAGCCCTTCTCGGTAAGAGCACCTTTTGGTTTACTTCAATAATCTGGTTGCCCTTCTTTGATCCCATTCCAGCAGACCTACATCCTTCCTAAAGTGAGGCCTTCAGACCTGTATATAATACTCAAGATGCAGCCTAACCATGGCCTTAGACAAAAGGATAATCACCTCCTTATCCCTGCTAGCAAAGTTTCTGTATATCATTGACAAAACCTCATGAGCTGTCCTGGCAGCATGTCTGCACTGCTCAGAGAATTTCATTTCTGACTGAAAAATTACCACCAGGTCTTTTTCATTCTACACTACCCTGAGTATAGTACCACACAGTTGATAAGTTACTCTGTGGTTACTGCTACCCATGCGCAGTACCTTGCATTTGTCAATTTTAAACTTCAATTGCCATATCTCAGCCCATTGACCCAATTTTTCTAGATCTTGTTGCAATAGCTCATCCTGATGACTGTCATTAACCACCTTGCCAATCTTTGTATCATCTGCAAATTTAGACATTATGCCTGATATACCTTTATCAGTATAAACAACAATGGACTGAGCACTGAACTGTGGGAAACTCCGCTAATAACATTAGCCCACAAAGAGCAGTGCCCATAGAAAACTACTCTCCATCTTCTTCCACTTAACTGTTGCTTTGTCCATAGCAGTAACTTGCCCTTAATGCCACGTTGCTCCAGTTTGTACTGCATTCTTTTATGTGCAACAGTATCAAAAGCATTCCTGAAATCCAAGTATATGATGTCAAAATTATTTTTTGAATCCAGTTCCTTGTTCACTGCATCATAGTAACCTATCAGATTGGTTATACAAGACTGATACTTAATAAATATGTGCTGTGATTGCAGTATAATTGCATGTCTGTCGAAATGATCCTGCATTTCTTCTTTAACCAGTGATTCCATTATTTTCCTTGCAACAGATATTAAGCTAACAGGTCTGTAATTACTCATGTTGCCTTTTGATCCCCTCTATGAATTGTGGCTATACTCACTTTTCCAGCCCATACAAAACCTCCTGTGAATCCAAGGATCCTCTCATTATTACGGCTAAGGGTTTGCTTACCTCCTTTGCTGCCTCCCTTATTGTAATTGGATAGATTCCATCCACTCCTGGTGCCTTTTATATTTAGCTTCAACAATTTCTCTTCCGCTTTCCTTTCACTTATCACAAAGTCAGTTAGCTCATCGTTATAGTTTGATAAACTTTTACAATCCCCTGCCCTAAAGAATTCCTCACGTGTGAATATAGATGCAACGAATGGAAGGATGAAATGGGAGGGGTTTTTTTTTTTTTTTTTTTTTTTTGGCTGATGCTGCATAAGCATGCTTTCTTGCATCGTATGCCTCTACTAATGCTAAAATACCCATTCAATTTGCCCGCAACCTGAGTGGAGTCATCAACAGTTAACTCATAAACATCAAGTCTCCCAATGTGATTCAACCCCTTCCTTCTCCTTTTAATATAAGCATAGAAGTCTTTTCTGTTTTTCTTTGCATTCTTTCGCAGAGACTTCTCATAATCTGCCTTAGCTTGGCTAACCTCCTTTTTGACTTGATTACAGCTAATTTATATCTACCATAGGCTTCTGTATTACCTGATAATTTATATGCATCCCATGTACTTTTCTTCTCTGCCCCATGTCTCAAAAATTCATGTGATATCCATTTATAAGTTACTATTGGTAACATCATCAGTTGGTCCAACTGCATACAATTTAAAAACTGCCTGAGACCTCTTTAGTCACCCTTACTAAAGCAAAAGAAGCAAAATATTGACTGGAACTTGTGGGTTGGTTACTCACAGACTAGCAAGACTTTTGTAGATTTGTTGAGTGACAGATTTCTACAGCAGCATGTTAAGCAACAAGAGGGAGTAATACTCCTTATCTGATTATCAGCAGTGATTATTCATGCATTAAGATGAAGATAAAAGAACCACTAGGTGGCAGTGATCACAATGTATTTAATTGGAATTTACTTAAAGATGTAACTACCATCAAGATTAAAGGGAGAGTTTTTTTTTTGATTTTGTAAAGTTGAATGCACAGTGGTCTCAGACAGTTTTTAAATTGTATACAATGGGACTAACTGATGTTGTTACAATCAGCAAATTCTAAATGGGAAGTGTTCAAGGAATTAATCACAGACTAAAATAGGCTTTTTATACCAATATACTCTTCAAGGTTTGGTCTAAATGGATGTCAGATGAACTGGTGAAACTCATGGCAGAGAAGAAAATGCATATAAATTATCGGGCAATGCAGAAGCCAATGGTAGAAAAGTAGTCTGTAATCAAGTGACAAAGGAGGTCAGGCAAGCAAAGGCAGATTACAAAAAATGTTTAATGAAGGATGCAAAGAAAACCGGCAAGGACTTCTTTACTTGTGTAAACATTAGAAAGAGGGGGATGAATCAGATTGGTTCACTCAATATTGATGGTTTGACTTTGATGATCCTGCTCCAGTTGCTGACAAACCGAATGAGTATTTTACATCTACATTCACACATGAGGAATCCTTTATGGAAGGGGATTGCAGAAGTTTTTCAAACTCTGAGCTAAATGATTTTGTATTAAGTGACAGGAAAGTGGAAGAGAGATTATTGAAGTTAAATATAAGAAAGGCACTTGGGTTGTATGGATCTATCTGATTATATTAAGGAAGGCTACAAAGGAAGTAAGCAAACCCTTACTCATAATTATGAGATAATCCTTGGTTTCAGAGTAGGTCTCCGTGGACTGGATATGTGAAGATGTATCCCCAAATCACAAATGGGGATTAAAGGGTGACACCAGTAATTACAGACCTGTTAGTTTAACTTCTGTTCCGGGAAAAATAATGGAGTCGCTGGTTAAAGAACCATTTCAGGATCATCTAGACAAGACTGCAGTTACAAAGGAACTGAATGAAAAAAATAATTTTGATATCATATACTTGGATTTTAGGAAAGCTTTTGCTACTTTTGCACATGGAAGACTACTTTACAAATTGGAGCAGTATAGCATTACGGGCAAGTTGCTGCTATGGACAAAGGGAAGGTTGAGAGGAAGAAGACAGCTGTCTTCTCCCGCTCAACTTTAGCTGTCCCTCATTATAAATATTTCTCTTCTTTCATGCATATTAATTCTGTTTGACATGTTTTATTTTTACATTTTACATTTTTTTTTTTTCCCTAATTTTTTTAAATTTTAGTGGGTCCTCCTTATTTGTTGTATTTTCGAGTGAAGTTTTATGTTTCCGATCCAAGCAAACTTCATGAAGAATATACGAGGTTGGTAGAAAATGATAATTATAAGTATGACATTAAGTAAGTATTAGTAATTTCATTCTTAAGAATGATATGTATATTATTTACATTGTAGATACTTCTCTTATTTTTGGTAAATCTTTTTAAAGACTTTTTCCTCCAAAGTACTTTCTTTTTATCGAAGTAATTTTATTGAATATTTTTTTATACCGACAAACACTGTGATAGAGAAATTGTAGGCTGCCCTTCTACACCCATATCTGGAATATATACAGGGCTGACTTCCAATGGGGATTTGTCTTGATCTGAACACACATTAAATTTGCTTCAGAAGTGGAAAAAGAGTGCACACTGCAATTTTTAGATGTAGTATAGTACACAGAGAGTTAGATTGGTGGGGGGGTAATAACTGCAGCATACTACTGTAAATTGATATGTGCTACGCAGATGGTGGGTTTGCTCATATATAACAGGGCCTTGTTTCATATTTAATGTGATCTGCTCTCACTTCAGTTGGGTTAAAAATTACAAGAGGAATTGTGTGATGATTAACTGAATCTCCCATTCTAAGCAGTCCTTAACTAATGTAGAAAAAGGCACAGTGTACAAATTTTAAGAAGTGATTCCCACAGAGAATCATTCACATTCTATTTTTCCCAAGTGTGACAGTGTTTTAACAAAATGTTATTCACTAAGACCCCCATATCCGAGGGGTATATGTTCCAAGACCTACTGTGGATGGCTGAAACTGCAGATATAAGCGAACACCTGCTGGCCCCATATATAACATGATTTTCTTGTACATACACATGTATAATAAAGTTTAATTGATAAATTAAAGACACAGTAAGACATTACCAACATTAAATACGGTAATAATAAAGTACAGCAGACTCGATTAACCGGGACACTGCAAGACCCCAAATAAAAAAAAAAAAAAAAACAGAAATCATAAAATTCAAGTGATAACTAGAAAAGGTATAAACAGATATTTTGCAAGTTGTAAATAAGTGACAAGAACCGGTGTTATAAATCATCATTGTGAGATTAGTGTACCTGTTAGCTTGCCACCCCCACTGCTTCACACCTACCGTTCAAAAAAAAAAAAAAAAAAAAGGACCAAATGTTTATTTTCATTTAGTGCGTAGCATCTATTGTTGTATTCCATTGCACCGCAAAAGGACACGTTTCGTTATTTATATCAGGGATGTTGAATTTTTTTTTTTTTTTTTTTTTTTATAGTAACCACTGTATTTATTATTATTATTATTATTTTTTTTTTGTTTAGAAGTCGCGAAAATGATGGGCAAACGTAAGAGTTGTGCTTTCAAATTAAACAAAAACTTGAAATTATCAAAAGTTTGAAAACAGTGCATCTGTTAAATCTCTAAAACTATTATAATGTTGGTGACCAAACCATATGTAACATTGTAAAAAATAAAGGGAAGCATCATATTGGATACGCAAGTAGTACATGTTAAGTTTTTCGGGTTTTTTCTGTGGTTAACCGCGGGTAACTTAATTAGCAGATACGGGAGCACAACTGTATTTTCATGTAGCAATGTGAAAATTACACCAAGATGACATGAATAAAAGTGGTGTAATTTTTAAGATAGTGTAGTTGTACAATGCCATTAGAGAGGCCCCCAATTGGTTAAAATCTAGAATGGGGAAGCAATATTTTTAGCCAACCTGAAGGTGTTGGTGATGGCTATATACACATAGAAAGGGGTACAA
Source organism: Mastigoproctus giganteus (assembly GCF_048544385.1). Taxonomy (NCBI): domain Eukaryota; kingdom Metazoa; phylum Arthropoda; class Arachnida; order Uropygi; family Thelyphonidae; genus Mastigoproctus; species Mastigoproctus giganteus. The sequence continues at coordinate 36,051,351 of NC_143575.1, read as the reverse complement.
AGCATGAAGAGAAAGTTTATTTTATTATTATTATTATTATTATTTTATTATTTTTTTTTTTTTGTTGACAGGGCTAGGGAATGGTGGGAAAGGAGTATGTGTAATAGATATAATGTGTTACTTAATACACTTGATGTTTGAAAGTCTGATTTTAAGATTCTGGAAGCAATGGAACACTATAATCAATTCACAAGAGATGATAAAACATGGTAATTTTTTTGTCTCTTAATGACATTTGTGGTTTTAGAGGTCACAAAAATTACTTATTTTTAGCTAAAAATGTTACAAACTTTGATATTTTTTGGCAGCATCCTTGGAATCATTAAAAATAATGGGATGATTCAAAAGTTTTCAAAGATTATATATGAAATCAGTGTCTCACTTAGCTTTGAGCCCAGTTATTTCAGGCAAGGTGCACAACTGTTTTTTGTTAGCTGTAATGTATGCATAATTTTTGTAAAATATGAGGCAATGCAATTCATGCAGTATTTTCAGAAATTTTGAACTTGCAGCTTAAACTTTAGAAATATGAAAAATTTCCTTATAACTAGCTATATTTCATTACTGTGGGTTGAATAACATGATAAATATGAAAAGAATTAATTTATTCCAAGGATAATGAAATGCATGGATATTTGGTGCAATACAGTGGACATTTGATTATCTGTATAAACTGGTTCTGGACCTCATTTAAATAATTATGCAAGTTTTGTGTAATGCTCATTAGTTGATTGCCAAAGCCTTTCAGTTACAAAAAATTTTTTTAAAAGCTATAAAAATTTATAAAATAAACAAAATTACCCTAAATTTTTTTTTTTTTTTTATCAGTATAGGCCAAAATGTATGTTGTATGTTTGTTTCTGTTATCATTTACCTGAATTTGTAATGTATTGCATTACTTAAATTCTACATCTCCATTTAGATTTAGAGAAGAGGACTAGTGCATGTAAGTATTTTTATATGTATGTGTGTGGAAGGGGGGACAGAATTGTTATCCTGCCTAAACCCCTGACCCTCTTTGTCACTTGATTGCAGATTAGTTTTTACGTTACTGTGCCTCCTGATAATTTATAATCCTCCCATGCATTTTTCTTCTCCATCACTGATCTCATCAGGTTATCTGTCATCCATTTTAGTCTAAACTTTGAACAGTATCTCTTAGTTTGTATGAAAAGCGTGGTAGTTTCTACAGTTATTTCCCTGAATACTCCCCATTCAGAATTGCAGTTGGTAACATTATCACTTGCTTCTATTGAATAGAATTTAAAACCTGTCTAAGACCATTTTGGCCACCTTTATGATAACAAAATTCCTTCCCTTTATTCTTAACAGTAGTTATATTTTTAAGTGAATTCCACATGAGAAAAATTGTGATCACTATCACCTCCTGGATTTTTTACCTGCAGATTCTTAATGCAAAGTGTCACTGCTGGTAATCAGATCAAGAGTATTGCTTTCTTTTGTTGCCTCTCTAACATGCTGGTGTAGAAAGCAGTCATTCACTAATATCAGAAATGTTCTGCTATTGTGTGAGTGAACATCCACCAGTTTCAATCAATATCTGGAAGGTTAAAATCCTCCATTACAAGACATTCTGATTTACTGATCCTTTGGGTTTTTTTTTTTTTTTTTTTTTTATAATTGTTCATTATGCTCATCACAGTCATTTGGCCTATAACATACACCTGCTCTTGTTTGTGTACCCAGTACTTATGTCACACCAAACTGACTTAATATTACATTGACCACCAATATCAACCAGGTGTACTGCCCTAGAATCTCTGCTTCTTAACCATGAGCATTACCCCTTCCCCCATCCTGTCATGTTCCTCCTTTTTGTAAATGTACTTTCCATATTCAAATTCTGCATACCCTATGTGTGAATAGCACCATGTTCCTGATATTCTTACAATGTTCACATTTGATGACCTAACCAATACTTCAAAATTCTCAAATTTATTTACTGTACTCCTGGTATTAGTATTCAATCAAGGGTATGCGAGGCTGCCAACAGACCTTGTAATTCCTCACACTTTGTATTCCTGATATGTCCCGGTAGAAGTGCCACAAAAATTAATTTAACCTTTGCCTATGGCTGCTGTTAAACTATTAGTCTATGTATCTCCCCCAAAGCTAGCAGTTTTTCAACCCACCTAACACTGCCTTGATAACATCAGCAAATATTTTTGCACCACCTATTTATTTAAATGTAATACATTTAAAATCTATTTAAAGGACCATGCTAGGAAAAATTCTACTCCAAAAGCCTTGCACAGAGTTTTGAAGACTGGATTGATTAACAAGACTCTCATCATATATCCCTCTTATTGTGTTTAGGCAGAAATGCACTTTCAAATTTAAATTTAACTTGCAACTTTTTCTCAACTTTGCCCTATGCCTAATAAGTAAACTCTTCAGATCTCGTGTTCAATAATATTTTTAGTGTCAAAGTATATAATAACATTACCTTTCGTGCCCTTAAAAGATAAATGCTTTACAGTTTCATTAACTTTTTCCCCCTGGCAAACATACCCTGGTCCTATTACACCTTTCCTTTCAGTACAATGTATTTCTCTGACAATAATACCAGCTACCTTCTGTGGGACCAATTCTTTCTGCTGTTGGAATTGCCATGACGTTATGTGATGCACAAATTTAGGCTCTGGCACTGAGGAATGCAGCCGATCACTTGAAGAGCCCAATTTTAATTCCTTTGAGGGCATCATCTCTGTCCTTCGAGATCTCATAAACATCCACCAGAACACCGGGTTTACTCTTAATTTCATTTCCTTAAAGTCTCTGCATTGAACACACATAAAAACATCCCCTTTGGCTGTATCATATCCTGTTAGTTTAACTTCTGTTCCTGGGAAAATAATGAAGTCGCTGGTTAAAGGAGCATTGCAGGATCATCTAGACAAGACTGCAGTAATAACTCAGACACAGCATGGGTTTATTAAAGGGAAGCCTTGTATGACCAATTTGATTGGATACTATGATGTGGTCACAAAGGAACTGGATGCAAAATAATTTTGATATCATATACAATAGACTGTTGAAATAATGGCACCCAAAATAACAGCACATTGAGATTGGATGTATACATACAGTGCAGATATCTTGTAGTGCCGAAAAAAAGAAAATGGCAAGTAGTAGTGGCATGTGATGCAAGAAAGCAAATGTATGAGCTTATGCAGCATCAGCCAAAAAAAAAAAAAAAAAAAAAAAATCACACCATTCCCTCCAAACGCGTGTCCAGTTCCTCCTTAAATTTATTCAACCTATCAACTTCCACAACGACAGATGGAAGTTTGTTCCAGCAATTAACCACCCGCTGGCTAAAGGCAAATTTCCGCACATCTATTCTACATCTGTCCTTTCGTAATTTGAATTTATGCCCCCTTAGGTTCGTAATCTGAACGTGGAAGGATCCCATCAGAATTCAGCCTGCTGAACCCATTCAAGGCCTTATACACCTCAATCAGATCACCACGCAGGTGCCTAAATTAAAAACCCCTCACTATGGCTCCTAAAGTTAATGAACCTCATACGGAGAAGAAAAGAAGAAAAACATTAAAGCTTAGTGATATTTGATATAATCCAAACTATTAGGTCACCTGAAAATTCAGTTTCATCTCCCCTTGTGTATTGTCTGTTAATTGCCTGTGTTCTCTGCTTGATTTGCCTGTTTTTCTGGAGGAAAAACCTTGCTATCTACGCCTGAGACTCACTAACTCAGCCACGGAGTAAAAAAGCCTATAAAAGTTTCTCGCCCATTGACGGGATTCAAATCCAGGCCTTTTCCACCCGGTGTGTGGAAGACGATGATGATACCACTGTGCTACCGCACAGACTAAACTTGATATAATAAAGAAAATAGAGCGGGGCATAAGCAGATGTGTATCAATGGCAGAATATAACATTGAATCGATTACATGTTTGTTTTTTTATGTGTAGTTAATAAAATTGCATTCTTAATCTCTCTGTTTCTTATTTGGACTCATTATTTCTGCATTAAATACATTAAAAATAAAACTTTCTACATAACAGAAAAATCGAAAAATGGCACCTTGAATCCCCAAAGGCGCTGTTATTTCGAAAGTCTACTGTACTTGGATTTTAGGAAAGCTTTTGATACTGTTTCACATGGAAGACTATTGTACAAACTTGCATTAAAGGCAGGTTGCTACAATGAATAAAAGTATCGTTGAGTGGGAGAAGACAGAGAGTGGTAATCATGGACATTTGCTCTTCATGGACTAATGTTATTAGTGGGATCCCCCATGGTTTGCTGTTGGGCCCATTGTTGTTTTCTGTCTTTATCAATGATACTGATGAAGATATATCAGGCTTAATGTCAAAGTTTGCAGACAATAAAAAGGTTGGCAGGGTTGTTAATGACAGTATGCTACTGCAACAGGATCTGGAAAAGTTGGGGAGATGGGCCGAGAAGTGGCAACTGAAGTTTAACATTGACAAATGACAAGTACTGCATATGGGTAGCAGTAACCCCAGAGTAATGTACCAACCGTCTGGTACTACACTCAGGGTAGTGGAGAATGAAAAAGACCTGGGAGTAATTGTGTAGTCAGATATGAAATTTTCTGAGCAGGCTGCCAGAGCAGGTTATGGGGTTTTGTCAGTGATATACAGAAATTTTTTGCTAGCAGGGATAAGGATATGGGGAACAAAATTTTTAAATCAACTAGATGACTGTTATTAGCATTAGCATTAGCATTAGTAGAGGCATTTGATGCAAGAAAGCAAGCTTATGCAGCATCAGCCAAAAAAAAAAAAAAGTAACATAAATAAATAAAAATAACCACTTCCACTTCACCCCTCTGTTCGTTCGAAATACCTGTCCAGCTGAGCCTTAAACTTATTTAGGCTATCAACTTCCACGACAAGGGATGGAAGTCTGTTCCACCCACCAACCACCCGCTGGCTAAAGGCAAATTTCCGCACATCTATCCTACATCTGTCTTTCCTCAATTTGAATTTATGCCCTCTCAGGTGATTTTTCTGAGCTAGAGGAAGAATCCCATCAGCATTGAGCATGCTCAAACCATTCAAGGCTTTGTACACCTCTATCAGATCACCCCGCTGGTGCCTAGTTTCCAGACACTGTAATTTGCAAAACTTAAGCCTTTCTTCGTAAGAGAACCCCTTTGTCCCATTCACCAATCTAGTTGCCCTTCTCTGTACTCGTTCCAGCAGCTCTACATCCTTCCTGAAATGAGGCCTCCAGGCCTGTATACAGTACTCTAGGTGTGGCCTGACCATTGCCTTATACAAGGGAATAATCACCTCCTTATCCCTGCTAGAAAAATTCCTATATATCATTGACAATACACCATGAGCTACTCTTGCAGCTCGTCTGCACTGCTCAGAGAACTTCATATCTGCCTGCACCACCACCCCCAGGTCCCTTTCATTCTCTACCACTGTCAGTGTAGTACCACAGAGTTGATACGTTGCTCTGGGGTTGCTGTTTCCCATATATAGTACTTTACATTTGTCAATGTTAAACTTCATTTGCCACCTCGAAGCCCATCTGCTCAACCTTTCCAAATCCTGTTGCAGCAGCATAGTGTCAGTAGTGTCCTTGACAACCCTGCCAACCTTCGTATCGTCTGCAAACTTGGACATTAAGCCTGATATACCATCATCAATATCATTTATAAATACAGAAAACAATAAAGGCCCCAATACTGAACCCTGAGGGACTCCACTAATAACATTAGATCACGATGAGCAGTGTCCATTGATTACCACTCTCTGTCTTCTCCCCCTCAACCACCCCTTTATCCATAGCAGCAACTTGCCTCCAATGCCACACTGCTCCAATTTGTGCAGCAGTCTTCCATGTGCAACAGTATCAAAAGCCTTTCTAAGATCCAAGTATATAATATCAAAGTTATTCCCTGCATCCAGTTCTTTTGTGACTGCATCATAGTATCCAATCAAATTGGTCAGGCAAGACTTCCCCTTAACAAAACCATGCTGTGTCCTAGCTATAACTGAAGTCTTGTCTAGATGATCCTGCAGTGCTTCTTTAACCAGTGCCTCCATTAATTTTCCGGGAACAGAAGTTAAACTCACAGGTCTATAATTACTTGTGTCAGCCTTTGATCCCCCTTTGTGAATTGGGGTCACATTTGCACATCTCCAGTCAATGGGTACCTCCCCTGAGTCCAAGGAAGCTCTCATAATTATGGCTAAGGGTTTGCTTACCTCCTTTGCTGCCTCCTTTAATATAACTGGATAGATCCCATCCACCCCAGGTGCCTTTCTTGTGTTTATCTTCAACAATTTCTCCTCCACTTTGCTCTCAGTTATTACAAGATTCTCTAGCTTACTGCTAGAGTTGAATACACCTCTGGCATTCCCCTCGCTGAATAACTCCTCATGTGTGAATGTCGATGCAAAATATTCATTTAGTTTGTTAGCTACCCGAGCATGGTCATCAACAGTTGACCCATCGATCTCAAGTGGACCAATCTGATTCATCCCCTTCCTTCTAGAGTTTACATAAGTAAAGAACTCTTTGCTGTTTTTCTTCGCATCCCTTGCCAAGGATCTCTCGTAATCTGCCTTCGCCTGCCTAACCTCCTTTGTAACTTTGTTATTTGTTGTTATTTGTTATTTAGTTTTTAGGAGCATTAGCAACTAAGGCCATATTGCTCCGGGATATGCGGTGGTCATCCATGACCTTTCCGCATCCTCCGTATTTGGTGGTGACGGGCTCGAACCCCGGTCTAATCAAGAAGCTTGTGTTACGCACTGCTGCTCCTTCCCACCTGGCTACGGAGGCGCCCCTTTGTAACTTGGTTACAGATCAACTTGTATCTATCATAGGCGTCCGTGTCACGTGTTAATTTGTATGTATCCCATGCATTTTTCTTCTCTGCCATATGCCTCATTAGTTCATCTGACAACCATTTAGGCCTAAACCTTGAACAATATTTCTTAGTTGGTATGTAAAGCCTAGTAGCTTCCACGATAAGTTCTTTGAATGCTTCCCATTTTGAATTTGCTGTTGGCAATATCAGCAGTTGATCCCACTGTATAGAATTTAAATACTGTCTCAGTCCATTGTAGTCGCCTTTACGAAAGCAATACCCCTTCCCTTTACCCCTAATGGTAGTTACCTCTTTGAGTAACTCCCACTTCAGCACACTGTGATCACTGCCACCAAGTGGTTCATTTATCTGCAGATTCTTAATGCATGAAGAATCACTACTGATAATCAAATCAAGAGTATTACTCCCTCTAGTTGCCTCCCGAACATGCTGATATAGAAAACAATCATCCAATAAATCCACAAAAGCCTTGCTACTGTGTGAGTGACCAGCCCCCAAATTCCAGTCAATATCTGGGAAATTAAAATCCCCCATTATAAGACTCTCTGATTTACTGGCCCACTCTATTTCTCCGAACAGTTTCTTATTATACTCATCAGAGTCATTAGGCCTATAGCACACTCCTACTCTCAATTTTGATCTCCCAATGCTTATGTCACACCAAACTGACTCGACACTGCACTGTCCAGCGATGTCGACTGGCTTCACTTCCTTGGATTTTATGTGTTTTTTAACTAATAGCATAACCCCTCCTCCCTTCCTATCCTGTCTATCCTTTCTGTAGACATTGTACTCCCCAAATTCCAGTTCTGCATTTCTTATATCTGTGTGACACCACGTCTCTGAAATCCCCACAATATCTGCCTTTGATGTTTTGAGCAATACCTCAAATTCATCAAATTTATTTACTAAACTCCTAGCATTGGTGTACACACAAGTATACATGCACCTGTTCTTTTTCTTAGCTACCCTAACACAACCCATGTGTTTACTTGTACCCCAATGATTCCCAGCAGTCTCTGAAATATCCTGCATCTTATTTTCCAGGCTGCGGCTCATTCCAATAGAAGCAGTGCAAGAATCACTTTCACCTCTGCCAGTGGCTACTGTTAATCTATTAGTCCTTGTATCCCCCCAATCTAGCAGTTTTCCGACCCACCTAACATTGCCTCGATAGCATCAGAAAACATTCTTGCACCCTTTCTATTTAAGTGTATCCCATCCCTGTAGAAGCAGTCTCTCCTGTTAACAAGTACAGACCAGGCTGAAAAAAATTCTACCCCTTGAGCCCTGCACAATCTTTCCAGGGCCGAATTGATTGACAGGGCTCTCATCATATACTCCCTCCTATCGTGTCTGGGCAGAATTGCAGACACTTTCAATTTCAACCCTAATTCACGGCTTTTTTTCATCAGTGACCTGTACTTGTCAAGTAATTCCGCCGGTCTCCTACTCTTAATGTCATTAGTGCCAACGTGTACAACTGTATCACCTTTTGTGCCCTTAAAAGATGATATCCGCTCTACAACGTCATCAACTTTTGCCCCTGGCAGACATACCCTGGTCCTATTCCACCTATCCTTTTTACAAAGCATGTTTCCCGTTTCCCTGACAATAGAGTCACCAACAACTACTAGTTCCTTTGGGACCAGCGCATTCTGCCTTGGGGGTTGCCGCTGTGTTCCGCGATGACCAAGTGCAAGCTCTGGCATTGGTGTGGGCAGCTGAGAGCTTGATGGGCCCCTCACTTGTAATCCTTCGAGGGCATCCACCCTATCCTTCAAGCTCTCATATAGGCCCATAACAACGCTGAGTTGTCGCCTTATCTCCTTACACTCCTTGCATCGCACACACACAAAGACATCCCCCATGGCAGTATCATGTCCCATACTTGACTGCTCCGCAAACATCAAGCAAATAGTGCATCTTACAAGGCTGTGATTCAGAGGACAACTGCCCCCCTCAGTTCTCCCCTGGGCCACAGCATTCCCATTAGCTTGAGCCCTTTGCTTTGCTGCTCTGGTTTGAGTCATGATTTAGATTTACTTTCAATAAAATTTCAATTTCTGTACAAAATTAAATCCTAAACTTGTATCCAAACACAGTTATAACGCTATATTTATGTTTCAGTAACGAGTGTTATCTAAGGAATATTTACGTTTCAGTAACGAGTGTTATCTACGAAATATTTACGTTTCAGTAACGAGTGTTATCTGCGAAATCCCTTTATATAACTTTCGTATCAAGTTATGTATTAATTATTTGTTTTTACTAATTATTTATGTTTCGTAACCTAAGTGGTTATATGTATAATTAATTATGTTAAATAAAATTAATTATATTACGTTTGTAATCTAAGTCGTTATATGTATTTATTTAAACGTACTATTTAACTGCTAACGAAGTTCAACTAACGCTATCTAGTACGGTATATCGTATCCCAAAGGCGGGAAAATTACGAACGGTTAGCGGAGTTGAAACACGTGGAAACCTTTACCGATACTTTTATGCAATTACAAGGCCGAGTAAAGAATAAATACACCAAATTAATCAGAAAATCACAAAATAATGTTATACTACTAAATTTAAATCAAAAGTTTTAGAAAAACAATAATTTCAAATCAATAAATAAGAAAAATCCACTTAGCGGCTTTGAAAACGACCGTCTTATTTGTATCAACATGTCAGGGAAATAACTAGAGAAAAGAATATCCTAGACCTCATCATCACACATGAATCAGATGACATAACAGGGCTGACAGTAGAGGAACCAGTAGCAGGAAGTGATCACGGAGTTCTACGGTGGATGATGATGAGAGAGGTAGCAGAAGTAAAAGGCAAAGGAATGGGTTTTAATTTCAGAAAAGGAAATTACGATGCCTTAAGGTACTACATGGCCTCTATTAACTGGGTAGATATCGCGCAGAGAATGAATACAATCGAACTGTGGTACGCTTTTAAAACATTAATCACAGATGCCTTGAATGCGTATATACCATTAAAAAAAATACTTCACGAGAAGGGTTCCAAGTTGGATGAATAGTGAAGTTGCCGCATTACTTGAGCAGAAAAAGGTGGCATGGAAAGGTTACAGAGCAATAAAAAGTACTGAAGCCTATAACAGCTACAAGGTGATGTGTAATAGAGCCACAGAAAAGGTTCGACAGGCAAAGGCAGTTTATGAGAAATCACTAGCAAACAGAGCAAAGAGGGGGGGGATAAAGAATTCTTCACATATATAAATGCCAAGAAGAGCAGGACAAACCAGATCGGACCTTTACGTAAGGGAAAGGGGATAGTAATAAATACACCAGCTGCCGTTGCAGATGAACTCAACAGTTATTTTGCATCGATATTTACAAATGAGAAGCCTTTTGTGGAAATGGGAAATTGTGGGAGCGAAGTTAAAAAATATGTAATTAATGATATTGAAATTTCGCAAGATTATTTAATGAAAAACTTTCGAGCCTACAGACCAGTAAGGCTCCTGGAGTTGATGGAATATACCCTATAATCTTAAGAGAGGCGGCAAGCGAGTGCATTGAACCATTGAGGCTAATTATGCGAGCATCACTAGACTCTGGGGAGATTACCTTGGATTGGAAAAGTGCAAATGTATCCCCCATACATAAGGGTGGCTCTAAAAGTGAAGTTGGAAATTATCGACCTGTCAGTCTGACTTCAGTAGTAGGGATAATCATGGAGGCAATGATCAAGGGTGGAATTCAGGATCATTTGGATCGAATTGAAATTCTCAAGGATACTCAGCATGGTTTTGTAAAGGGAAAATCATGTTTAACAAATTTAGTTCGCTATTTCGAAAGGGTCACTCACGAGCTGGATTTAGGGAATAATTTCGACGTTGTTTATTTAGATTTCAGCAAAGCTTTTGACTCAGTCCCACATGAGCGGTTGCTTTATAAGCTGGAATGGGTTGGAATCACTGGGAAAATCCTTAGATGGATAGAAGGATGGCTTCAGGGCAGGAGACAGAGGGTTGTGATAAATGGCTATTCCTCAGATTGGGTTGATGTAAGAAGTGGGGTTCCCCAAGGATCAGTATTAGGACCACTGTTGTTTTTAATTTTCATAAACGACATTGATGAAGGGATAGAGGGCGTGATGTCTAAATTTGCAGATGATGTTAAAATTGGTAGAGTAGTTAATGATCACTGTCAAGCTGAGCTTCTTCAGAGAGACCTAGATAGACTTCAGGAATGGTCAGAAAAATGGCAGCTGTGCTTTAATCCAACAAAGTGTAAGGTATTACACCTGGGAAACAGTAATCCCAAAAAAACTTATTCACTTGGTGGAGTTCAACTAAACCCAGTACTGGAGGAAAGGGACTTGGGTGTTACGATACGGTCAGACATGAAATTCTCTGAGCATTGTAAACAGGTTGCAAGGAAGGCCCATGGTGTCCTATCGATGATCTATCGAAATTTTGCAAGTAGAGATAGGGACGTGATAATCCCATTATATAAGGCTTATGTTAGATCACACTTGGAATACTGTCTTCAAGTATGGAGACCGCACCTAAAGAAAGACATCGAGCTTCTTGAAAGGGTGCAAAGAAGGGTAACTCGCCTGGTGAGATCGGCAAAAGGGCGTCCTTATGAAGAAAGACTTCGAATATGTGGGTTGCAGAGTTTGGAAACTAGACACCTTAGAGGAGATTTGATTGAGGTGTTTAAGGCTCTGAGAGGCATCAGTAAAATGAATGAGGACAAAATTTTCAAGATTATAAATGATGCTAGAACTAGGGGACATAAATTCAAGTTACGGGGGGAAATGTTTAGATTGGACTGCAGGAAGTTTTATTTTAGCCAGCGAGTTATAAATTACTGGAATAAGTTGCCTTCATGGTGGTAGAGGCCGACAGTTTTGGGAAATTCAAAGGTCATCTGGATAGTACTTTCGGGTAAGGGAAGCGCATAGGATGATAGGTTTAATTTCCTTTTTATTTATTTTTTTATTTTATTTTATTTTATTTATTAATTATTATTATTTAGTTATTTATTTTATTTATATTTTGTTTTTATCATTGTTTGTTCGGATTTTTTTTTTTTTTTTTTGGCTGGTGCAGCATAAGCCATAGGCTTTCTTGCACCATGCGGCCATTACTAATACTAAAGGAGGTGACTAACCCTTTTAATGGTTAGGCCACATGTTGGGTACTGCATACAGGTCGAGGCCTCATTTTAGGAAGGATGTAGAGTTGCTGGAATAATTACGAGAAGGGCATAGAGATTGATGAGGGGAACAAAGAGTTGCTCTTAGCAAGAAATGCTTAAGTTGGAGACTAGGCACCTGCAAGGTGATCTGATTGAAGTGGTGTATAAGGGCTTGAATGGTTTGAGCAGGTTAAGTGCTGATGGGATTCTTCCTCTTGCTTAAATTACAAACCTGAGGGGGACATAAATTCAAATTGCGGAAAGGCATTTGTAGAATGTATGTGCAGAAATTTGCCTTTAGCCAGCTGGTAGTTGATTGCTGGAACAAACTTCCACCTGTTGTTGTTGTTGTGGAAGTTGATAGCTTATATAAATTCAAGGAAGAACTGGACAAATGTGTGGAGCAAATGGATGGGCAAAATGAGAAGTGGTTTTTTTTGGCTAATGCTGTATAAGCTTGTTTTCTTGCATCATATGCCTCTGCTAATGCTAATATCTGTAGACATCGAACAAGTAATACATTTTATAAAGCAGTGATTCATAGAAGAATTGTAGTTTCCAGTTCTTTCCCAAACCACAGTACTCTTGCTATTTTGAGCTCTCTGCCTTACTGTCTTGGTCTGAGTCATGATTTCCATTTGAATGTAATTTATTTTGATAATACCAAAACTGCACTAAACTGAGAGATACCTAAATTCAGTAATAACACTATACTATTCACTAGTTGTGCAAACTAGTTTATACTTATTGTAAATTTCTTTGTCCTGTGATAATTTATAATTGTCCTATACATTTTCTTCTCAGCCACTAGTCATGTTAGTTCATTTGACATCGATTTAAATGTAAACCTTGAACAGTATCTCTTTGTTGGTATTAAAAGCTTAGTAGCTTCTATGATTACTGAATGCTTCCTATTTAGAATTTTCTCTTGGTATCCTCATCAATAGGTTTCTCTGAAAGGAATTTAAAAACTAAGACTACTGTAGTTGTCTTTAGGAAAGTAAAATCTCTTCCCCTGTACCCTCGACAGTTGTTATCTTTAAATAGATCCCACTTCAATATATTATGATCACTGCCACCTAGTGGTTCCTTCATCTGGATACTCTTAATGTGTGAAGTCACTGATGAACAGAACAAGGGTATTGCTTTCTCTTGTTGGCTTCTAACATGCTGCTGTACAAAACAGTCATCCAATAAATTCAGAAAATTTCTGCTATTGTATGACCAACCCACAAGTTCTAGTCATATCTGGAAAGTTAAAGACTCTGATTATAAGATATTTAGTCTGTGTGAGGGTTGCATAGTTTTATCTCCTGAAAACTCTGGTTTCTTGTCCAGAAAATTTACTGTAATTTACTACAGAAGATTTACTATAGAATATACACAATTTACGGATACAGTATACTGATGCTTTGTAATTTTAGTTGCTTTGGTCTCTCTCTCTCACACACACACACACACACACACACACACACACACACACACACACACACACACACACACACACACACACACACACACACACACACACACACACACACCCTACCTTTCCTGTAGATGTATGTGGCTAGGGTTCAGTATATATGTAGCTGGTTTAGTCTATATGTGGTTCAGTACATCTAACCTTTCGTTTGAGATATCAGTGGCTCTCTGTTTTATTTGATGGGCCATAAGTCCTATACTAATTCTAGAGGATTAGGAAAATGTGGAGATTTTCCTGAGTTTACTTTGCTGAAATCTGCCTTCCCCATGATGTCTCTTCTAAGGATGGTGTAATGGGAATTGGTAAGGCATTGAGGGGGCAATAGAGGATGATATATTCAAATATATAAAATTTACAGCTACCTCTATGATGGAGAATCTGTCTTTCTTTTCTTTTTTTTTTTTTTAAACCCCTTGTCCATCTTGCCATTGTTGGTTATAAAGAATTACTGCCTTTTTTCAAAAACAGTTTTAAAAAGAAAGACAGAAAGAATGTGAAACTATGTTAAAATTGTAATTTTTTTTTTAAATTCTGCAAATTTTTGTTTATTTTTGTATCAAATTGTCTTTCAAGTTTGCTGGTCTACATTGAAAAATTGACATGTGGGACAATAGCTTTGTTCTCTGTAATGTGTAACCATTTTAACGTACTTGTGTGGTGTTAAGCTATTTAACAGCATCTTTTCAGTAAAGCCAAAGAATTACAATGTAAAGTTTCAGAAAACATATATGCAAGATTTTACATTTGTGATTCTAAATGTATTCTTCCTCTGGTTATGCTGATTGTGCAGGTGCATTGTTCCAAAATAAGTGTTTTGTGGAAAAACAAAAGCAACAGGCATTGTCAATGAAATTGTGCAGATAGGGTAAAAGGAGATTGTGATGGCTCTGAAAAATGGGTAATTTTCAAGTGCTATAAATAGCAGTAATGAAAGTTGTTCCAAGCTATATCCTGCTGTGGCAACCTTTTGTAATAATAATAATAATTCAGACATTGGAGCCCGGAGTGTCCAATGACACATGTCGACGATGCCACCTGGCCTCAGAAACAATCCAAGACATCACTGCGGGATGCAAGGTGATCACCCAGACTGACTACACTCATAGACACGAACAGGTATCCAGGATAATACATCAGAAGCTAGTAAATACGAATCCCAGGCAGTACTAGACACCCCAACCCACAAGCTGTACTGGGACCATGCCATAATAACGGATAAGACAATCCTGCACAACAGACCGGACATAACCCTTGTGGACAAGAAGGAAAAGGCTACCTATCTGATTGACATAGCAATACCCAATACCTGTCTTAGGTTCCTGTACAGCCGACCAGGCTAGCCGGGTGGGTAAAGTGCCTGCCTGGCAGCCCAAAGGTCGCGGGTTCGATTCCCGTCTCGGGCTTGGATCAAAGTACTGCAAAAACCTTGGGAGGTGCATTATGGCCACAGAAGCCTATGCGCCAACAACTACCAAAAAAAAAAAAAAAAAAAAAAAAAAAGGAAGTACAGGAACCTAAGACAGGATATCAAAGAGATGTGGTATATGCAACAAGTTACAACCATCCTGATCATCGTGTCAACCACAGATATGGTGCCAAAGACCCTTTATAACAGCCTAACAGCAATAGGTCTCCTAGCGAACGCCTACAAGGAACTCCAGAAAGTCGCAATTCTGAACACCTGTAGGATAGTCAGAGAGTTCCTCGACCAACAGTAACACCAGACATAACAACAACCACCCTGTGTACTTGGTAGCAATACCCATCATGAAGTGGAACCCCCAATGAAGGAGAAATAATATGAGTAGCAATAATAATAATAATAATCATTAGATCGAAAGAAACTTACTCTCGGTGTCAACTTTGGAAGGTAACCTCACATACAGCATTAGGCATTTTCTTCTGAAAGCATGCAAGAGTCGTTTAAAAACTATCTGATACTTTAGTGTTGTTAATTCTCCAGTTATGGTAGGCCTAAAAACTGGAGTAGCAAGGGTAAAAGAAGAAATTCAGCACTTGGTGGTAATAGGCTGTCCTTGTCATCTTATTAATCTGTGTTCTTTCCTATAAAGTGTATGAATACTTGGTGGAAATTTACTATCTCAAAAAGAAGTGCTAAAAGGAAAGATAGTTTTAAACAATTTTAATGGATGCACACCACTGAAAAAGAGTTTGAAGCATCTGTGCATGTGTTGGCCATCTTTAATTAAATATGTAACTAGATTGCTATAACAGTAACTTCTTCAAGTGGCCTTGTCAAAGGCTATTTGAAGAAGAGGTTAGAAGTAGGAAGAGAAAGCCACATGAATTTTCTGAATTACCAGTTTCAAAGGTATAACCAGTGAAAACTAGTGAGTGTTAGTGACTTAGTTCAAATCCAGTTCGTAATCCAAAAGTTTTGAAAGAAGACAAATCGATGAATTCATGAAAAGGAACTGAATTGCAGGCTTCTGATGAAAGCAGTTCTAAACAGGCCAAAATACTGATAATTCTGTGCATGTTATCTTTGCTTGTCTAGAAAGTCTATTTCTGTTTCTCTTGTCTGGCTGGAAAGAAACAATTTGTGTGAAACTTTTAATCCTCTTCAATGCTAGGTATCACAATTCAAAATTGAGAAAAATTCGGAAATCGTTAGCCCACGATCCAGGTAGCAGAAAGGAAAACTAAACATACCAACCTAAAGAGGGATCTCCCCCCTATTAAACAAATCTTGAACAAGAACCTTGTTCCAAAAATCTCCGGATATTATAGTGACTCTCTTCGGGTTCATTCAACACGACTTTTGTGTTCTTACCCCCCCCCCCCCCCCACTGCATAGACTTACCATGGGTGAACTGAATTTCTGTCCCTATGCATTTCAACAACAAATTGAGATTGCCATCATGTTTTGCACTCGCAATAATACCAACAAAAACTAGTCTGGTCTCTCTAGGGTCATACTTTAGGTTGGGTGCCTTCTCCCCATGTTACCTGTAAGGGTCAGCCCAAAGTTCACCAGGCTGTAACTCCACACATGTTCAGGCTACGGACTTGTGGCACATCTCATTCTTCACCATTTTGATAGCCCCATCAAGCTATCCACATCACTCTCATTAATCCGTAAAGACCGATTTTCCATCTTCTGGACAAAGATGCCTGAGGAAGTGCATGAAACTGCAGAAAAATCAGCCCCTGCTGAGCAACCAATGCAGCAAGATGCCCCTCCAAGCTTTGACCTCACTGAGGAACCTGATGTTACAAAACCTACCCCAGCTCTGAAAAGGAAAAATAAGAGATTAACAATGCCTAAATCTGACAGGGAAACTAGAAGCCAGCAGGGAAGTAGAGACATCCATAAAATCCCATGCTCTCAAACTGACCCTGGCGAGGAGTCTGAACCACTGGACTCTACCCTCCCAGAAGGGAATGTTATGGATAAAACCATGATACTTAGAACAGCCTAAGAAGACCTATTAAAAGAATCCAGTAGTAGAATCACAGCTGTGCTATGAGGAAAAATAGTCACAATTTGGTCCAAACTGGAGGCTGTACTCTACCAGACCAATGTAGAATGTGAGTGGACTAAGGCAAAACTTGAAGCCTTTGAAGAAAGTGGGTCAAAACAAATGTCATAGCGGGTTCCCACTTATACTGAAACACTGAGGAGCTCACAAGCAGTTGCAGGGGCCCAAAGAGCAACCCAGCCTAGAAGGCAACCCCTCTTGAAGACACCAAACCTGGTGGTCCTCAAACCTATTGAGGAGGGCAGCATCCACACCAGCGAAGACCTCAAAATCAAAGTTATGAAGGAGCTTAAGGAAGAATTCAAGACCACAAAAATAAAATCTATAAGGAAAATCTGAAACATCAGGCTAATCATAGAAACAGATACAAGCGAAGATGTGCAAGCAATCCTGTCAAACTAAGAACAGAATCTAGTGCAACCCAAATACACAACCAAACCAAGAACCGGGACAAATAAAAACTGGTTTGTACAATTGGCCCCTGCTGCCTGGCAGATCCTCAAAAATCAAACTAGATTGTATGTAGGATGGCATAGCCATCGTTTTAGGGAACATGTGACCGTGCCTAAATGCTTCAGGTACTGTAGGTTCAGTCACACTACCCATACATGGACCCAGACCACACCCACTAGCGGCCACTGCTCAGAGAGAGGCCATGACTTTAATAGCTGCCCCAACAAGTAACAGGACCCAGTATGTGCAAATTGGAAGTCACTAAAATTGGAACACACCCACTCCATCAGGGACCCAAAATGTCCAACTTACCTTAGAGCTAAGAGTTCGTTCCAAATGAGGATAAATTATGGATAAACGCCACAAAAGATACAACACTGCCAAGATAACCATATTCCAGAAAAATGCGCAGCGGACCAGAGCAGTAGTCAACCAACTGAGAGCAAACGCAGAGGAAGAAAACAAAGATATACTGTTACTACAGGATGTGCCATAAAATCCTAAAACAACCAACTGTTACTACATGAGCCGTACACCCACTCCAAAATGGTACACGGCTACCCAGTAACATATAAAATAGTACAAACTGAGGAGGACACACCATGGACTGCCATTGTGGTCCTCAACCCAAACTACACAGTAACAAAAATAACCCAGCTATGCACGGCCTGGGTCGCATGTGCCCACATCCTAACTCCTTTGGGCCCCCTCTACATCGTGGTGCTGTACTGCAGGCCGGGGTAGGAAATCTCCTTTGCCACAAGGTATCTCCAGAAGCTTCTCGACACTCTTTCCAATCAAAGGATTATTGTGGAGGCTAATGTGAACTGTCAGTCCCTGGCCTGGTACAGCCACACCCTGGACAGACATGGAACCAGAAACAGATAGCTTCTTTAGGAGTACCTTGCAAACTCACCATTGGTAATACTGAATCAACCTCATCACCTGGCTACATTCTGTAACACTCTGTGGGAAGCAACTATTGATGTTACCATAGCAATCAGGAACATCGTTGGATATGTAACAGACTGGGCTGTCCAGGACTCGTGGGCTACGTCTGACAGAGTGGTTGCCTACCAAATCAGACGATCTCTTGCTAGATCACCAGTGCCAAAACAAATGCAAAACCGATTCAATGTTAAAAATGTGAACTGGAACTTCTTCAGAGAGCTGCTTGTGCCTGCTGCGACTCAACACCTGGTCAAAATGAACCACCGAACTGACCCAAATGATGCACAAAGAAAAATCACTAGGATAATAATTAGTACCAGTGAAACAACGATGAAATGCAAAAACCCTACACCAGGATCAGTGCCATGGTGGACTCCGGACATCCAATCCCTGAGATGGGAAGTGATAAAGAGATGAAAACAGTTCCAGAGGGCGAGACACACATGGCCTGCTGCATAGGTTGCGGCCCTCAGAGAGCTCTATAGACAAGTGAGGAACAGGTATACCGATCTAATAACAGAAAGTAAGTGCAAAGCCTGGAAGACACTGGTTAGCACAACAGGAAACACAGATCCCTGGAGAGTGGTGTACAGAGTCACCACAAACAAGCTCCCCAGAGGTGAAGTCATCACCACCACATGGGACCAATCCACACTCGGCATTCTCAACAACATCTGTCCAAACACAGATACTCTGATGTTACCAGAGCAGCTGCAAATTTGCACCGACAACGAAGCGTATGACACGGAGCAACCAGAACCGGCCTTTACCTTGCAGGAACTACAATTGGCTACTGCTCTCATCAAAAACAGGAAATGCCCTTCCCCGATAACTTGGAACCTGAGATCATAAGGAAAGTTGCAAAATTCACACCAGACTTGCTTCTCTCTCTCTTTTCAACTGCTGCCTCCTGGATGGTACCTTCCCAACACAGTGGAAGCTGAAAACGTGAAATTGATCCTAAAAAACTCTTCCAAAACTCCTGACCCGCCAGGGTCTTATCAACCAATTGCACTGTTGCCTGTAGTCAGTGGCGCCTCCGTAGCCAGGTGGGAAGGAGCAGCAGTGCGTAGCACACGCTTCTTGATTAGACCGCGGTTCGAGCCCGTCACCACCAAATACGGACGATGCGGAAAGGTTAAGGAATGACCACCGCATATCCTGGAGCAATATGGCCTTAGTTGCTAATGCTCCTAAAAACCAAACAACAAAACAACAACAGCCTGTAGTCAGTAAACTGTTTGAGAAACTCCTGCATGGAAGAATCTGCAGGCACTACGATGCAGCGAACCTTTGTATGCCCACACAATACTGCTTCAAACCCCAGTCATCAGCTGCTGACGCTCTCAGAAACCTCATGGATGCTGTGGCCACTTGTCAGAGGAAGTATTTTTTTGGTCATTTCTATTGACTTTCCTGGGGCATTCAACACCATCTGGTGGCCAAGTGTCCTGGCCAGACTCAGGAGTGTCTCCGTTCATGTGAACTTCTTCAAAACAATAAGATCATACCTCTCACAAAAGAATATCAGTGTTGTTGCAGCCTATGGAAGATTGACCAGGCCTGTCTACAGGGGATGCCCCTGGGGCTCAGTTCTGCGGCCACTCCTGTGGAATATGGTCCTTGACAAATTCTTCACCCTTGATCTTGGGGACATCTGCTTATAGGCCTTTGCTGACAACCTTATTTTGATGGTTGCAGCGGACAACAGAGCCCAGATGGAAGGCCAGGCCCTGACGACCCTAAAAGCTTGGGCCCAAACCCATCAATTGAAAATATCATTGGAAAAAACCTCCTCAATCCTACTTGGGGATCCTGGGACCTCAGGCAGCCCCCACAAATAAAAATAGAAAACAGAACCCTCAGATTGAGCAACCAACTGAAATACCTGGGAGTTATTCTGGATTCAAACCTTTCCTTCAAACACCATTTGAACTATATTAGAACCAAAATTAGGAAGTAATCAGCACTGGTATCTAGAATAACAAGATGGGATTGGGGGCATAGCAAGCACACTCTGTCTCTATACTACAAAACGATATTCCTACCAGCAATAGTCTATGCCTCTCCGATTTGTTTTCATAAAACTACAATGGCGGTCAACTGGCGAACCTTGGATGCCACCCAAAGGATAAAATTACTAACCATCACCTGTGCCTGCCGTACCACCAGTACAAATGCTCTCCAGATCCTGGCGAGGGCCCTCCCCCTGGATCTGGAAATCACCCAGTGTGGCATTTCCTACCATATTACCAAAGGACTACCCTGCACCTTCATGAACTTTACAGTGGACTTAACATCTAACCCCAAAGTGGAAAAAACCAGACTCCAAAGACATCTGCAGCAGGCATGGCAAGACTGTTGGTCCACAGCAATCAAGGGAAAAATCACAAAAATGTTCCTACCCAACATTGACAGGGTGTACTCTGAGCCCCCAACATGGTTCAAACCCACCCTCTACACGACCTACCTGCTAACAGCTCATGGAGCATTCAGTGCAAAACTGAACTCTTTTAGGATCCTGGACAATGAATTCTGCATTTGCAGTGAGGCTGAAACATGGACTATCGTGCACGACTGTACACACTATGAAGACCTCCGTTGCAGGCCAATAACAGAAATCACTTGCCTCCCAAGGAACCAAGAGATGCATCTACTGGACTCACTGGAGCAATATAAGGCCCTGACCAAATATGCACAAGAACTGTTCACCAGATGCAGAACCCTAAATGCAATCCATAGAATTGCATTTAGGGTTCTGGAATCCTAACTAGAATCTTCTGAGCCAACACGTAGGCTTTTGACAGTGACAAAACTAAATGACAAAGCCACATCGAGCACATACCACCTATCTACACCTGAAGGAACAAACCTGGACAGTCAACGACCCATGCTTGAATAAAACCCTGATGAGATGCAGACTAAATGACAGACTCAACCTTGCACAACCAACAGGAATGGATCGCTCAAACTGTGACCACAGCACCATATGCCAACAACTATCTGACCCTGCTCAACTGAAACAAGTTACCGGATGGAACCTGATCTCAAGAATGACAGATACAAAAGACAAAAAAAATCACCTGAAATGACTGTAATCATCTTAGGAGCGAAAACCACCACATTAGACAACACCGGACGGGACCTACTCCACTGAGAGGAAGCCATAAGCCATACTGTGACCTACCTGGATTGGACATTTCTTTGATCGTGACTGCAGCTCTGCTGCCACACAGTCGGCAGGCAGTCTGGACTTGGACACCTTGCCTGGCCCACTTTCTTTCCCTATTCCAGCAGGGGAACGGCCTTCCCATCTCCTCCCCTCCCTGCTGCTCCCCATATTTTCCTTTTGGTGGGACATGGGCATGTCCCACCGAAATAGCTGTGGTTGTCTTCTCTATTGACCCCATATTTCTGTCTTTTCCCCCCACTCCTTCTAAACACCACAGCGTATGCCTCACACAATCAAAATTTAAATTTAAAATTTAACTGCTTAGCCGTGCATCACTCTTTCGGACTCCTGACCTCATTAACGTCCTACCCCCCCCCCCAAATTGCAATTAATTTTTTTTTTTTCTCTCTCTCTCTCTCTCACATAGGTCCTAGCCACTGAAATCTCAGGAAATTAGGTGGTAGGACCTGCCAGAGTACTTATTTAAAATACTGGTGTACCTGGTCTGCCTCCACAGGGCCAAGTGTAGGCAATGTTAGGCCTCAGCAGGGGTCCAGCGGCTAAATGGCCAGATGAACAACTGTACACAACACTACACCCCACAATATTCATACATTTTTAAATCTCTGGCCCAGTGTACTGTAACACATCACAATGTATACCACGCAGAGATGGGGGGGAACCCTGGTGTTATTAATCCCTAAATACACTTTACACTCTACTTTATATTCATGTACTGAGATCATTAATTACTCTTAGGTATGTTGAAGAATGTTATGGGCAAATTTGTTTTGTCAAAAATCTTCAATTTTGGTTTTGGAAGTTGTTTGCCATAGCAGACTAAACCAGCAAGATGAGTTGTAGGCATTTTTTCTGTCAAGTTCCTAGAGAGTACAACATAAGGAAAAGATCATCCTTAGTAGAGGTATATGATGCAAGAAGCAAGCTTATAGAGCATCAGCCAAAAAAAAAAAAAAAAAAACCTTCCCATTTTACCCATCCATTTGGTCCAAAGGTTTGTGTAGTTCTGCCTTAACTTCCAAAATGACAGATGGAAATTTGTTCCAGCAATCAACAACCTGCTGGCTAAAGGCAAATTTCCACACATCTATTCTAAACTGTCTTTCCTCAATTTTAATTTATGCCCCCTCAGGTGTGTGATCTGAACAAGAGGAAGAATCCCATCAGCACTGAACCTACACAAACCATTCAAGGCCTTATACACCTCAATCAGATCACCTCGCAGGTGCCTAGTCTCCGGACGCTGCAATATGCAGAACTTAAGCCTTTCTTAGTAAGAGCCTTTGTTCCCCTCACCAATCTTGTTGCCCTTCTCTGTGCTTATTCCAGCAGCTCTATATCCTTCCTAAAATGAGACGTCCAGATCTGTATGCATTTCTCAAGGTGTGGCCAGTCATCCTTTGATCCACTTTGTGAATTGGGGATGCATTTGCACATCTCCAGCCTATGGGTTCCTCCCCTGAGTCCAAGGATGTTCTCATAATTATGGTTAAGGGTTTGCTTACTTCCTTTGCTGCCTCCTTTAATATAACTGGATAGATCCTATCCACCCAGGTACCTTTCTTATGTTTAACTGCAACAATTTCTCCTCTACTTTGCTCTTAAAGTAGAGGAGAATTTGCCCTCAGTTATTACAAAATCATTTAGCTCCCTGTTAGTTTGATAAGCTTCTGGACTCCAATTCCCTACAGAATTCCTTATGTGTGAATGTAGATGCAAAATGCTCATTCAGTTTGTCAGCTACCTGAGCAGAATCATCGACAGTCAGACCATCGATATGAGTTGGACCAATCTGATTCATCCCCTTCCTTCTACAGTTTACATAAGTAAAGAAGTCTTTGCTGTTTTTCTTTGCATCCTTTGCCAAATATTTTTCATAATCTTCCTTCACTTGCCTAATGTCATTTGTGACTTGATTACAGATTAGCTTATATACACTGACTGATTACTGAATTATGACCGCCTACCTAATACTTCGTAGATCCTCCTTTTGCTCTCAGTACAGCAGCTATCTGACATGGCATTGATTCAACAAGATGTTGGAAGCATTCGGGAGGTATGGCCAACCAAGCTATGGAGGTGATTGGTGTATCCAGACGCCTGATATGCCTTTCCATAGTGTCCCACAAGTGCTCTATGGGATTGATATTGGTGGGAGTTCGGAGGCCAATTGATATTCTGAAAGTCAGAACTGTGTTCCTCAAACTATTCCTTCACAACAAGTGCCCGATGGCTCGGTGCATTGTCATCTTGGAAAACACCATCGCCATTCAGAAAAAGTGTAACATAGCGGAGTGTACACAGTCAGCAAACAGTTGATGATAGTGGAGACCACTGATACATTGTTCCACATGCATGAGGGGTCCAAGTTCCTGCCAGTGAAACATACAACCATCTCCACCAGCCTGCACTTTTGATACCATGCATGATGGATCAAGAGCTTCATGTTGTTGATGCCAAATCCATACATGACCATCCACTGTGTAGAGTAAATAACATGACTCATCTGACCAGCACACCTTCCAGTCTTCTAATATCCAATTTCCATGCTCTTTGCACCAAGCGAGTCTTTTACGCTGATGAACCTTGGTTTGGAGAGGATGTCGTAGGGATCATCTGCTGGTATAGCCCATACGTGCGTGCATGTAATGCATGGTCATGCCAGATATTGTTCCGGGTTGGCCCATGTTGTATTGGGTAGTCAACTGTTGAACAGTGCTGTGCCTGTTCACCTGTATGAGTCATTGGACCCGGCGCTCACCTCTAACTTCAACTTTTCACTGACCTTTGCGTTTTGCCTTCGGGTCACTGTTTGACCATTTTGACGCCAGTCCTGGTACACTTTAACTACGGCAGCTCTCGAAGACCCCACCAGTTCAGCCGTTTGGGAAATCAAGGCACCAGCTCATCGAGTACCCATAACCTTTCCTTTATCAAAGTCCGATAAATCCTTCCTTTTACCCATCACACTCGGAATTTTACTACCTACTGAACTACTGACGCCTTATCTATGCTACGTAGGTCGACTAACTTCGCACTCATGTACCTCACATGGTCAGCAGGTCGCATTCAGTTTTCAAAGGGGTGGCCATAATTCAGTGATCACTCAGTATATACCCTAGGCTTCTGTGTGATATGATAATTTAGATGCATCCCATGCATTTTTCATCTCTTCTACAAGTCTCATTAGTTCTTCTGACATCCATTTAGGCCTTAAACTTGAACAGTATTTCTTAGTTGGAAAGCTAGTAGCTTCTAAGATTAATTCCTTCAATGTTTCCCATTTAGAATTTGCTGTTGGTAACATCATCAGTTGGTCCAACTGTATAGAATTTAAAAACTGTCTCAGACAACTGTAGTCACGTTTACGAAAGCAAAAACCCTTCCCGTATGTTCTTTTGGAAGCAATACTTTATTGCTGCTTGTGACTACAAGATGCACAAGTTTCCATTGAAAAATTATGTTCTTATAGTTGGGGTAGCACAAATTTCATCAGTTGGCAGTGCATCGTTTTCAAAGTTAATTTTTTGTGGATTAGTTTCCAGTACTTCTTGGCATTGTTAAAGATAAAGAAATAGATGAAGCAGTAGATGTTTTGTAACATCACTTCTATTAGTTTCATTATGAGAACCTACCAGATGCTATTATGGAAGAAAAAAGAATTGATGTAAAGTACTCCTTGGTTGGGGAGCTAACAGATGCACAAGGAAGTTTGAAATATAACAAATTATTCCAAGTCATGTTTGGCATTTTAGTAATTCCACAGCAATGCTGCATATGAGAGAGCTGGTGCACTATGGCTATAGTTGCTGATGCACCTAATAAATCTCTAAACCAACAACAACAGCATATGAGAGAATGTTCAGCAAGGTGAGAAAAACAACTGATTCACATCTTTTTCTGGTGAAGCTTTGAAAATGTTCTTTATAGGCCACTCTAGCAGAGCTGTTGTTATAAACAAAACTTTTAACTCAACATTTCTGAAGAGGGAAAAAATCTTCAAGAGTATCTTTCCTCAAGCAGTCATCAGTTGATGTCAGATAATCCAAAGAGAAACAGAATCCACACAGAATTATCCTAGGTTTTAATTTTTTTTTTATTCTATTGTTTTTAAGCATGTTGCACAGGTAAAAAATTTCTGTGTCTGTATTTTAATATAAAATATATGTTGTCAGTGAAATTTAATTTATAGTGCAATGTGAATTTTTAAAAAAACCTTTCCCCCCCCCTCTCCCTCTTTAGCCAAAAAATCTGCTATCTTCCTACTTACAAATACTCATTCTATAACCTTTGCAGCTAAGCTTTCTCTATTTTAGAAATCACAAAAGGCTTAGACTTCTGGTTAATATGTAGTCATTCTTTTAATCTAAATATAAAAATGAAGGGATGATGCTGTTTTTCATGTGAAAAAAGTTTATTTTTGTTTGGTTGTCAAACCTGAAATACCACAGTATCTGACATCTAGTACAGTAATTTGCTAAATTATTGTACCAGGTTAAGGTTATGTTTCTGGATCATCAGTGTTGTCTCATCAGGCAAAGAAGTTGGGGCTTGATTCTAAACAAAAATTTAAAAATTACATACTCATATAAAGAATGATGAAGAAAATATATCATTTATATTGAAATTTGATACATTGCAGAAATATTACAAAAAAATTCCATAACTTACAGGACAGTACAGTACATGTTAAAGAATGCTATTTTTCAATTACTATAAACTAACTAAACTTTTTTTTTTACAGGAAATAAGTGTCCTTTCTTCATTTTTATATTTACGTTATTAATATTTCACATAAGGTCTTTAATTCAATATGTTATTGATTGCTAATGTTCATCAATAGTGCTCATTATTTGTCTTGCTCACCCATAGGCATTCCAAACATGCTTCATATGCATTGCAAAAAATTAATACCACCAAAAAAAAATCTTGTGTCCTGACTTCCTTTGGACTGGTGTAGTATCCACAAACATATCAGGACTTTTAGAATTATTTTCAATCTGATAACAATCTGAAACTGAACAAACATTTATTTATGCATTTGTAAGTATTTGTGCAACACACGTAGAAATAAAGAGTCAAGATGTGTGTAAGTCTCTTCAGATATACACTCTACAGCACAGCCAATGTAAAACTTGTACTCATGGCAATTAAATTTTGAAAGAAACAGAAAAATTCACAAATTTTTGCTATAAATGTTTAATTATAAATAAAATAAATAAATGCTTTTTATAATGGCCATAAACTTTAACAATAAATAAACTGCTGTTGCCTTTTCATTCTCTTTTGTAATTAAAACTTTTGATAAATAAGTGTATTAAATTTCTCTTTATTATAAAGGGAAAAGGAAACAGGAGAATACATGGGAGAAAAAAGTAATTGCTTAACACATTCACTGCCTTTAAAATAATTTAGTGCCAAACAGCACTAGAAGTGATATGCTGCCATGCATGTATGAGTTCAAAAAGCACCCTTAGTAGGGTGCCATAACACATCTAGTATTTATTCTTAAGTGGTCAGTAAATGAATGCCATTAAAGTAAAGGCCGTGAAATTAACAATTGTTGTGTTTCAACTTTCAGAAAATTATGGTGCATCAGATGCACTCTTATCAAATATAGGTAGCAGCAATTGTGTTAAGAAGGCTATAGATATTTAATCCAAATAAGATTTAATTTACTGTTTTCAAATTTTGTTTTAATGGAGCATATTATTTTACACAGGCAAACCTCTCACTTGTCCATGTGGTTTTATTTAGGTATCATTTCTTCCTTCAGTTGAAAAAGGATATTCTTGATGGTCGCTTGATTGTGCCACCTGCTACAGCTACTTTATTAGCTAGCTGTGCAGTACAGTGTAAGTACAGTGTATTAACTATTAATTTTCAAACATACATTCATTTTACTTTACTAGAAGATGGTTGGCCCCTACTGAAAAAACGTGTACAATTTTTAAATTATATCAGCACTTATATTATTCTCTTTAAGCACATTAAGATGTTCAGAACAAGATGTCCAGTCTGTCAGATATATTAATGATATAGTTTTTATTTTAGGTAGAAGAATTCCAAAAATTTAATGAAAACCAGATTATTTTTTATGAATTGTAATACAGGTAGTTCTTGACTTTACGAGTTAATTCGTTCCTAGCGTGTGCTTGTAAAGCGAAAACTTGTAAAGCAGGAATTTATTTCCCATTGACCTAATATTAAAAATAGGGGTTACGTTATCAATAATGAAATTAGTTAACTAATTAGTTTGTTTAAACAATGATTGATTTATCCAAAGAAATGAAAATATAGCCTGTAAAATCAAGCAAATTATAATAATAGAGAAATTATTTATGACTTACAAATGTTTATTCTTCATCATCACTGACTAAATGCACACTCATTGATCACTCATTATTGACTCGGCACTGATTCATTTGTTGCACAAGGAGAGTAGCTTCTTTAGAAATGCTTCAAGAGGTGTTTATTTCCAAGATAATTTTCTCTTTTCTTTATAAATTTCAAAAGCATGCATAAACAATTTTTAATGGAATGCACAAATTGCAACTAACACAATTTGCATGGAGTAACAAGTTTACGAAGCAAAAAAAGGAATGAAGAGAAGATTCTGAAAATTTGTTTTTTATACGATTGAAGATTTCAGTAAAGGGGGAAACACATTTCATCATAATAACGTAAAAACCCACACAATTCCAGCTATCGGTATTTTCACAAATGAAATAATAACATCGAGTTTCCTAACTGTTTATAATTGCTTGCAGTAACAGAAAAGCCCAATAAATCGGAAAGTGCAAATTGTTTTTATTGTTTTATGGTTGTGATTTCCAGAAATGTGCTTTAGAAAAATATCACAAAGCCGTTCAAAATTGTTTCTTATAACATATGATAATGATGAAAGTGTAGTACGTTTAATGATTTGAATTGGTAACTAATACAATTTACACTAAAAAACAACCTTTTAGTGAGTTATATAGCGAAGATTTGAACTTCCGAGGTCACGGAATGAATTACTAAAAAACAATGTATTATTGGATTCACATTACGATATTTTCATGATATGATGGTAATGGATTAATATCGTAAAGCTCGGTACACTGTATTGTATAACTATGTGCATGGTTTGAAATGCAGTATTTATGAATGTTTAACATTCAGTTTTTGAAATTAATGTTCACATTTTTGATTTTGTTGATACTTAATACTTTGGGAAAAAAAGCTCGTAAACCCGGGAACTCGTAAAGCGAAAACTCGTAAAGCAAGAACTGTCCCTCTATTTAATTCATTCAAGATTTCAGCATTAACAAGTAGTGATTGTAACTCACCATATATATGGCCATATTTCTTTCTTATTTCGATATTTTTATATCCCCTGGCAAATTTAAAGTAGCAAGTTATTGTTTCACCTGTACACTGAACGTTTGTCACCTGTATTTATTTATTATTATTTTTTTTAAGTAGATATTAGCAGTAAAATTTAGAATATTTTTATAGAAACCATATAGAAGCCACTATAAATAAAAATAAAATTTTCTATTTAGTGTGTGTGTGTGTGTGTGTGTGTGTGTGTGTGTGTGTGTGTGTGTGTGTGTGTGTGCATACATATGTGCGGGTGTGTATACATATGTGCGCGTGTGTCTGACCGCTTGGCTACGGCATATAGCATAGGTAGTGTCAAGATGTGTTATTTTGGGCTGTACTGCATTAAGAGTGAGTTAGTGTTTCACTTAAATCAGACATAATTTGGATTTAGTGAGAGTTTGACTTTTAGCATAATCCTTCTATTTCTTAGCAAATCTCAGACATCACATAACAAATCACTTGCCATGTTATTTTGACTTGACTTTTTACTTTTTCTGAAAAGTAACAAGTAAACTTGCTGTGATTCTCTGTGAAACAGTTTGAAACTTTTAGGTTCAGTGCATTAAGTAACAAGGAAACCTGCTGTGAACGGTTTGATTCTTTTAGGTTCAGTGCAGCCAGCTAAGCCTTTTTACCTATGAAAATAGAACTATTTATAAAAGTTGTTTTACTCTCCTTCTTTAAGTGTTACCTTCAGGCTATTCCCTAATGGCTGAATTGGACACTTGAACAGTCTAAATTTATCAAGTACAAAGTAGTAGTAACAAAGATAGATATATTCCTTTAGTTTGCAGTTACAAAAATACACCATTTTTGTATGTAGGATGTAATTACAGAATCTTCAATGAATATATAATTTTGACAATATTGAAGAAAAGCAGCAGCCACTGGTAACATTAAAAGTAGCCAAGTCATTTCTTTCCAGCAAGCATCCATTTCATAATAAAAGTGTAATGAACAATTGTAAAGTCCTGTGTTTCCAGTGATGCTTAGTTTGTTTGTTAATATCTCCAGTAAATTAAGTCTTAAATCTCTTTCCCTGTTTTTTGTTTCCCCAGTACAGAACAAGTATTCCAAATTATGTTGTTTTAAAATTTATTCTTCTTTACTTTAATTTAATTTAATTTTTTTAAGTGAAAATCCCCTCTTTCAAATGAATGAATGAATTTGGAGAAGTCTTATTTTTTTTTGTTGTCTTTTTTTAGAGTAGAATTTTTCAGAGATAGAAAAAAATTGTTTTAATTTTATTTCATGTGTAACTACTCTCCATTTATAATTCCATTAGCATTTTGATTTGAATAGTTTGTTAGAATGACAGTCAACATTATAATTCTTATTAAAGCAAATTTTTAAACTTCCACTATATATGTGCAGTTCAACTAGAAACAAGTTGAAAATAATGGGAAAATGGCATATGGCTCCTTAATCATTATAATGCATGTCCCCATATTGCTCTATCTGTAGTTGAATATTGTACAGGAAAAAAAACCCTGTGGAACTCTATCCTTCCCACTCCTCCTATTTAGCTGCTTGTGATTTTTTCCTTCTTTCTCAACTTAAAGCTTGACTTAAAAGATTTGACAATAGGAAGAACATTATTAAAACACAATAATACTATATTAAGAATCATTCCAAAGAAAAAGTAACAGGAGTGCTTCAGTTAGTGACAGCATTGCTGGAATAAGGCTTCTGCATTACTTTGAAGTAGGTATGTTCTAATAATGTGTAAGTTTATGTAAGTAATTTATTTCTGCTGCACAAGCAGTATAGCAGTACATGTACTGTATGGAGTTTTCTTTTAATAAATGATTTTATTAATGATTTTTATAAAAAAAAAAAAAAAAAAAAACAGTTTTGGATTATTTACACCTATTGTGATTAATGAAATGCATGTCCTAAATTTTAATTGCTAAGTGCAAATTTGTTAAGATTGTTTCTGAGATGGTGCTTTTAGCAAAGAAATTGCATACATTACAGAACAGCGTATAATTTTTGAAAATTGTACACATTACTGCATTCAATTTCTGTCCCTAAGACAGAAATTGAATGCAATAATGCTATTTATATTTTTATATAAATAGCATTACCATAAAAGTGAATTGCTGTTTATTTATATAAATGCAAGGTACCACTCTGACAGTAGTACCTTGAGTTTAAATAAACAGATTGATTTCTCAGTAGGTGACTTATACTGAGAAAACAAATGTAAAATTTTAAAATTATTTCAATGTTTGTGTTGAAATACACTCATTAACCACCCGTCCATGAGTGGACACATCCCACAGTACCTAGGAGTGAGGTCACCGACCGCTGCAATATATATATATATATATATATAGTGACAGCACAGGTAGAGCCTTTCAATCCATTTCACATGGAATGGAAAAAGGGAAGGACTTAATGGAATTTGAATGGAGAATGATTTGTGGTACTAGGAAGGTGGGAGCCAGCATATCAGCTACCACAGGCATTGTTGGCTGTTTGAGAGCAGCTGTGGTGGAGAGTGACGCACAGCCACCCAATGTGCCAGGATGGAAAGAGACCACCACTGGTTGACAGTTGAGGTGAATGGTGGTTGGCATATGCTGTCCAGGACAACAGATAGCTCATGATTCTTCAATTAATGGCAGATTACAACCAGGCCTGTGGAATAGGCAGCCTGTTCATGTGGCAGTGTTGACTGCCATCAACACCTCTGCCTGCAGGGGGCATGATTGCAATGTTCCTCGATATTGGATGACTGGAAAATAGTTGCCTGGGCTGATGAATCAAGGTGCAGCTGCATTATACCGATAGATGGGTGCGTATTCAATGGCAACTAGGTGAACAGCTGCAACCAGACTGCATGATTGGACAAAAAAAAGCTGCTTGCAGTGTTATCATGGTTTGGGAGATATTTTCATGGACATCACTGGGTCCCCTCACTGTCAGATCTTAATTCAGTATTGTTTCAGACCAAGTTTTATCCTACATGGTGACTGTATTCAGAGGACATTGGACTCTTTCAACAAGACATTGCTCCCATATCACAAAGACTCCATTGTGCAGGAATGGTTTGAGGATCATGTCCAAGCATTTTGTGTGCTCCTCTGGCTGCCAAATCCCCTGATGTCAGCCCCATCGCATATTTGTGGAATGCAGCAGAATGCCACATTGACCAGTTCATGCCAGTGCTTCACTCTCTTGTTGAACTTCAGAATGTCTTTCTGTCCAGCTAGTCTGGATACCTGAGGACACCTGCAGTCTCATGGAGTTGATGCCACACCAGTTGCAAGTGGTTATCATGGCAAAAGGCAGCAAAACACACTATTAGGTATTAGGTAGGCATTCATGATGTTTCAAGATGCATCGGGGGTTAAAGGTACAAATTGAATCTTCCATACACCACTTGACTGCCTGCTTTAAGCACTGTACATTATTCACCAGTTGGTATAAGTTTGCTAATAGAGGCCACTTGTCTTCTGATGCGACACCAGTTCATTTTGAAACAGCTGCCATGACAGTGCCTTGACTTTTAAATAAGTAGTGGATTTACCTTTTTGGTAATGCTATTCATACTAAGCAATTTTAACAATTTAGATAGACTCATGGTTTTTTTTTTTTTTTTTTTTTTTTGATTTGGTAGTTGTTGGCGCATTGGCTTCTGTGGCCATATTGCACCTCCCAAGGTTTTTGCAGTACTTTGATCCAAGCCCGAGGCGGGAATCGAACCCGCGACCTTTGGGTTGCCGGGCAGGTACTTTACCCACTCGGCTAGCCCGGTCGGCATAGACTCATGGATAATGGTGTTGTGTCTAATGTGAGCATAATTCTAAGCCTGTCTTCGAAGGATAGAAATTGATCTCTATTACTGAAGAGACCAAATTGTCCTTACAACAGAAATTGAAAGTAGTGTATATAATTTTAAATTGATTTTGATGCCTGTGTTGAAATATAACTTCATAGCCTTTTACTACTTTGCTGATGAACTACCATTAATTAATACATGAGTTTTTTTAACAAATTTACTTTTTGTTTTATTGTTGCAATAAAATTTAACAGTTGTTAAGAGATGTCAGATATATTAGCTGACTTATTTTAAAAAATATTTCAATAGTTAGAATTTACTTGACCAAGAAGAATTCAAAGGAGAAAAATTTTTTTTTCTCACCCCATTCCCCCCCTCCCCATATTAATCTTTTAAAATTTACATAGATTGATATATCAGGTGAGTTAAAGCAATACATTTTATACATGTAAATATTATTTCTATTTGATTTTTAGCTGAACTTGGTGATTTTAATCAAGAAGAACATAAACATGGCTACCTTTCAGAACTACACCTAGTTCCCTGTCAGACTGAGGAAGTTGAGAAGAAAATAATGGAGCTTCATAAACTGCACAAGTATGAAACAGTGATTTTGTTTTATTGCCAATTACTGCATGATATTGATAAATTCTTAAATGTGTTATCTGTTATAGTCATAATATTCTAATCATATTTGTACATACAGTTTGTTAATTACAGGTATTTCTCATTTACAAAGGTTTGTTTAGAAATTCGTAAATTAGGGAACAGATTTGATGTTGAAGTGTGAATGATGAATGAATGTTTTGATTTTCAGATACATAGAATAATACATAATATGTAGCATTTATAAGATTTAAAGAAAAACAGCAAACTTATTGTAATTTTGTAGAAAGTAGATGGCTATTCATGTGACTCTTGCATTGGCATGGTCAGAGTGTGTGTAGGCTAAACAAGCTAGTTTCCCACAGGAAGTAGCTGCAGTTTGTAATTTGATTGTCAGGAAAATGGGAAATATGTTGTGCAAAAAGGACAGGTGGAATAGGACCACTGTGTGTGTCTGCCAGGGAATAAAGTAGATGATGTAGAGCAGCTATCATCCTTTAAGGCAAAGGTGATGTCATTGTACATCTTGGTACTAATCAGAGGTGTATTGCTAAAAAAAAATAGTACCAGAACACTTCTTCTCCAGAAGACTATATGATAATGCCACATCAACTGTACAAGTAACTGAATCAGACTTCAGACTCGCGGTTCATAGAACAACCAGTTCTAGCATTCAGCTCATGGCGAATCAAAATGCAGTGTTCGCCATGCATCACAGTATATCCCATTCGTTGGATCTCTTTATCTGACACATTGTACTTTAGTAAGAAACGTTCAAGTTTCATTGCAAAATTTATATTTTTGTTTTTAAATAGATTTTTAAAGAAATTATTAATTTTAAGGATTACTATTAATATATATTTTTAGTAGCAATGGGTAAAATAGATATTTCTCCCTCACCTTTGATTATGCCATTGTTTCATAATATGAAGTGTATAAATTTAATGATTTTCTATTATGACATTTATAAAAAGTACCAGAACATTGTTCCGGCCCGACTATACCACTGGTACTAATGACATTAAGAGTAGGAGATCTGAGGATTTAATTAACAAGTACAGAGCATTTGTTGAGAAAACTCATGATTGAAATTAAAAGCATCTGCAATCCTGTTGAAACACAATAGGAGTTAGTATGTGAATAGAGCATTGTTGATCAGTTTGTCTCTGAAAGGGACTGTGCAAGGCTCATGGAGTAGAATTTTCCTTAGTATCTGCAGACAGAGGTAAAAGCGATTCTTAAGGCGCCTCCATAGCCAGGTGGGAAGGAGCAGCAGTGCATAGCACACGCTTCTTGATTAGACCGGGGTTCGAGCCCGTCACCACCAAATATGGAGGATGTGGAAAGGTCGGGAATGACCACTGCATATCCCCGAGCAATATGGCCTTAGTTGCTAATGCTCCAAATAACAAACAAACAAAAGCGATTCTTGTACTGCTATTGGAACAAGCAATAACTTGGAAAGTAAGATGTCAATGATGGGGAGGGGGGTCTTTGTGGAACAAACAAATACATGGGCTGTTAGGGCTATTAAAAGTAAAAACAGTGGCAGGTATACTTGCATGTTATTGTTTGTTATTTGGTTTTTAGGAGCATTAGCAACTAAGGCCATATTACGCCGGGAATATGTGGTGGTCATTCCCTGACCTTTCCGCATCCTCCGTATTTGGTGGTGATGGGCTCAAACTCCGGTCTAATCAAGAAGCGTGTGCTACGCACTGCTGCTCCTTCCCACCTGGCTACGGAGGTGCCACCAAGAGCAGCTTTTGGTGAGTATGTCCGATGGAAGTTTGTTCCAACAGTCAACCACCTGCTGGCTAAAGACAAATTTCCTTACAGCTATCCTGCAACTGGCCTTCCTCAATTTGAATTTATGCCCCCTCATGTGTATAGTCTGAGCAAGAGGAAGAATGCCATCAGCACTGAGCTTGCTCAGTCCAATCAAAGCCTTAAAACCTTGATCAGATTATCTTGCAGGTGTCTTTTCTTGAGATGCTGAATTTGCAGAACTGAAGCCTGTGCTGTTGGTAAGACCACCCTTTAATTCCCTTCACCAATCTAATTGCCCTTTTCTTCACCATCCTAGCTGATCTACATCTTTCCTAAAACGAGGCCTCCAGACCTGTATGCAGTACTCAAGATGCAGTTTAACCATTGCCTTATACAATGGGATTTCTTCCTTGTTCCTGTATATCATAGACAAAATTTCATGAGCTGTTCTGGTAGCCTGTCTGCTTTGCTCAGAGAACTTCATATCTGACTGCACCATTACCCCAGATCTTTTTCATTTTTCCCTGCCTTGAGTGTAGTACCACGTAATTGGTATGTTAATCTGCATTATTGCTACCCATGTGCAGTATGTTGCATTTGTCAATGTTAAACTTCAGCTACCATTTATCAGCCTATCAGCATAATCTGTTTAGATCTTGTTGCTGTGGCTTATCCTGATTACTGTCATTAACTTCCTTGCCAACCTTTATCGTCTATAAACTTAGCCATTAAGCCTGACATACCTTCATCAATATTATTAATAAATATAGAAAACAACAATGGCTCTGGCACTGAGCCCTGGGGACTCTGCTAATAACATTAGTGGACTTTGTCTTCCCCCACTCAACTATCCCTTTATCCAGAGCAGTAACTTACCCTTAATGACACACTGCTCCAATTTGTACAGCAGTCTGTTATGTGCAACAGTATCAAAAGCTTTCCTGGAATTCAAGTACATGATATGAAAATTATTTTTTGCATCTGGTTCCTTTGTTACTACATTATAATATCTAATCAGGTTGGTTAGACAAGATTGCCCCTTAACATATCCATGCTGTGACTGTAGTAAAAGTTCATTCCTGTCTAGATGATCCTCCATTACTTCTTTAACCAGAGAATTTTCCCTAGAACAGAAGTTAAACTGACAGGCCTGTAATTACTCAGTCAGCATGCCCTAATACAACCCATGTATTTACTTGTTCCATGACAACTTACTGTAAGGCTCAAAATCCTCAACATCTTGCATTCTAGGCTGCTGCATGTTCTAATGAAGGGTTCTTCCAAACATTGGAGGGTAGGGAGAGTTGGTAGAATTTTTTTTTTTACCTTTTATTTATTTATTTATTTTATTTATTTATTTTTTGTGTGTGTGCATCTGAATATTAAGGGATCACCTGTTCAGGTTCTTTACAATTTTTGACTGGGAATTTGTGGATGATGATTAGTGAAAAGCATGTTATGGCAATATTTGTTCCTCCCACAGTTCATTGGGATTTGTAATCTGTTGAACATCATTTGAATATAGAACTGCTACAGTGACTCCCTAATTGCATTGCAAAAATATTCAGGGTTTACATGTGGCTTTCATTCTGAAGAAAAGTGTGTAAAACAATGATGTAATTAGAAAATATTTAGGTGCACTTTAGCCATAGCAGCTAATGCGCCAATAAACATCCATCCCCCCCCCCCCCACAAGCCATACTGTATAATATATTGTTCTCCCTATTTTTCTGTATGGAGGGGTGACTATGTTATACAAAGGCTTTGAATCTGTTTGTGTTGTTTACTTTTATGTAAATATTTTTATGAAATATTTTATAAAATAAGTAATTGGAAATTTTTTGATGGTTAGAAACGTTAAATGCATAATTAAAATAATTTATATAAATAACAATGTAGATATAAGTAAATGTTATGTACACTGGTGTCCAAAAGTTAAGGTATAACCATTTAATTATTATTATTATTTTATTTTATTTTTTTAAATATAATCATGTAAATTTTTACATGAAATTTGAAGTCCTGCTGCATTTTAACAGGATTATTCTAAATGTGACATCAGAAAATGATTTTAAGTTTTGGAAAATGAAACTCAAGTTGGCTGTGAAGGTCACAGAACAGCAACACACATTTCTAATCTAATGTTGTATGTGATTAGCTCTTCTCTTTCTGCAGAATGCAACTTAAGATATTTGGAAGATGTTAAGTTAGGTCTGTGTTAAGCAACTAAGACTATGAGGCATCAGTATATTTTGACTGTAACTGTGTTGCATTTGGTTTCCTGGATAATAAACCTCAGTTTTCAGGAGTTAAAATCATCGTACAACCTTTGCCTGAAAATGCTCATCAAAATTTGTTCATTCTTGATGGGATACGAGCTCAGGTGTTTCCCCTAACCTGTGGTAGGAAAGTGATTATAACCACTGATTACTTAAAAATGTGCCACTCTAAGGGCACATTTTTAAGATTTATATTGGTGGATGGTTGTTAGCAGGGCAACAGGAATCTGAGGTGGCCACAACCTTAAACATGTCATGAAGATTAATTTCAACATTATGGCAGCAATATAAGAAAAAATTTCCCAGAGACAAGTTCATAGTCCTAGCAAGAGTTACATTCCAGGATGAACTAACAGTAAATATGCAATTAACAACCAGGCAGTTCTTTTTTTTTTTAGTTTTCAGTGGCTGCAACAACGATAGTTTCAAGGCCAACCATATAGTGATGTTTGTTTATCCAATGTTTTATCCAATCCTCACCCCACCACACACTGTCTGACAGTTTAGGCAGCACCATCTCTGGAGCCAATTTTATATTAGCTTAGTGTTTGCTTTAAAGATGTGTCAAGATTTAACCTTGAAACTGATTCATTCTCATGTTCTGGAGAGAGCATGGAATATGCCCCTGTGCTTCTCATATCCTACTGAGCAGTGCTATTATGGTATGGGAAGAGATATGAAGAATTGAATGGCTGCATAAAATTTCACATCTTTGTTGTTATTGGAATGGGGTTTAATAGTGCAAGGGCTGCTGTGGCCAAACTGTACTTGTAACTGGAATGATGATTAGCATAGTATTGCATCTTTGAGGGAGGTCTCTTGACTGCTCAAAAGTAAAGGAAGAGATCCTTGAGCTTTATTTGATCTTTTTAAGACGTGCCTTGAAGCCTAAATTCACTCTCATAGATGATAATATTCTTCCACATAGAACTCTTCTTGTCATTGAATTCCTTCAAAGGGAGGATATTCTTTGGGATGAAGCTAGCAGTTGTATCTCTAGACCTGAATCTAATCTAGCCAGCCTCTAGGGTGCTAACTGGGGTCATATTGACCTCTGTTCAGAATCCTCCATATGCTAAGATCTGTTCTTTGCAGAGGAGTGTGTGTTTATTTCCATAAAGCCTTACCATCATACTTGTAATCAGTTCAATTTGAGAGTTGTGCAACTATCATACTATATGAAATGGTTGATGATGAGCCACATTTCTTTTCAACCCAGTGTAAATTGAGCCTTATGATATTCTTCTACAAAAGATTTTATAGTTGTAACCTAACATTTGGACACAATGTGTGATACAGTCAAAAGGTTCCTATACTCACACTTTAAATATAATCAAACCTTAGACATAGCCACTCATCTTCCTTTAGCAGGAGTGCACTTTTTTTTTGCAATTCTTGACCCAGTTGTTGGTAACTGTTCTGGCTGGATAGTATGGAGAGCATTTTGAGTTACAAAATGCTCTCCATACCATTTTAAAATAAAAATCATGTGATGAGAGGTCAGGCAAGTAAGGGAGATGTAGTAACACGACAGTATTGTTTGGTGAGCTCTTGTTACATGAGAAATGAGCAATGAATATGTGTTAGTGTATTGTTTTGAAGCTTTTGAGGCTTTCACTGCTTCCTGTTATGGTCATTTTTGCTGAATTGCCTCTTACAGCTGCCATAATGCATGTACATATCTTTCTTTATTCACAGTTTCACTTGAGGAATGAATTCATAGTGCAACAAAAACTTTAACATCACTTTCTATTTTGACCTATATATCTGAGGTTTTTTTGATCATAGTGAATGAGGTGATTTCAAAGTCTGATTCATGATTGTTTGTGGATTGTAGAGAAGACTATGTCTCGTCCCTGACAGCGATGGACTCTAGAAAAAACAGATCATTATCAGATGCTGTTAGGAAATTTCTGCTAATTACCATATACTCATTGCATTGATCATCAGCAAGCATCCATGACACTATATGCTGTGCAACTCAATGTATGTTTAATGTTTCTGTAAGTTTGCCATTAACTCAGCCATTTTGATACTCAAGTTGTCTAGCTGTATCAGTTTTTTTCACGCATACAAGCAGTTAAAAGTTTTCCATCGTGATCATAATCTGCTAAACTTTCTGTTCCCTCATCTGATCTCTGATGTCATTCATACTTGGTGGTACAAGATGGAATATGTCCTCTGTAAACTTGAGGCATCATTTCCAGTGTTTCAGAAATATTTCTCCAAGCATTGGCAAAATTTGATATTTGCACAGTTTTCCAAAATCGGCATTTTTTCACACTCCAAAATCATAATAAAATAAATGCACTTCAAACACACACACATAGCAGTTAAAACATACTTTGAATCATTAACAGACTCCCACACACACACACACACACACACACACACACACACACACACACACACACACACACACACACACACACACACACACACACACACACACACACACACACACACACACACACACATTCAGGTTGAAATTTACAATTGGATGACAACAAATCATGCTTCACTTATTGAATACTGCACTGTGAGGCCAGTCCAGAAACATCTTGACTGCACTGGATATATAATAGTATTACTGTATGGTATTAGATTATCTAATCAAGGAATTTTTGTACAGTATGTTGTTCTTATTTGATATTAATAAGTAAAATTATTTTTTTAGAGGGCAGACTCCTGCAGATGCTGAATATAATTTCCTTGATCATGCCAAGCGATTGGATATGTATGGGGTAGACTTACATCGGGCAAGGGTAAGGGTAAGCACCATTTGCACTGCATGCTTTGCACAGTTTGCTGTGCTGTCATATCAGAGGTATGAAATTGTACATGGTATCAAGGTATAAAGAAATTCACAATGTATGGATTTTTATTATGTTTGTCTCTTTATTATGTTATTTATTGTTATTTTGACTATTCATGTGTGTGTTTATGTTTTAATATTGTTGTACTTAGCACTGAAGGGGTTGGTAACTTTCTAGTTATGGTGTGTTAAATTCATGTGGAAAGTGAGGTGCCAGGCTCTTTTGTTATGAAGATATTTGGTGCCAGCGAAGAATTACGAAAATGGGGGGGGGGGGGGCTGCTTTTATATGTTTAGAAACTACGTACTATTATTTTGAAAGTCTTACTGTGTTGCGGGTTAGTGCTGCTTTTTTTTATGTATTTAGGTGATTTCATCTTGAATTTAAATACAAGATTGTTTCTGTGACTTTTCATAGCTTTAATTTAATCATCCCTAATTGAGGTGATTAAAGAACTCATCTCAACATGGAATTATTGTTGCACAGTGCCAGTTGAAATTGTCTTAGATGCTGCCTTTTGCACTGGTGCCATAGGTTGCTAATCCCTGTTTTATGTGATGCTGAAAAATCTTCATAAATATTTAATTATACTATTTATCATTATTTGAATTTCCATATGGTTATGCACGTACTGATTTTTTTTTTATCATACTTTATTCAGTTTTAGCTACTATGTTTTATTCTATTTAGTATTAGTATTAATAGTGGCAAATGGTTTGAAGAAAACCAACTTATATGGCATCAGCCAAAAAAAAAAAAAAAAAAAAAAAAATCACATTTCACATATCCATCCCCTGCAATAGTTTATCTAGTTCTTCCTTGAATTGATTCATAATATCTGCTTCCACAACAACAGATGGAAGCTTGTTTCACAATCAACTACCTGTTGGCCGAAGGTAAATTTGTGCACATCTATTCTGCAACCATCCTTCCTTGATTTGAATTTATGCTCCCCATGTGCATAGTCTAAGCAAAAGGAAGAATCCCATCAGCATTCAGTTTGCTCAAGCCATTCAAACCTATAAACACCTGAAAATCAAATCATCTTGAAGGTTATTTGTTATTGTTATTTTTTGTTTTTTAGGAGCATTAAAAACTAAGGCCATATTGCTCCGGGATATGTGGTGGTCATTCCCTGACCTTTCCGCATCCTCCGTATTTGGTGGTGACGGGCTCGAACTCCGGTCTAATCAAGAAGCGTGTGCTACGCACTACTGCTCCTTCCCACCTAGCTACAGAGGCGCCATATCATCTTGAAGGTGCCTAGTCCCCCAGTTCTGCAAGTTGCTGCATCTGGTGTCTAGGCCCCCAGATACAGCAACTTGCAGAACTGAAGCCTTTCTTGGTTAGAGCACCCCTTTGTTCTCCTCACCAAACTCATTGCCTTCTTTGTACTCATTCCAGCAGCTCCACATCCTTCCTAAAATGAGGCCCCCCAGACCAGTATGCAGTATTCAAGATGTAGCCAAACAAACTTCCTGTATATCATTGACAAAACCCCATGAGCTGTTCTGCCAGCCTGTGTGCAATGCTCAGAGAACTTTATACCAGACTGCACAACTACCCCCAGGTGCTGTTCATTTTCCACTACACTGAGTGTAGTACTGCACAGTTGATATGTTATTCTGTGATTACTGCTACCATATGCAGTACCTAGCATTTGTCATTGTTAAACTTTAATTGCCATTTCTCAGCACATCTGCCTAATTTTTCTAAATCTTGTTGCAGTAGCATACCTTAATTACTGTCATTAACCACCCTGCCAACCTTTGTATCATCTGCAAACTCAGATATTAAGCCCGATATACCCTCATAAATATCATTAATAAATACAGAAAACAACAATGGGCCCAGCATTGAACCCTGTGGGACTCCACTGAGCAGTATCCATTGGTAACCACTCTGTCCCCCCAAACTCATTTATCATACCCTTACGAGAGAACAGGAAAAATTGGTTGAATTTGGAGAAATAAATTAGTTTGTGACAAATACATTGTTTAAGAATCATAAAATCCAACTGTTATACATGGAAAATGATGGGGGATGTAGGAAGATATCAACTAGATTATATTATAAGAGGAGGATTATAGGAATAGTGTGAAAAAATTTGTATGCTGCATATCCAGAACCTGATATTGATAGTGATCACAATATAGTGATTATGGATATAATAGTAAAGGCTGAAGAGAATGGAGAACACAAAGAAAGAAACCAAATGGGTTATGGAAAGAATAAGAGTATGCATATTGAGTTTTTTAAAGATTGAAGACCAATTGAGAGATAAGGTCAAAAGTGAAGTAATGGATAAGAACTGAATTGAAGAATGGAATAGGGTTATTGAGGTAATGAGGAAATAGGAAAGAACTGTAGCTAAAACACCATGGGTAACAATAGAAATGTAAAGAGAATTGGATGAAAGAATGCTAACATGGTGGAAGGAAATGAAAGCCACATTAAGGAAAATGGAAAATGCAATTCAAACCAGTGTAAATCTTAAAGTAATCAGAAATGCAGGGAAAGTGGCCAGAGGATTTCAACTACATTCCAATAGAGAAGAAAATATAATTAAATGTAAGGATCAGAACGGGAAAAATATGGAAAAGAGGGACATGGTAACAGTAATGAGAATTTTATACGAGGCAGTAGACACACACGAATAAGAATATAATAAAATTCTTGCCCTACTGACTAAACACACAACAAAACAAATAAAACCAATTTTAGTAGTAAAAATGAAATAAGATAAATAAAATAATTTTATTTATTTTAGCATTAGCATTAGTAGGGGCATATGATGCAAGAAAGCAAGCTTATTCAGCATCAGCCAAAAAAAAAAAAAAAAAAC
Organism: Mastigoproctus giganteus; assembly: GCF_048544385.1. Lineage (NCBI taxonomy): Eukaryota > Metazoa > Arthropoda > Arachnida > Uropygi > Thelyphonidae > Mastigoproctus > Mastigoproctus giganteus. The sequence continues at coordinate 36,008,260 of NC_143575.1, read as the reverse complement.
ACACCACTCCCATTTCACCCCTCCGTTCGCTCGAAATACCTGTCCAGTTGAGCTTTAAATTTGTTTAGGCTATCAACTTCAACAACAAGTGATGGAAGTCGGTTCCACCAACCAACCACCGCTGGCCAAAGGCAAATTTCCGCACATCTATCCGACATCCGTCCTTCCTCAATTTCAATTTATGCCCTCTGAGCTGATTATTCTGAGCAAGATGAAGAATCCCATTGGCATTGAGCATGCTCAAACCATTCAAAGCCTTATACACCTCTATCAGATCACCTCGCCAGTGCCTAGTCTCTAGACTCTGTAATTTGCAAAACTTAAGCCTTTCTTCGTAAGAGCAACCCTTTGTTCCATTCACTAATCTTGTTGCCCTTCTCTGTACCCGTTCCAGCAGCTCTACATCCTTCTTGAAATGAGGCCTCCAGACCTGTATACAGTACTCAAGATGTGGCCTAACCATTGCCTTATACAAGGGAATAATCACCTCCTTATCCCTGCTAGAAAAATTCCTGTATATCATTGACAAGACACCATGAGCTACTCTTGCAGCTCGTCTGCACTGCTCAGAGAACTTCATATCTGCCTGCACAATTACCCCCAGATCCTTTTCATTCTCCACCACTGTCAGTGTAGTACTACAGAGTTGATACGTTGCTCTGGGGTTACTGTTTCCCATATGTAGTACTTTACATTTGTCAATGTTAAACTTCATTTGCCACCTCTCAGCCCATCTGTTCAACCTTTCCAGATCCTGTTGCAGCAGCATAGCGTCAGTGGTGTCCTTAACAACCCTGCCAACCTTTGTATCATCTGCAAATTTGGACATTAAACTTGATATCCCATCATCAATATCATTCATAAACACCCAAAACAACAACGGACCCAACACTGAACCCTGAGGAACTCCACTAATAACATTAGTCCACGTTGAGCAGTGTCCATTGATTACCACTCTCTGTCTTCTGCCACTCAACCATCCCCTTATCCATAGCAGCAATTTGCCTCCAATGCCACACTGCTCCAATTTGTGCAGCAGTCTTCCATGTGCAACAGTATCAAAAGCCTTTCTAAGATCCAAATATATAATATCAAAGTTATTCCCTGCATCCAGTTCTCTTGTGACTACATCATAGTATCCAATCAAATTGGTCAGGCAAGACCTGCCCTTAACAAAACCATGCTGCGTCTGAGCTATAACTGAATTCTTGTCTAGATGATCCTGCAGTGCTTCTTTAACCAGTGCCTCCATTAATTAACCTGGAACAGAAGTTAAACTAACAGATCTATAATTACTTGTGTCAGCCTTTGATCCTCCTTTGTGAATTGGGGTTACATTTGCACATCTCCAGTCTATGGGTACCTCCCCTGAGTCCAAAGAAGCTCTCATAATTATGACTAGGGGTTTGCTTATCTCCTTTGCTGCCTCCTTTAATATAACTGGATAGATCCCATCCACCCCAGGTGCCTTTTTTATGTTTATCCTCAACAATCTCTCCTCCACTTTTCTCTCAGTTATTACAAAATCATCCAGCTCACTGCCAATGTTTACTTTACCTACATCATTCTCCTTCCTGAATAACTCCTCATGCGTGAATGTTGATGCAAAATACTCGTTTAGATTGTTAGCCACCTGAGCAGGATCCTCAACTGTTGAACCATCAATATCCAGTGGACCAATCTGATTCATCCCTTTCCTTCTTGAGTTTAAATAGGTAAAGAACTCTTTTCTGTTTTTCTTTGCATCCTTTGCCAAGGATTTTTCGTAGTCTGCCTTTGCCTGCCTAATCTCCTTTGTGACTTGGTTACAGACCAACTTATATCTATCATAGGCTTCCATGTTACCCATTAATTTGTATGTATCCCATGCATTTTAAAAGCCTGGTAGCCTCCAAGATTAGTTCCTTGAATGCTTCCCATTTTGAGTTTGCTGTTAGTAACATCATCAGTTGGTCCCACTGTATAGAATTTAAATACTGTCTCAGACCATCACAGTCGCCTTTACGAAAACAAAAACCCTTCCCTTTACCTCTGATGGTAGTTACCTCCTTGAGTAAATCCCACTTCAACACACTGTGATCACTGCCACCTAGTGGTTCATTTATCTGCAGATTCGTAATGCATGAAGAATCACTACTGATAATCAGATCAAGAGTATTGCTCCCTCTTGTTGCCTCACGAACATGCTGATGTAGAAAACAATCATCCAATAAATCCACAAAAGCCTTGCTAGTGTGCGAGTGACCAACCCACAAATTCCAGTCAATATCTGGGAAATTAAAATCCCCCATTATAAGACTCTGATTTACTGGCCCACTCTATTTCCCTGTACAATATCTTATTATACTCATCAGAGGCATTAGGCCTATAGCACACTCCTACTCTCAATTTTGATTTCCCTATGCTTATGTCACACCAAACTGACTCGACACTGCCCTGTCCATCGATGTCGACTGGCTTCACTTCCTTGGACTTTGTGTTTCTTAACTAATAGCATAACTCCTCCTCCCCTCCTGTCCTGTCTATCCTTTCTGTACACATTGTATTCCCCAAATTCCAGTTCCGCATTCCTTATATCTGTGTGACACCACGTCTCTGATATCCCAACAATATCTGCCTTTGATGTTTTGAGCAATACCTCAAATTCATCAAATTTATTTACCAAACTCCTAGCATTGGTGTACATGCAGGTATACATGCACCTGTTTCTATTCTTGGCTACCCTAACACAACCCATGTGTTTACTTGTACCACAATGACTCCCAGCAGTCTCTGAAATATCCTGCAACTTGTTTTTCAGGCTTCTGCTCATTTCAATAGAAGCAGTGCAAGAATCACTTCCACCTCTGCCAGTGGCTACTTTTAATCTATTAGTCCTTGTATCCCCCCCGACTAGCAGTTTTCCGACCCACCTAACTCTGCCTTGACAACATCAGCAAAAATTCTTGCACCCTTTCTATTTAAGTGTATCCCATCCCTGTAGAAGCAATCTCTCCTGTTAACAAGTACAGTCCAGGCTGAAAAAAATTTTACCCCTTGAGCCTTGCACAATCCCTCCAGGGCCGAATTGATCGACAAGGCTCTCATCATATACTCCCTCCTATCGTGTCTGGGCAGAATTGCAGACACTTTCAAATTCACCCCTAATTCACGGCTTTTTTTTCAACAGTGACCTGTACTTGCTAAGTAATTCCGCCGGTCTCCTACTCTTAATTTCATTAGTGCCAACGTGTACAACTATATCACCTTTTGTGCCCTTAAAAGATGATATCCGCTCTACAACGTCATCAACCTTTGCCCCTGGCAGACATACCCTGGTCCTATTCAACCTATCCTTTTTGCAAAGCATGTTCCCTGCTTCCCTGACAATAGAGTCACCAACAACTACTAGTTCCTGTGGGACCAGCGCATTCTGCCTAGTGGGCTGCTCTGTGTTGCCTGATGACCAAGTGCAAGCTCTGCCGTTGATGTGGGCGGCTGAGAGCTTGATGGGCCCCTCAATTTATTTCCTTCGAGGGCATCCACCCTGTCCTTCAAGCTCTCATAAAGGCCCATAACAACGCTGAGTTGTCGCCTGATTTCCTTGCACTCCTTACATCGTGCACACACAGACATCCCCCTTGGCAGTATCATGTCCTGTACCCGACTGCTCCGCAAACATCAAGCAAACAGTGCATTTTAAAAGTCTGTGATTCAGAGGGCAACTGCCCCCCTCAGTTCTCCCCTGAACCACAGCACTCCCATTAGCTTGAGCCTTTTGCTTTGCTGCTCTGGTCTGAGTCATGATTCCGATTTAATTCAATAAAATTTCAAAACAAAATTAAATCCTTAAGTTATATCCCAAAACAGTTATATGTATTAATTATTTGTTACGATTAAGTCGTTATATATATATATATATATAGAGTTAAAAGTACAATTTAATTGACAATAAAGTTTATCAAGATTAATAGATTTACTGATTAATTGACAATATTATATTATGCACTATACTACACTAAGGTTATGCTATCGTGTAAAAATGGCGGGAATTCACGAACGGTACTTAACACGTGGATTTGATACCGTTACCAATACTAAGTAATACCTACAAAATCTCTGTCTAAGTTAAACTTTAAACTAAGTATCGTAACTAGGAATATAAAGCTACTCTAGAAATAAGTTAATATGACAATTTTAGCTAATAAATCAGAAAATAAATCAGGAAAAACTTCTCTGTTCCAAGAGCTTCAAAGAGCTTCGTCCGCCATTTTATTTTATTTTATTTCATTATACTATTAAAATCAGTTTTTGTTTATTCTGTTTAGCCAGTATGGTAAGAATTTTATTATACACTATGTATTTTATTATATACTATGTATTTTATTATATACTATATTCCTTATACTCAGAGCCTTTTTTGATAATATTATATGAGTAAGAATGTTTAATTCCTGAGCACAGAAATTTTCTTCACATGACATAACTCATTTCTCTCTGAAACTCCATTTGCTCATCATTTTAGCGGTAACATTTGAAATGAATCCATGGCTAACTGCCGATCACTTTTATAGGCCAAAATATTGCTTATTTCATTTACGAATGTGTGTCAAGATTTTTTCTAGGATGGTATGTATGTAGAGGTAACAGAATTGATTCGGATAGGAGGAGGATATAAAGATAGTGATAAACTGTACAGTGAGACTTGTAGTTGATATGGTCATATCTGATACAGCAAAAGGGGGGTTACAAATTTTGTTGGAAAGACTTATGAAACTTAATAAAGTAAGCGGGAAAAAAAAAATTTTGAGGAAACTTAACTTTATGATGGAAAAAAAGAATTTTAAAGAAATAACCACTGAAACGAATGATAATAAGGATGTAATAAGGATTTTCCTTATTACATCCTTATGGGATAACATTTACTTCATAATCCCTCCAAAAAACACCAGATGTGAGGGCGCTGCCTTGCAGAATAGAATAAAATCACGGATAGAGATCTTTCCATGGAATATTTATTGAAAACTTCCATATTATTATTAAATTCCATATTTATTATAATTAGCTTATTTACCATATTTAATGTAAATTTCATAAATAGATGTTATCTGGTTTGAATAGAATAAAAAATGCTGCTCTAAAATTGTTTCTGATATTTTTCCTTGTGAAATATTGTGCTTAATGGTTGTACAGGTTTAAAGAGTCTATTGCTTATCTATTTTTATATTATTCATTAAGTCCTGTTATGTATATATTATTTATACCTTTGTTAATTAGGTTTTATGTGTGAGAAACTGTATGTATGTTTATTTTATGTGTGGGTGCAGCGAAGAACAATAAGATTAGTAAGAGAGACAACTGGACATCCACCTATGAGAAAACCCTGAGTAAAGTGTTTAAAGCTTTAAATTGATTGAGTAAACTAAATTCCAATGGCTTTCTTTCTCAACAGTGATGAGACATAAATTGAAAATGGATGGTTGTAGGATAGATAGATGTATGAAATTATTTATTTTTATATATATATTTTTGGCTGATTCTGTATAAGCTTGCATCATTTGCTACTACTAATGCTAATAATATTTAACACTTTCAAAAACTTCATTTGTAGCTTTGTATCTATGTATTTATGTTTGGTGACTAGCACTTTCAGATGCTGAAAGTAAAAATATAGTCTTACTGGAAGTACAAAGTCTACTGGAATGCTCCTAAAAACCAAATAACAACAACAACAACAAAGTCTGCTGGCTAAACATTTACAAGTAAAATTTGCTGTAAAACAAAAACATTAGTAAAAATATTATGATCTGGGCTCTGTATACTGAATTTATTATAATGTGCATTAGCACTAGTAGAGGCATATGATGCAAAAAAGCAAGCTTATACAGCATCAGCCAAAAAAAAAAAAAAAAAACACCCCCTTCCCATTTCATCCATCCATTCACTCCAAATGTTTGTCTAGTTCTGCCTTGAATTTATTTAAGCTGTCAACTTCTACAATGACAGATGGAAGTTTGTTCCAGCAATCAACCACCTGCTGGCTAAAGTCAAATTTCCACACATCTATTCTACAACTGTCTTTCCTCAATTTGAATTTATGTTCCTACAGGCGATTAATCTGGGCAAAAATTAGAATCCCATCAGCATTGAGCATGCTAAACAATTCAAGGCCTTATACACCTCAATCAGATCAATCACCTTGCAGGTGCCTTCATAATTTGCAAAAATGAAGCCTTTCTTTGTAAGAGCAACCCTTTGTTCCATTCACTAATCTTGTTGCCCTTCTCTGTACTCTTTCCATCAGCTCTTACATCCTTCCTCAAATGAGGCCTCCAGGCCTGTATAGTATTCAAGGTGTGGCCTGCCCATTGCCTTGAACAAAAGGATAATAACCTCCTTATCCCTGCTAGAAAAATTCCTGTATATCATTGACAAGACACCATGATCTTGCAGACCGTCTGCACTGCTCAGAAAACTTCATATATGATTGCACAATTACCCTCAGGTCCTTTTCATTCTCTACCACCCTGAGTGTACCACACAGTTGATATGTTACTCTGGGGCCACTGCTACCCATGTGCAGTACTTTACATTTGTCAGTGTTAAACTTAAGTTGCCACCTCTCAGCCCATCTGCTCAACTTTTCCAGATCCTGTTGCAGTAGCATACTATCATTACTGTCATTAACAACCCTGCTAACCTTCGTATCATCTGCAAACTTAGACATTAAGCCTGATATACCTTCATCAGTATCATTAATAAATACAGAAAACAAAAATGGACCCAACACTGAACCCTGGGGGACTCCACTAATAACATTAGTCCACAAAGATCAGTCCATTGATTACCACTCTCCGTCTTTTCCCACTAAACCATCCCTTTATCTATAGCAGCAATTTGTCCCCAATGCCGTACTGCTCAAATTTGTACAGCAGTCTTCCATTTGCAACAGTATCAAAAGCCTTCCTAAGATCCAAGTATATTATATCAAAATTATTCTTTCATCCGGTTCCTTTGTGACCACATCATAATATCCAATCAAATTGGTCAGACAAGACTATCCCATTAACAAACCTTACTATGTCTGAACTGTAACTGAAGTCTTGTCCAGATGATACTGCAGTGCTTCTTTAACCAGTGCCTCTATTAATTTCTCCAGAACTGAAGTTAAAATAACAGATCTGTAATCACTTGTTACATTTTGATTGTACTTTGTGAATTGGGGTCACATTTGCACATCTCCAGTCCATGGGTACCTCTCCTGAGTCCAAAGAAGCCCTCATAATTATGGCTAAGGGTTTTCTTACTTCCTTTGCTGCCTCCTTTAATATAACTGGATAGATCCAATTCCACCTCAAGTGCCTTTCTTATGTTTATCTTCAACAATTTCTACTCCACTTTGCTTTCAGTTATTATAAAATCATTTAGCTCACTGCCTGAGTTTAATACACCTATGGCATTTCCCTCCCTGAATAACTCCTCATGTGTAGATGTAGATGCAAAATACTCATTCAGTTTGTTACCTACCTGAGCAGGATCATCAACAGGTGAACCATCGATATCAGTTTGATAAATCTGATTCATCCCCTTCCTTCTAGAGTTTACATAAGTAAAGAACTCTTTGCTGCTTTTCTTTGCATCATTTCCCAAAGATTTCTCTTAAACTGAATTTCCTGCCTAACCTTCTTTATGACTTGATTACAGACCAGCTATTATCTACCATAACCTTCAGTGATATTGATAATTTATATGTAGCCTATGCATTTTTCTTCTCTGACACATGTCTCATTAGTTCATTTGACATCCATTTAGGCCTAAACCTTGAACAATATTTCTTAGTTGGTATGAAGAGCCTAGTTGCTTCCAAGATTATTTCTTTGAATGCTTCCCATTTAGAATTTGCTGTTGATAACATCATCAGTTGGTGCTAGTGTATAGAATTTAAAAACTGTCTCAGACTATTGTAGTCACCTTTACGAAAGCAAAAACTCTTCCCTTTACCCGTGATGGTAATTAACTCTTTGAGTAAATTCCAAACTGTGATCACTGCCATCTAGTGGTTCCTTTATCTGCAGATTCTTAATTCATGAAGAATCACTACTGATAACAAGATCAAAAGCATTACTCTCTTTAGTTGCCTCCTGAACATGCTGCTTTAGAAAACAATCATCCAATAAATCCACAAAAGCCGAGCTAGTGTGCGAGTGACCAACTCACAAGTTCCAGTCAATATATGGGAAATCGAAATCCCTCATTATAAAACACTGATTTACTGGCCCACTCTATTTCTCTTTACAGTTGTTCATTGTACTCATCGGAGTCATTAGGCCTATAACACACTCCAACTCTCATTTTCCCTTTCAAAGTGTTTCTCACCACCAAAATGACTCAACACTGCATTGTCCACTCATGTCTTCTGGCTTCCTTGGATTTTATGTGTTTCTTAACTAATAGCATAACCCCCTCCTCCCTTCCTATCCTGTCTATCCTTTCTGTACACACTGTACTCCCCAAATTCCATTTCTGCATTCTTTATATCTCTGTGACACCACGTCTCTGATATCCCAACAATATTTGCCTTTGATGTTTCGATCAACACTTCACTTCAAATTCATCAACCAAACTCCTAGCATTTGTGGTGTACACGCAAGTATACATGCACCTCATTCTTATAATTAGCTACCCTAACACAACCCATGTATCGGGAACTTCCCGACTTATTTATGCAACGCTATATAAGTCAGAATTTCCCCCATGCTTGTGCACCACTCGCAACTGTGCATGTTGTATTGATTGAATCAAAAAAGAAATGTTCTACGAACATGTGAATAGAATTATTTATTGTATTTATTAATTTTCTATCTCATCCGCAGGAAAAATTACAAAGTGTACAATTTAAAAAAATTTCAAAATTATAAATTTACAAAAAACAGAGGAGACAGGCATAACATCAGTGTTTTACCTCTTGAGCATCGTTGCCAGAATCAACGTCTTCAGCTGATAAGTACGCCACTGCGGAGGTTGAGGGTTGTGGAGATTTTTTTTTAATGTAAACCCCAAACACAAGAGGCATTAGAACCTATAGTACTTAGTTACCATGCTTGGGTTGGAGGTTGAGAAGACGAAAGAAGATATTTGTTGACATTGGACTTGAACTTCTGTAGACTGTAATTTTCAGGAAATACGTATGAAGGAAGGTTGTTCCAGAAAACAGCAGTTGAATGAATAAATGAGGAAGATGAAAAGTTGGTTCTGTGAGTTTGAAGTTGGACAGTAAATGGATGTTGGTTGGTGGCGGCACATGTTCGGACCATTTTGAAAGCGAGAGCGGGAATTATAGAAGCCAATTCAGAAGAACAGTGTCCATGGAAGTATCTGTAGAAGAGGCATGCAGCAGAAACAGTACGTCTATGAGACAGCGAGTGGAGAGACTCTGTTAGAGATGAATCATTAATTAACCTAACTGACCTCTTCTGAATGGAATCAAGAAGCCTGAGAGAGAGAGGTTTTGGGGGCACCACCCCAGATGTGGGAACAATATTCCATGGCAGGGAAGATTTGTGATTTATACAGTGTGAGCAGCTGTTTGGAAGAAAAGTAACGCCGAGAGCGAAAGAGAAAACCAAGTTTTTTAGATGTGGAGGAAGCAATATTTGTAATGTGCTTGTACCAAGAGAGATTAGAAGTCAGGGTAATCCCCAAAAGAGATATATCATTTTACCTACCCGGCTAGGCCGACCGGGCTAGCTGGGTAGGTAAAGTGCCTGCTTAGCAACCCAAAGGTCGCGGGTTCGATTCCCGCCTAGGGCTGGATATCACGATGGTGCCGAACCAACCGGTTGGTTGGATATCCCGGCCACAATACACGAAGGAAGCAAGAAAAAACTGGTTCCTTCGTGTATTGATCACATCATACGAAATAAATAAATAAATAAATCATTTTTCCTAGAAATCGGAATGTCACTAAAGATAAGCATAGGAGCAGAAGAATCCTTTTTGCGAGATATACAACAAGACTGAGTTTTAGAAGGGTTGAAATCAACCTGAAGATCAGCATTTAAGGAATTGGTAGCAGATTTTCGAGAAATTGAAGCTGATTGAGCAGGGCAAGGTTTCTCAAAATGGAAAGTGGAATGCAATGTGCTATCATCGGCAAAACTATGGATAGGATTTCCAGTCAATGGAAGGAGTCATTAATATACAAGAGGAAAAGATTGGGGGAAAGAACTGAACCTTGGGGGACACCGGCATTAGTGGAGTAGTTAGAAGACAGAGAGCCATTTACCATCACCCTCAGTGAGCGATCAGAGAGAAAACTGGATAACCAATTACTAAAAACAGTTGGCAAACCATAAGATGGAAGCTTGTTTAGAAGACCTTTATGCCAAACATGATCGACAGCCTTTGAGATGTCAAGAGCAACTACTTGTGTTTCCCTGAACCTTTCCATTGAATTAGTCCATAAATGGGTAACATAAGCAAGAATATCACCAGTGGATCGACACCAACGGAATCCATACTGGCGATCGTTGATCAGACGGAAGGTTTCTAGGTAGTTTAAGAGTTGGCAGTTAATTGATTTCTCCATTACTTTAGAAAGAGTAGAAGTAATTGCAATGGGATGATAATTGGATGGGAGGGATTTGTCACCCTTTTTAGGAGCTGGCTGGATATGAGCAAATTTCCAAGCAGAAAGAAAAAGAAAAGCACCTTTGGAATAAGAAAGTGAAAAAAGGCGGCAAAGAATAGGAGTAAGTTCAGGAGCACGGGTTTTGAGAACAAGTGGAGAAATACCATCGGGACCTGGAGCTTTCTTAGCATCAAGATTCGTCTAAATCCTTCTGACATCCTTTTGACGGAAGACCACAGGAGGCATTGAATGGAGCATGTTGGGAATGGTTGGAGGTGTTTTACCAAGATCATTAATACATGAGTTGGAAGAAAAATGGGATGCTAGCAGGTCAGCTTTATCCTTGGCTGAAGTGGCAACAGAACCATCTGGTTTGGACAGAGATGGGATCAGAGATGGGCAAAAGTTGCGGCCAAAAGCTTTGGAAAGAGACCAAAATGCTCGGCTACCATCAGGGCAAGAAGCAAGTTTTCTACTCTTAGCCTTTTCAAACTCTAGTTTGGACTGATTAATAACTGCTTTACAATTGTTGCGAGCTTTGGTGTAGGCAGAAAATGAAACTGGAAAATTAGAAACAAGCCAATTACGATATGCAACATTCTTCTCTTGAACGGCCTTAGCACATTTATTGGAAAACCACGGTTTAAATAAAGGATGAGATTTTAAAGTGGAGTGTGGGATAAAGGATTCCATTCCTGCAAGAATAATTTCACTGACACGATCTGCGCAAACGTTGACATCAGAAGTTTTGAAACAGTAATCTGACCAAGGAAAAGAATAAAAGAAGTCTCGCAGGTCATCCCATTTTGCATTCTTGTAATGCGAAACAACACGAGGTTGGGAATAGCCATGAGATAAAGGTTCCATTGGAGAAGAGACAATCACCAAGTTGTGATCTGAAGTGCCTAAAGGACCTCTGACTTCGACCGTGTACTTAGAAGGGTTGTTTGTGAGAAAAAGATCAAGCATATTGGCTGTATGGTTAGCACTGTCCGATATTCTTGTAGGTAAATGAACAACCTGTGCTAGGTCATTAGTAATTGCAAAAGCCTCAGCATCTCGACCAGCTGGGTCGGTGTGACTAGAAAACGGAAGCCAGCTGGAATTGTGAACATTAAAATCACCAAGGAAAATTACCTCACTGTTAGGAAAGTTGGACTGGAGAAATTCAAGTTGCAAAGAGAGGAAGTCAAAGAGCTCCAAGTGATTAGTGGAATTGGGAGAATGGTAGAGACAACAGATGAATTTGATGCAATGAGGTAGAGAGATTGTAAGCCAGAGAAGATCAAAGAGAGGAGATTCTAAATTGCCAAGTCTCTGACAGGGAATATCAGAATGGACATATGCACAAGTACCACCTTTGAGGCGAAAGGAATCATACAGCGAATAATTTGGGCATCTGAGATGAGCAGTAGTTGAATCAACCGATAACTGAGATTCTGTCTGAAAAAGTACATGGGGTTTGGCAGACTGCAAGTGGAAATGGACATCGTTGAGATTAGAATTGAGACCACGTATATTTGTGAAATGAATTAGGAAGTTCTTGGGAGGTTTAGATCTTTTCGCAGATAAGCTTGCTCTATTAGTTTGACAATTCATGGTGTATTCAATAGTAAGAAAAAGTGGGTGGGACATGCTGTATGAAGTAATGAAATTTTTGGATATGGCGTACATAGGGTAAGAATATACCGAGATCCTTGACATAACGTGGCCTCGACAATGCTCCCCGCATACACACTACTCGGACTCCCTCCAGTCACTATCTGGCAGAGTAGAGGTAACAAGATTATACACTAGCTTTTTCGAAGCATCCTAGAGAGTTACCAATAGGTTTGGTCCAGTGTACTAACTAGCGGCCAGCCTGCGAACACCGTTTTAGAACTGTACCCTCGAAATGTGAGAAATATTGGATCTTGCCACGATGTTCATCATAACCTCAAAAATCATCAATCATACTGCATGATGGAAGAGATAGGGAAGGGTTGACCTGAACTTAGCTCTAGAGACTAAACAAGGGTTCCACCACTTCAGGCGCCTCCGTAGCCAGGTGGGAAGAAGCAGCAGTGCATAGCACACGCTTCTTGATTAGACCGGGGTTCGAGCCCGTCACCACCAAATACGGAGGATGCGGAAAGGTCAGGGACTGACCACCGCATATCCCGGAGCAATATGGCCTTAGTTGCTAATGCTCCTAAAAACCAAACAACAACAACATCCACCACTTCAAGCCTCCAATAAGCAAAGTATTGCACTGGTTGATGAGTCATCTACCACCTAGTAGTGCCTGGTAACATAGAGGGGTGGCATTCCTCCATGTGGTGTGGCCACCACACCTCGACCCCTGCTTACGTTGGTTCACACCTGGGTGGTAACTCACCATGTACTTGTGCATGGAGGTTATACCCAGGATTACTAACAGTCCCGCCATTGTGAAGGTGCAAGCAGAGGATTTGGCTGTCACAGACCGTCCGGACTTCGCCGAAATTGGGTCCATTTGACTTGAGTGTCACCCAAATATCAGTGTTCAAGTGCAAGATCTGGCATTGATATGGTCAGCTGAGAGCTTGATGGGCCCTCAATTTTAAACCTTCAAGGGCATCTACTCTGTTCTTCCCATTCTCATGAAGGCCCATAATGCTTAGTTGACATCTCATTTACTCACACTCATTATGTCACACACACAAAGACATTCCGCTTGGCAATATCATGTCCCATTCCTGATAGCTCTATGAACATCAAACAAGCAGTACATTTCAAAAGGCTGTGATTCAGAGGACAACCACCCCTCTCAGTTCTCAGCTGAGCCACAGCACTCCTACTACTTTGAGCCTCTTGCTATGCTTCTCTGGTCTGAGGTATGATTTAGATTAAATTTCAGTACAATTAAATATGTAACACAAAACTTTTATCCCAATGCTGTTTGTTTGTTATTTGATTTTTTAGGAACATTAGCAACTAAGGCCATATTGCTCCGAGGATATGCGGTGGTCATTTCCTGACCTTTCCGCATCCTCCGTATTTAGTGGTCACGGACTCGAACCGCAGTCTAATCAAGAAGCGTGTGCTACGCACTGCTGCTCCTGCCCACCTGGCTATGGAGGTGCCTTATCCCAATTCAATAAAGTGGTATTTTGATACGTACATGATTAAATATTGGTCGATTAATTCAATTAAGTGGTATTTTACTATAGGTATTAGTGTGTATGCGGATCAGGTAATGAAGCTAGCATATATGGGCTATCTTAAGTCTGTTTGGCCTATAAACGTTAAGTTAAACATATTAAAATTACTATGAAGCAATGAATACAAAATGATAATGAAAATGTCATTAACTGATAATGAAAAAAATGTCATTAACTGATAATGAAAATGTCAATACTAAGTGATTATGAAAATATCAATACTAAATAATAATGTGCAATGATAATGTGCAATGTAATTTTTGAAAATATCAATACTAAATGATAATGTGAAATGTAATTTTTGAAAATATCAATAATAAATGATAATGTGCTGCAATTTTTGAAAAAACATTCCATCACATGGCCATCAATCCACTACTTCATCGAGGGCTTTGAGCGGATTGATACCCCATCTGAAGGAATGTCCCATACCAACCCATTTCTGTTGTCCCCATACCAGTTTTCCCATTCATTATTTCGCTAATATATATATAAGCGATATTTTTAGTTTAAATAGGCTTTTTATTTAGCTTTAGATACGTATAATGATTTCAGGTTTAATTTAAGGATCATTTTATAGTTTTTGGTTTGAATTTAAATTTTAAATTTTGTAAGTAACCAGTAGCAGCAAACTGGGATAGGTGACACAAAGCCCAACAGGTATGTATCTGAATAAATGAGAAGGTTTTTACTGCAACTTGTCCTGTGGTGGTCGTCGGTCAGAAAGGGATAAGTTCCCGTCTTCTTTTTGTTTTGTATGTAGTAAAGTTATTACTGTGCAGTCGCGCTAATTGTGTATAGTGGCGTGATGTTGAATTAGCTTCGGGGCCCGATATCGTATGTCAATGCATGTGGGGGCGGGGGGTTAGAGTCAGGAGAAACCTTCCAAAAAGAAACGATGGTAGAAGTGATGTTTAATACACATGAAATATGTTTATGAAAAAGGAAGAAAATTACTATTACAAATGTTTTTACAAATGTTATGCCATTTCTTGGACTGGGCCGGTATAGCTTTTCTAAGGCATAACGACCGGTATATGTCAAAAATACCACTTAATTGAATTAATCGACCAATATTTGATCGACCTATATTAAATCATGCACATATAATGTCGCATTGCCCTATGTACATGGCATTAACGTTGCATATATGACAAAAACTATAATATACAATTCTATCATTATAAACTTTAAACACTACTTATACACTATATATATATATATATATATATAGTAAAGAATAATTGTATTAAGAAGCTAATTAAGCACACAGAGTATAGAGCATACAGAGCATGTTGGAAACAGAAGCAAGAACATTGCTGTCTTTTTTATAATTTCGGTGGATGACCACTGATGATGACACTGAGATTGTGAAAGACACCGCAATATTATCTTATTTTGGTCGCCTTTTCACTTCTTATCTTTATTTTTAATTTCCTGTCTATTTCTTCTTCTTTTTCATACCATATATCGCTATATTCCTTATTCATTTAGTCAAGCTCACAGTGTATGCCGTATATTCAATAGGTTTAAATCAAAATCTTCACATTTCTACATACAATACACAGGGTGATTCACTACCAGTGCAACAAACTTGTAGGAGGTGTAGGGGGCACAAAGACGAATCGGAATCACATAGCATTGCAGGGTCCAAAATGCCTTTGTCATGCGAGAGGTCGGGTGAACAAAGAAGCAAAGAAAAAGAACAAAAACAGCAACTCGTTAGTGTAACAGAAATCATTTTAATGACAAGTTTTACATTGGCAAAAAGCCATGCTACAGAAGGTGTTCGAAAGTTCAACCAGAAGCAGTCACACAGGCTTCACAGCGCTGCCGCATGGAATCCCTAACGTTCTGGAAGATTCCTGGCGTGTCTTGAATCTCCCCGGCAGCTACAGAGATGCGAGCGACGAGGTCTTCAACTGAATCAACAGGGGTCTCGCACACCAATATCTTCATTTGACCCCAGCAGAAGAAGTCCAGGCATGATAGGTCCGGCGATCTAGCAGGCCAATGAACCGGACCACCACGACCTATCCAATGCTGTCGAAATGTAACGTTTAGGTGTTGGCGAACGTCATTGGTGCAATGTGGGGGAGCCCCATCATGCTGGAACCACATTGAGCGGTGCAACGACTGAGGAACATCTGCTTCTTCAATAAGTTTGGGCAGGACTTGCTGTAGAAAGATCAAGTATGCCCTACCGTCCAGATGAGGGGGGCAGAAGGTATGGTCCACTGAGGTGGTCTCCAACAATGCCAGCCCAAACATTGACAGGGAAACGGCGTTGAGTTGCACGTGTTTGTGTACCATGGGGGGTTCTCCAAAGCCCACAAATGGGCATTATGTTGATTGAAGGTTCCCTCTCTTGTGAAACTTGCCTCATCCGTGAACAATATGGACGCAGCAAATGCGCTGTCTGCCGCACTCTGTTGAAGAAACCAAGTAGCAAAAGTCCTCTGGAGTGGATAATCCGCAGGCTTCAATGATTGGACGTGTTGCAGATGGTATGAACTCATTTGGTTTGTTGACAGTATCCTCCATACAGTGGATTGGGAAATACCCAATCGTTGGCCTATCGCTTGAGTACTCATACTCAGATTGCCTTCTGCAAGACGTAGGACATTCTCCTCATTGTCTGGCGTCCTCAACGTTCGCTCTCGATTCATGGTACCTCTCGTGAAACAACCAGTCTCACGTAACCTTCTGTGCACACGTGCAAAAATAGTGTGACGAGGAGCACGCCTGTGCGGGAAACGTTCCTGGTACAAGCGCAGAGTGGCGCACCCATTACAGTCCACAGCTCCATACACGAGGTGCATGTCGGCCAGTTCAACGTTTGATACTCGTTGATCCTACTGCCTTGGGAACCGGTTTGCAAATGCTGACTTCCAGCGGGATCGCTGTTCGCACGACCTCCCGTTCAACGTCCTCTACCGCATGACGAAGGCATTTCGGACCCTGCAATGCTATGTGATTCCAATTCGTCTTTGTGCCCCCTACACCTCCTGCAAGTTTGTCGCACTGGTAGTGAATCACCCTGTGTGTGTGTGTGTGTGTGTGTGTATATATATAAGTTATGTTATATGAATTTCGTATCTCCTATCAAGTTATATGTATTAAGTTATAACGTTACGTTTGTAAAATTTAAGTCGTTATATGTAGTAAGTTAATAATTACCTTTGTTGAATCTAAGTAGTTATAATAAATAATAAATTTAACTATCTATTACCACACACATGGTTCGAACTCTCACAATAGCTATGTATGCCAAATCACCAATTCTAAATGCTCTGCAAATATTATTGTCTTACGTTATGATCTGTGTGACAAGTCTTCTTCTCTGAAGACAATATTGGTTCATTTTTTTTTCCTGAGTTTTTTTTTTTTTTTTTTTCCCATTGATTTCAAGGTGTTCTGTAGTGTTCAGATAGTTATTAAAAATGTGATACCCAAACAGCAAAGTGTTGTGTTAATCAATGGACGTTGCTCTTCTTGGACTAATGTTATTAGCAGAGTCCCAAAGGGTTCGGTGTTGGGCCCACTGTTGTTTTGTATATTTATCAATGATATTGATGAAGGTATATCAGGCTTAGTGTCGAAGTTTGCAGATGATACAAAGGTTGGCAGGGTTGTTAATGACAGTAATGGCAGTGTGCTACTCCAACAGGATCTAGAAAATTTGGGCAGATGGGCTGAGAAGTGGCAACTGAAGTTTAACATTGAAAAATGCAAAGTACTGTATATGGGTAGGAGTAACCCCAGAGGAACGTACCAACTGTGTGGTACTACACTTAGGTTGGTAGAAAATGAAAAAGACTTGGGAGTAATTGTGCAGTCAGATATGAAGTTTTCTGAGCAGTGCAGACAGACTGCAAGAGCAGGTCATGTGGTTTTGTTAATGATATACAGGAATTTTGCTAGTAGGGAAAAGGAGGTGATTATCCCTTTGTATAAGGCAATGGTCAGGAGACCTCCAGACCTGTATTCAGTACTCAAGCCATGCCTTGAGTACTGCATACAGGTCTGGAGGCCTCATTTTAGGAAGGATGTAGATTTGCTTGAGTGTGTACAGAGAAGGGCAACAAGATTGTTGAGCGGAATGAATGGATCCTCTTACCAAGAGAGGCTTAAGTTCCGCAAATTGCAGCGGCTGGAGACTAGGCACCTGCAAGGTGATCTGATTGACGTATATAAGGCCTTGAATGGGTTGAGTACTCTGAATTCTGATGGGATTCTTCCACTTGCTCAGATTACGAACCTGATGGGGCATAAATTCAAATTGAAGAAAGACAGTTGAGGAAAAGATGTGCGGAAATTTGCCTTTAGCCAGTGGGTGGTTAATTGCTGGAACAAACTTCCATCTGTTGTTGTGGAAGTTGATAGCTTAAATAAATTCAAGGAGGAACTGGACAAACTTAGAGGGAATGGCTGTGTGTATTTTTTTTTTTTTTTTTTGGCTGATGCTACATGAGCTCATATGCTTGCTTTCTTGCATCACATGCCTCTATTACTATTACTTCTATTCCTAAAAATTATTAAAAAAATCCTGTGAAAAACATGCAGTGCTTTATTTTTCTTCTGTTTAGTTTTTTATCTTTTATTTTATTTTTTAAATGGAATATTTGGAGTTGATTGCTTCAGTAACTTTGTAGTGCCAAGTTTCACATTTCTAAATTGTGACAAATGGCCCAAGAGATAAAGGAATATAATAATATAGTTAATAAAAAGAAGTTAATCAGTGATGTAAAAAAATTATATAAGGTTGATGGCTGTTCTTCCATTTTGACATTTCATATTTTGTTGGATTTATTTTCCCAAAATTAGCAATTTCCAGATCCCGAGGTTTCCAGATTTCTGCTGTGAAACCTCGGGATCTGGAAATTGTTCTCAAGCTTTTGTTGCCTGATTTTTCTCATTTTATATAAATCAGCATGCATGAGAAGTGTTTCATATAAATTTTATGTTATAAAGAAGTAGCTTACTTCTTTATAGCATAATTATGCTGCTAAGGCAAAATGGAGTTGAGTTTTCAGAATTATATTATACCTGTGGAAGCAATGCTCCAGCATCATGTTGAATATTGCCATTAACATGAGATTTGCCAAAAACCGTGTTCATTGCTGCCTGTACATGAGTTTTGAGGATATAAGAAACAGTAGGCTGCATCTCTGCTAAGTAAGGTGGGAGGCCTAAGGTAATGGAGACTACACTCAACAAGATCCATTATACTGTAAGTGAAACCACTGTAGATGTGTGAAAAGAAGTGTAGTAGCACAAGCCATCAGCAGGAATCTAACTTTGCCATCATTAATACCATTGAGTTAGTCTGATTTTTTTTCAGCCTGTACAACATGCAAATCAACCCGCAAACACAAACTTGTACAGATGTAATACACAGTGGTGCAGTTTGGTCTGACTTGCTGATGGACATAAAACCCAACAACAAACTGTTATTAACAATATGGAAAGTGCTATATGACATTCTGAAAGTTCCTACTGCATGTTCACTGTAGGGGTTATGGATCCTGAAAAATCCTGTTCACCTTAGCACTACACAATTGGAGGTGAATTCCCAGTAGCCTATCAATATCTTGTGAGCAAACAAGGCCAAGGCTCACTTCAGTCTTAGTGTCAGCATGCACAGTTGCACCATTTGGGCAGAAACAACTTCACATACTATTGAGAAATCACTGCATGAAAGTAAAATTGCCATATGGTCTGACTTCACAATAGACTAGCATTGGACTATTCTTTATTTTAATAAAGACAGGACTCTGAATGCAAACTGTAATGTCATAATATAACCACCATACATTTGCTGTGTGAATGCCACTCATGTCATTTGCATGTGCATCAGAGAGAGGGAGACATTGCATACTATAGCCTTTGTGGAAGACAATCATTGTGTTGCAAAAGAGGTTATGACCACTATACGAGAGAGTATTTAAGACAAAGTAATTTTGTGGAAAATCTAGCAGAACTGACAATTCCAATTCCCTTTACCTCATCCTTGCAAATTCTGCCTTTGGGGCTGTTGTTATTGCATACTGTTTGTTCAATTACTTGCCCATTTAAAAAAAATAATAATAAAATAAAATAAATAAATACACCTGCTTAATCAGAATAATTCATAAATTGAATTTACTACAGATATGAAACAGATATCAAAACCTCCTGAACTGCATGCAAGTCCAATCCCATGTAGTGGAGGGAGATTGAAGTATGTGCGTGTGTTCATGCGTGCGTGCGCGCGTGTGCATGCGTGCATGCGCCCAATAGCATAATAACATTTACTACAGAATACTGATTTACCCTTTGTTAATACTTACGGACTTGCTAGTGGCTTGTACATTAATAGATGGGGAAAGTCTATTGCTTACCTTTCCAGTATGACTACAAAGGCATGAGCTGTACAATTGTTTATTACCGGTATATTCATATAGCATGATGCATAATTAATTACTTTTAAAGCGTATGTCATGATGTTGTTATACATGCGGGATATGCTATTTTCCAGACATTGTAGATGACATAAGCTATTGCAAAAAGTATTGGCATGGGTAGTAGTGGCTTGTACATTAATAGATGGGGAAAGTCTATTGCTTACCTTTCCAGTATGACTACAAAGGCATGAGCTGTACAATTGTTTATTACCGTTATATTCATATAGCATGATGCATAATTAATTACTTTTAAAGCGTATGTCATGATGTTGTTATACATGTGGGATATGCTATTTTCCAGACATTGTAGATGACATAAGCTATTGCAAAAATTATTGGCATGGGTAGTTTTTTTTTTGTAAATATCCAGTAGTTTATTTCTGTACAGCTTAATTGTTCTTTTAACAGGCAAAACAGTGCTGAGCTTGCAAAATTATATTATCCCTATGGAAGAAATGGATTAGCAGCATTTCTTTAGAACCAAAGGACTTAATTCACACCATGTGGGAAAAAAAAGCAAGAGTACATTGCTGACAAAAATGTCAAGAGAACCCAGTTTTCTTGTGCAACTTACATAATGATTTCCTAGTGGACAAAAAACTGCTAAGGGTTATGGTGATTTTTTTCATCCATCAGTTTAATAGTAAGTAGTGGAATAGTGACATTGAATGAGAAGTTCCTGCAGCCTCACTGAATGTGGCATTTCACATCACATTCATCCACATAATTAATGGGTTGCTAGTAGACAACCAGGTGGAGTCTGTATTCTGTACCTTTTATATTGTACCAATATTGTTCACAGAGTAAGATGCCATCTTCCCAAAAGGAATGGCATCTCACAATTTTGGTAATACAGTAAACCCCCGCTATTCGCGGTATCTGTTTGCGCGGTCGCTGATTTATTATAAAATGAAACCTAAAAAAATGTGAATTTTAAAGTGCCTTGAACATTTTCCACCATAAAAAAACATGGGCGTGGCTAAAATTATCTTTCACAGTCAAAACAGCGCTCAGTGGGTGGGAGGAGAGGGGCGACAAAATCGCGAGTGTGGATATTTCTGGCTAATCCTTGTTCAGTATGTGTTATGCACTCGTCATGGAAGGTTTCGTCGTTTGCTTTTTAATTTATATGCTTATAAATTGAATGAATTTATCAATTTATAAATTGATATGCTCACAAAAGTGATAAATCTACCGTTTTGCAGTGTAAAACAGACTTTTTTCGAGTGTGTTAACGGAAGAAAGTGACTTTATTGTGGAGAAGTTCTTTCTAACCCGTACAAAAATATGGCTACGAATAACAAGGGAAATGTGAAAAGATCAAAGAAGGTGATGACATTAGCGAATAAAATTAAGTTATTAGACAAAATTTCTAATGGTGAAAGTGTCTCCTCAGTGGCAAAACATTATAAAATCAATGAGTCAACGGTACAATCAATCAATAAATCGGAAGAAAAAATCCGCCGTAGTGTCCACGAAAAATTGCTTCAAAAATTTGCTCTGTAACTCGTGATGTTAAATTATAAAAAATGGAAAAGGCTTTAAATCTGTGGATAGAAGGCCGAACTCAAAATAAAATTCCGTTAAGTTCACTCATCATTCGTGAAAAGGCAAACTCCTTTATCAACACTTTAGCGAAACTGGTGATAGCACTGGCGGGATAAGTTTTTTAGCTAGCAAAGGCGCTGGTTTGAAAGATTTGTTTGAAATTTCTAATAAATATTACATTTAATATTAAATTGTTTCTTATTTTCATTTCGATGCCATATGCTTGCATTTCACTATGTACTGTCTATGTACATAGTGATATTATGAAGGTACGTAAAATACATACATAGACAAAATTTTAGACTAGTTTTTCTTATATATTTTGTACTTTGGAACGGAACCCCTTTATTACTATGGGAGCCATAACTCAGTATTCACGTTTTCAGTATACACAGCATTTCTCAGGAACATAATCCCCGCGAATATCGGGGGTTTACTGTATAGTATATGATAAAATAAGCACATCTCATAATCAAAGTAATTTAAACTTGCGACATAATTGCATAAATTGTGAAAATAGCATCTAAGCAATTTATTATACATAACTACTGGTAAGCTTATCAGTAATATGTTCATCCTTGTTCATTTTTCTAGGATTCAACAAATGCAGAAATTCAGTTGGGTGTGACATCTGTTGGTCTTGTTGTTTTTCAAAACAACATAAAAATAAACACATTTTCTTGGTAAGTAATTTTTAAATATTTCTTTAATCATCTAGTGGGCATGTGCTGTTGCATTGTGTTCAACACTATTTCTTGCCTATTTTGGCAAAAGAAGCAAGAATTAGTTTAAATTATTCACCTTAAAATTTTATTCTTAATTTTATCACTGTTGGATAATAAGAATAAAGAATGTTTTTAGAAACAGCAGTTGTATTATCAAAAAAATATGAATAAATAAACCACAGCTGCCTTGTTTACAATACTTAGCATGCAGAGTAAGAGAAATCAAAGATAAGACCAAAACTTACAGATATACTGTTCAGTTAAAAAAAATAATAATAATGCAAATCAAAATTGAATAAAAGTCACACTGACATAATTTTAATAGTTATTTTACTGTTTAAATTAAAGGGGAGAGCCCATGGTTCAACAGCACACCCATTGTTCGGTTAATGATAAGTTATGTTGTCTTATTTAAAAAATTACCTTTTAAAGCCAAGAGCTGTTAAAAAGTTACATTTTAAAGCCGAGAGTTTTCGGAGATTTTCAAGGAATCTTGGACAGCTAAGAATAACACTATCTTCAAAAATGCTATCCTTTGACATAATTTTACCTTAACTATTTGTATATCAAGAGCTTTGATATATGCAAATAGGTAAGGGTAAAAATAAAAATTGATAAAAAATATAAGACAAAAGATATGTAATTTATTTATTTATTGCAGAAAGCCAGCATGTGTCAGTATGTAGAAATAATTAGTCCCCTCATTTATAAAAACTGTTGTACAACTTACTATTGGGCCAAAAAAGGTGCCTAACATCAGTTTGAAGAATATCTTCATTCCAACTTAACTTTTCCCTCATAACTGTTATGGTTTGGATTATCTGATCCTTGGCTCTAATTTGCTGTCTTAATATGGTCCAGATCTAGACATGCTCAATGGGAGATAAATAAGGGGATCTAGTAGGTTAGCAATGCATGTCAATCATTTCAGAGAAAGCTGTCTGACAGTGTTGTAGAGTTGAGCATTGTCCTATTGGACTAATCAGTTTTCTGACTATTGAAGAAATGGAAAAAGGTCAGATCTGATTGCAGTGTGTAACATTGATCCATGAAATTACAACAAACAAAAACCAGTGGTAAATGACTCTCATAAGAAGTGGCACCTCATATTGAGATTCCTGTTATATTATATGCCTTTGTTGAATCCAGATAGGATGTTTATTTTACCAGGGCATAACCACATGCAGATCCTTCCATCATTGCTCCCCAAACAGAATCTTGACTCATCACTAAAGATAAGTCTGTCTGCACTGTTCTTCATTCTAGCTGGCTCTGTCTCTACACCAGTCTCTGTACATGTGATATGGTGGTGGGGAGTTGATGTGGTGCACAACTTGAATGCAATGCTGCCACTTCCAGTTGTTTACGAATGCCACTTCTTAATATGGATGTCTTGGAGATAAATTAACATCTCTAATTCTTCTAAGAAAGGAAATTTGTCAGCTGCAGCCTACCATAAAATTTATCTGGTGCATTGCTACACTGTGATGTTTGTTTGGGTACTCCATGACTTGGGTAGTGACTGTGGGGGGTGTCCTATTCATTGATGCCATCATCAACCACCTGTTTTAGGATCTTGTCCAACATGAGCAGTTTGCAGGTGGACCATTCAGTTCTGTGCAGCCTATGTGATCTGCTCATGCTCATTCATTTGTTAATATGCTGCTTCTACATGTGGCCTAGAAATCTTACGTCTTTTTCTCTCACAACCACTATATATTTTATTGACTATTCTTGATATTGTTCGTAGTCCTCAGCATGTTTTTTATTGTAATATCCTTTAAAGTTGCATTCTTTAAATTTTGAAATGGTATTAAAAAATTAATTAAATAGGCTTGCTTTTAAACTTAATAAGAAAAAAAAAATATATGTATTTTCAGCCTACCTCGCCTAAATTGTAGTACTGTTATCATTTTTATGCTTCTTTGTCATTGCTATATTCACTTTTGAGTATATACATAAGCAGTGACTGCTGCTCTCTTACTTTATCATTAACTGTACCAAAACTGTATTTTTTGTAAAGAAGAAATAGTAGCTGTCTGCTTCTTTGTGCCAAAATTCTTAACTGTAATCTGACTGAATAGAATAGTCATCTGACCATTCTTTATGACAGCTATTACTTTCCAGGAGAGTGGCATGATCAGCAGGCAGTGCTGTAAGAATTTGTGCAAGATCAGTGAAATTTCCACAAAGTGAGCATATTGTCCTCTGGATGATTGATCATGCCTTTTCAGTAAATTATCTGCATTGGAATTTTCAAGTTCTGCAAAGCTTCTACCCCAAGAGAATGGAAGTGAATTTTTAGTGGCTGAAAACTTCATGCTGCTGACTAGAATTAAAGGAAGTAGAACATAGTCTCTTAAATTGGTGATATGTTTGAAATGGCTGATGTTGAACTAGTTTTTTTTTTTTTTTTTTTTTTATGAAAATGGCTATACAGCTGTGATTCTAATAAATACATCTTGAAGGCTAAATGCGGTCTGTAGTGATTTATAGTACTCGATATAAAACATTCATATCAATGATTTTTTCTTTTTTATATCTTCCAGGCTACCTTGCTTGACTATTATATATCATATAAATATCTATAAGTACAAGGTGAATGCAAAAGAGCACACTCTGTACACAATATGCAGTTCCACAAGCAATATGTGACCATTCATGGTAACATATTGCCACAGATGAACTGGACATTAAAGGTAAAATCATGTATTTCTTTATGACTACTGATGTGTACCTTCATCAATGATTAACAGTTAGAATATATCAATTACTTAACAATCAAAGATGGAATCTGCACTGTGGCTAGATCTTATAAAAATATAGATATTTATTGGTGTAATGTATATGTTATTGTGATAATAACTAATTCAGTTGTATGCCAAAATGCATAAAAAAATTTACACAAATGGGCAATAATCAGATATCAAGTTAGAAATTGATGCACTTAACTACTGTTAATTAAATTTCATATGATAAAAGTAATCAGTAGTACATATGAAGCAGTGTAAAGAAGAAACCTTCCTAGGAATGAACTTCTCAATGAAAACTACTGTAGCAGAATATCATTCATCATTTTCTGAACAATAAATACAAATTAAATTAAGAGAAGACAGAATTTTTGTTTAAGTAGTTTGAACTTGGAAGCTGAAATAACCATTTACTTAGTATACCACTTTATGCAAATGTTAAGACTTTTAAAATTGCTGGGATGTAGTATCTACATTATAATTTGGGACGAGCTACATAGTAGAGGCATATGATTCAAGAAAGCAAGCTTATGCAGCATCGGCAAAGAGGTGCCTCCGTAGCCAGGTGGGAAGGAGCAGCAGTGCGTAGCACACGCTTCTTGATTAGACCGGGGTTCGAGCCCGTCACCACCAAATACGGAGGATGCGGAAAGGTCAGGGAATGACCACTGCATATCCTGGAGCAATATGGCCTTAGTTGCTAATGCTCCTAAAAACGAAATAACAACAACAGCATCAGCAAAAAAAAAAATTCTCCGATTTCACCCCTCTGTTCATTCCAAATACCTGCCCAGCTCAGCCTTAAATTTATTTAGGTTATCAACTTCCACAACAAAGGATGGAAGTCTGTTCAACCAACCAGTTACCCAGTGGCTAAAAGGAAACTTCCGCACATCTATCCTGCATCTGTCTTTCCTCAATTTGAATTTATGCCCTCTCATGTGATTATTCTGAGCAAGAGGAAGAATCCCATCAGCATTGAGCATGCTCAAACCATTCAAGGCTTTATACACCTCAGTCAGATCACCTCGCAGGTTCCTAGTCTCCAGACACTGTAATTTGCAAAACTTAAGCCTTTCTTTGTAAGAGCAACCCGTTGTTCCATTCACTAATCTTGTTGCCCTTCTATGTACTCGTAACAACAGCTCTACATCGTTCTTAAAATGAGGCCTCCAGACCTGTATACAGTACTCAAGGTGTAGCTTGACCATTGCCTTGTACAAGGGGATAATCACCTCCTTATCCCTGCTAGAAAAATTCCTATATATCATTGACAAGACACCATGAGCTACTCTTGCAGCCCGTCTGCACTGCTCAGAAAACATATCTGCCTGCACAATTACCCCGAGGGCCTTTTCGTTCTCTACCACTGTCAGTGTAGCACTACACAGTTGATATGTTACTCTGGGGCCACTGCTACTCATATGCAATACTTTACATTTGTCAGTGTTAAACTTAAGTTGCCACCTCTCAACCCATATACTCAACTTTTCTAGATCCTGTTGCAACAGCGTACTGTCATTAGTGTCCTTAATAACCCTGCCAACCTTCCTATTGTCTGCAAACTTGGACATTAAGTTTGATATACCATCATCAGTATCATTAATAAATACAGAAAACAACAATGAACCTAACACTGAACCCTGTTTGTTTGTTTGTTTTGTTGGTTTTTAGGAGCATTAGCAACTAAGGCCATATTGCTCCGGGATATGCCGTGGTCATTCCTTGACCTTTCCGCATCCTCCGTATTTGGTGGTGACGGGCTCGAACCCCGGTCTAATCAAGAAGCGTGTGCTGCGCACTGCTGCTCCTTCCCACCTGGCTACGGAGGCGCCCACTGAACCCTGAGAGACTCCACTAATAACATTAGTCCACAATGAGCAGTGTCCATTGATTACCACTCTCTGTCTTCTCCCACTCAGCCATCCCTTTATCCATAACAGCAATTTGCCTCCAATGCCACACTGCTCCAATTTTTTCAGCAGTCTTCCATGTGCAACAGTATCAAAAGCCTTTCTAAGATCTAAATATATAATATCAAAGTTATTCCCTGCATCCAGTTCCTTTGTGACCACATCATAATATCCAATCAAATTGGCCAGACAAGACTACCCCCTTTACAAACCTTGCTGTGTTCAAGCAATAACTGAAGTCTTGTCTAGATGATCCTGCAGTGTTTCTTTAACCAGTGCCATTAATTTTCCTGAAACAGAAGTTAAACTAACAGGTGTATAATTACTTGTGTTGCCCTTTGATCCTCCTTTGTGAATTGGGGGTCACATTTGCACATCTCCGGTCCATGGGTACCTCCCCTGAGTCCAGAGAAGCTCTCATAATTATAGCTAAGGGTTTGCTTACTTCCTTTGCTGCCTCTTTTAATATAACTGGATAGATCCCATCCACCCTGGGTGCCTTTTTTATGTTTATCTTCAACAATTTCTCCTCCACTTTCCTCTCACTTATTACAAAATCATCTAGCTCACTGCCAGCACATGATACATATGCTATTCAAATGCTTGATAGAACCTTATGATGGACATTAATCCTTAAGGCATTTTTCAGTTCTTCCTTGAATTTATTTCAGCTATCAACTTCCACAATGACAGTTGGTAGTGTGTTCCAGCAATCAACTACCTGCTGGCTAAAGGCAAATTTCCTCACATCTATTCTACAACTATCTTTCCTCATTTTAAATTTATGCCCCCTCAGGTTCGTAATCTGAGCAAGAGGTAGAATCCCATGATCATTGAGTCTGCTTAACCCATTCAAGGCCTTATACACCTCAGTCAGATCATCTCGCAGGTGCCTAGTCTCCAGATGCTACAATTCGCAGAACTTAAGTCTTTCTTGGTAAGAGGACCCCTTCGTTCCCCTCACCAATCTTGTTGCCCTTCTATGTACTTGTTCTAGCAACGTTACATCCTTCCTAAAATGAGGCCTGCAGACCTGTATGCAGGTCTGGAGGCCTCATTTTAGGAAGGATGACCTAAAAGGCGTGGCATGACCATTGCCTTATACAAAGGAATAATCACCTCCTTTTCCCTGCTAGCAAAATTCCTGTATATCATTGACAAAACCCCATTACCTGCTGTGGCAGCCTGTCTGCACTGATCGGAAAACTTCATATCTGACTGCACAATTAACCCCAGTTCTTTTTAATTCTCTACTACTCGAGTGTAGTACCACACAGTTGGTACATTTCTCTGGGGTTACTTCTACTCCTATGCAGTACTTTGCATTTGTCAATGTTAAACTTCAGTCGACTCTTCTTAGCCCGTCTGCCCAACTTTTCTTGATCCTGTTGCAGTAGCATACTGTCATTAACAACCCTGCCAACCTTTGTATCATCTGCAAACTTGGACCTTAAGCCTGATATATCTTCATCAATATCATTGATAAATATACAAAACAACAATGGGCCTGACACTGAGTGCTGGGGAATTCCACTAATAACATTAGTCCATGAAGAGCAGTGTCCATTGATTACCACTCTGTCTTCTCCCACTCAACCACCCTTTTATCCATTGTAGTCCAATTTGTACAGTAGTCCTCCATGTGCAACAGTATCAAAAGCTTTCCTGAAATCCAAGTATATGATATCAAAATTATATTTTGCATCCAGTTCCTTTGTGACCACATCATAGTATCCAATCAAGTTAAACTTAAGTTAAACTTTACATCCTTCTAGCAACTGTTCTGTCAAACCACTGCAGTCTTTCAGTAGAAGTTAATTATCATGCAGAATTAGGTTTAAAAAGCTGGTAGAGGTTTTATCTTGTTGTTATTATATTTGTGCGGTTCTGTTATAGTTTTTCTTGAAAAATATAATGAATATGTTAACATTACAATGTTTTTTTTTCTGACATATTTCATAATGGGTTTTTGATTTTCTTTGCACCTGATCCTGATGGAAAGATATTTGTTTGTTGTGCTACACTTCATTTATGGATGATCCTTATTTATGCATATGAACTTCACGATATAAATATTCCGCAGTTGCATTTGGATAACAGACAATCTCAGCTATAGTACTTTGTTGGTCTGTGCCAATATCTTCACTTTCTGTGAAATTGTTAATTGCATAAATAATTAGCTTTCATTCTTGGAGGTTGAGATCTTTACTAAGCTTCATTCTGTAGGTTTACTGCATTATAATAGTAGATTTTCAGTGGGCTCCTTTCTTGTAAGGAGCCCACTGAAAATTGTTATTCCATAGGCATAGCCATTTTCATGTGTTATAGAATGTAGAATAAAACTTAGTTTTATCTTAATTTATGATATATAAATTTATCCTGTATACCTTTCACTTGAATAAATTTTCAAAGGTGATATTGTTTTTATACTAATTATGTATCGCCCATGTTATCTATGTGCTGCTTTTTTGTTTTTTTATATGAAGTATGAAAAAAGTTGTGTTTTTTTTTTTTTTTTTTTTCCATAAATATTTCTTCCCTTTATGGGGGATGGGAAAAAATATAATTCCCATAAAATCGATTCTCTTGGAATGAATGAAATTTTTTTAAACAGTTGGATCATGGCTGGCACCTCCCTGTTGAAAAGATGACTGCTGCCCTTATAGTTCATGTTAAAGGAGGTAGTCTTATATTGCATGATTTTACTTGCATGCTAATAATCATGATCTGAGTGATATTATACTACCCTTCAAAAAGTATCTGAGCACCCTTTTTATAGTCCATTTGGATCTTTCCAGATCACTTATCAAGTGACTCAGACTATTACATAAGGAAGACATATGAGCAACCTAAATTAGTTTGGTTTTTCTCATCATGGCATGTGGAGCAGAGCTGACTAGTTTTTAGAGGAGTGCTATTGTCAGATGTCACATTGTTGGCTTGTCATCTAGTGCAATCAGTGAGAGCCCACATCATCCAACGTGTGAGCCATCAATGATGTTATCATGAAATAGAACTATGATGATACCACCACCACTGTCCAGCAGCACACAGGATTGTCATGGAAGCTTACCCCACACGACGAGATGGTACTTGGAAGGGCAGTACAACAAGCTCATCAGACATTCCTAGAAAACACCAACCAGGACTTTATGGCATCAGCAGAGATAGCAGTCCTCCTGCAGAGCATGGAATTGTCCAAATTGACTATACCATACTGTCCAATTGACTATACCCACTGCAGTGTATTGTTTGTTGGTGTTTGTTGACACACTTCACCCAGGAGGGTGAAGTGTGTCAGTGGCCTGAAGGGAACTGACATACTGTTGAAGTGAGTGGCAGTGATGTTAGTGTGAAACCGACATGTGTCTGGATACTTTTTTGGGAGATAGTGTATATTGTATATATCAAATTAATACTGATGGTTAATATTACATGACAAACTATGTACCACAGATGATTATTCAAACTTTAAACTTGATTGGTCTCTTCCTTTATACCTATTTGCTAGGAGCATTTCTTTAACTGCAGTGATATTTGTGATAAACATCAGAAATGGACAGAGAATTTGCCAATTTTTTGTCAAACCTTTTTGTATAAAAGTATAATTTATTTATTTTTAATATATTTAGGAAGTTCTGTTTCCTGTTAGGTTAAAAATGAATGAGCTTTTATTGAAATGTTATGAAATTCCAATGAAACTTTTTCTAGTTTCTGCTTCCTTCTCACAGTTTTTGAAAAATAGTTATGATTTTATTTTATTTTATTTTTGCTTCAGGATGTTTATTCCACTAAGAAAGTTACTTATTTATTTAGAGTAATAGGAACAAGTTTCACCTTGTTCAAGTTCTCTGGATTTGCTTTTACAAGCTCATGTTATTAGGTTCAATCAGCAACCCTAACCAGATTGTTGTGCACACTTGCTTGCTTTGGGATGATGAATCCCCATGGTGCCACAACTAATAAACTAAACTAACACAAACTAAACTAACCATGGTGCCACAACTAATAAACTATAACTAACTAATAACCAAACAAATACATATTAGAGGAATTTCCCGTAATTTGAATCACAAAAGAGAATGCACTTTGCCTCCTACTACAATACCAAACGACACATTACCTTCAAAAATATTCTGGATGACAATGAACAAATAGCAGTAGGTTTCAGCTTCATGAAGTTAGTATATACACTGATGAGCCAAAACATTATGACCAGCGAGTCATTATGCAAATCGAAGCAACTGCAGGTGAACTACGGCATGTGTGCAAGTCGGGACACTGTATAAAAAACACCTGATACTGAGCTCCATTAATGTGTTACTCTTGTTCTTCAGATGGGAAAGGCAGCGGACTTAAGTGAGTTTGACAAAGGCCAAATTGTAATGGTCAGATGACTGGGTCAGAGCTCACGTTCAGCCATGGTTAGTACCTACCGGAAGTGGTCCGAGGAGGGAGAACCCATGAACTGCCGGCGAGGTGTTGGACGACCACAGCTCATCAATGCTCGAGGTGAGCAAAGGCTCTCGGATGGCACATGGAGACAGTGGTGCAACTTGCTGGTAATTGGAATGCTGGTGATGAGAGTAATGTGTCACAACACAGTACATCAAACCCTGCTGAAAATGGGGCTGCGTAGGTAAGCAATAGCAATAGACTTTCACGTGGCCAAACTACAATGGCCACGTGAGCATCGAAACTGGACCTTGAATGATTGGAAGAAGGTCATCTGGTCCGATGAATCACATTTCCTGTTGCACCATGTGGAAGGTCGGGTACGTGTGCATCATTTACCTGGGCAAGTGATGGCGCCTGAATCCTTGGGTGATGTTCTGCTGGCATACCCTGGGTCCAGTCATCCATGTGCCGGGCACTCTGACATCTACCACCTACCTAAACATCATTGCTGACCAGATACACCCTTTCATGGAAATGGTCTTCCCCTCTGGTGGTGCAGTCTTTCAGCAGGATAATGCGCCGTGCCACACTGCCCATATTGTTCGAAACTGGTTCGCGGAACATGAAGACTACTTCCAGGTATTGACCTGGCCTCCAGATTCCCCAGACATCAATCCCATCGAGCATCTGTGGTTTGTGTTGGAACAGCAGCTCCAATCTGCCGCGTCTCAACCAACCCTATAGGATTTGAAGGATCTAATTGGTTACGTGTTGGTACCAGATACCACAAGACACATTTAGAAATCTTGTAGCATCCATGCCTCACCGTGTATGAGCTGTTTTGGCTGCACTTACATATTAGGTAGGTGGTCATAATGTTTTTACTCATTAGTGTATGTATCACATTTTGTAGCATGTATAGCTGCGTCATGATTGATATCTGTATACAACAAAATATCACCAACATTTCTTCAGATAGGTTTAACTATATTTTGCTACAAATTGTTGCACAATATGACTGCTTAAGTTATGAAATATTCTTTTAAAAAAATTGTTATCATGAATATTATTACATATTTAGCAGAATAAAAAAATAGCGAAATATTCAGAAACAGTTGTGCAGTCAAAATTTATCCTATATATCCACTTGTTACATAAACCTAGTATACTTTTGCTCTCAGGTTAAATCAGCAATCATTAATGCTGCACTGGATGTGCAGGTTTTTTGCAACCGTGGGAACTAATAGCAATACCTATTTAAAAAAAAAAAAAAGGATAACAGGTGTTACCTCTGACTTTTCAATTGAAAATTTTAGATATTTTTATTACTGTGCAAACAAGAAAAATGCAGGATCAGGTATGAAGTACTACACATGTGTCTTTATGGTGCAGAGAAAAAAAAACTTGTACACTCCTCAAAGCAATTTTTTTTTTTTTTCTCCTTAATTATTATACATTTCTTCAGAATGTTTTTCATCTACTAACAAAATTCCTTTATTGGTAGCTGCATTATGCATTGCAAAAATTGATTCATTAAAGGAGGCAGCAAAGGAAGTAAGCAAACCCTTAGCCATAATTGTGAGAGCATCCTTAGGCTCAGAAGAGGTCCCAACGGACTGGAGATGTGCAAATGTATCCCCAATTCACAAAGAGGCATCAAAGCGGGGCCACGAGTAATTATGGACCTGTTCGTTTAACTTCTGGAAAATAATGGAGTTACTGGTTAAAGAAGCATTGCAGATTGTCTAGACAAGACTGCAGTAATAATTCAGACACAGCATAGGTTTGTTAAGAGGAAGTCTTGTCTGATCAATTTGATTGGATACTATGATGTGGTCACAAAGGAACTGGATGCAAAAAGTAATGTTGATATCATATACTTGGATTTCAGGAAAACGTTTGATACTGTTGCACTCGGAAGACTACTGTACAAATTGGAGCAGTGTGGCATTAAGGGCAAGTTGCTACAGTGGACAAAAGAGTGGTTGAGTGGGAGAAGACAGAGTGGTAATCAATGGACACTGCTCTTCGTTTGCTAATGTTATTAGTGAAACCCCCCAGGGTTCGTTTTTGGGCCCATTGTTGTTTTCTGTATTTATCAATGATATTGATGAAGGTATATCAGGGTTAGTGTCTAAGTTTGCAGATGTTACGAAGGTTGGCGGGGTTGTTAATAACAGTACTGATAGTACACTACTGCAACAGGATCTAGAAAAGTTGGGCAGATGGGCTGAGAAGTGGCAACTGAAGTTTAACATTGATAAGTGAAAAGTACTGTATATGAGTAGTAGAGAATGAAAAAGACCTCGGGGTAATTGTGCAGTCAGATATGAAGTTTTCTGAGCAGTTCAGACAGGCTGTCAGAGCAGGTCATGAAGTCTTGTCAGTGATTTACAGGAATTTTGCTAGTAGGGAAAAAGAGGTGATTATCCCTTTGTATAAGGCAACTTGAGGTAATGGTACTTGAATACTGGCGATGGTACTTGAGTACTGCATACAGGTCTGGAGGTCTAATTTTAGGAAGGATGTAGAGTTGCTAGAATGAGTACAGAGGAGGACAACAAGTTGGTGAGGGGAACAAAGGGATTGGTTCCTCTTACCAAGAAAGGCTTAAGTTCTGCAAATTTAGGCACCTACAAGATGATCTGATTGTGGTGTATAAGACCTTGAATGGGTTTAGCAGGCTCAATGCTGATGGGATTCTTCCTCTTGCTCAAATTACAAACCTGAGGGGGCATAAAAAATACAAATTGAGGAAAGACAGTTGTAGAATAGATGTGTTGAAATTTGCCTTAACCAGCGGGCAGTTGATTGCTGGAACAAACTTCCATTTGTCGTTCTGGTAGTTGATAGCTTATATTAATTCAGTGAAGAACTGAACAAACTTTTAGAGCAAATGGATGTGTGAAATGAGATTTTTTTTTTTTTTTTGCTGATGCTGTATAAGCTTGCTTTCTTGCGTCACATGCCCCTACTAATGCTAACTGAAGCCAAACAGAAAACACGTTTTTTTTTTTTTTTTTATGAAAAAGTGCACTAGATAAAAGAAACGTTGGCATTATTACCACAGAATTGTTGTTTTTTTTTTTTTTTTAAAACAATATTACTATAGCACCTATCTTGCATATGTATTTGATTTTGTAACAAAATTTCAAGAAAAAATCTTTGTCAGAAGCTGCTTATAAATTTTCAAAATCTGGTGTCAGCTTGAAATCTTCAAGATCGCTTTCATTTGAATCTAAAGAAATGAGTGTGCGCTACTTACAATGAATTGTTTTTTGAAAAAGAAAGGAAAAATTATTATAAGTCCTTTTTCAGAATGTTT
This sequence comes from Mastigoproctus giganteus, assembly GCF_048544385.1. Lineage (NCBI taxonomy): Eukaryota > Metazoa > Arthropoda > Arachnida > Uropygi > Thelyphonidae > Mastigoproctus > Mastigoproctus giganteus. Next base: position 35,973,364 of record NC_143575.1, on the reverse strand, counting down.
TGCATCTTATAATGGATTTTGAGGAAATTTATCTCTTGTTAATTACATTTTAATCTTTTTAAAATTGCAGCTATAGTGGAACAAACAGAATATATGATGTTTTGTTTTTTTTTTTTTCATGTGTAACTAATGGTGCTATGAATATTATATTTTAACATTCCAAGGTTAGTAATCTGATGTTACCAAGGTTGGTAATGTGTAACTAATGGTGTTATGAATATTATATTTTAACATTCGAAGGTTAGTAATCTGATGTTACCAAGGTTGGTAACGTGTAACTAATGGTGCTATGAATATTATATTTTAACATTCCAAGGTTAGTAATCTGATTGACTAGAAGGGGAAAAAAATAGTGAAAAATTTTCATAAAAACCAGCATTATTGAGTTTTTAAAAATTGACCTGTGAGAGCCCCACATGCCAGGAGGGGATTAATAATTGCTGTGCAATTGCTGACAGGTTAATCATGTTTTGCCACCTTCCCACCATGAATTTTTTTTTTTTACACAACCATTCCAATATAAGTTGATGGGATCAACTTATATTGGAATGGCCTTTCTTTCCTCATATGGTTCTCTTTGCCAATTTTATCAGGTGTTGTTGTCCCTGTATTGTATAGATCTGATCACACTTATATGACTTAATATGACATTAAGGGAATGCTGCAATGAATTTGTTCTTCAGGTAACACCCATGTGGTGCTTTATATTAGTAACCATGCCTGATAATTACATTTTCCTAAGATTCTTTGAGTTTTTGACAATTCTAGGACCACAAAATGTAATTATAGGTGATAAACAGCAAAGGCTGTTTTGCATAAGTAGGTGTTCTTAATTCTAAGGCTACCTCTTAATTTAAGTACAGAAAATAAAAAAAGATTTTAAAAAATAATAAAAAATGGCCTTTCTTTCCTCATATGGTTGGTTCTCTTTGCCAGTTTTATCAGGTGTTGTCCCTGTATTGTTTTAAGAATCTGTCTTTGGCAATTCATATCTAGACACTGTATTTCAAATGCAGTCTCACATTCTTATGCAGTGGGATTATGACTTCCCTTCTTCTGCAAGACAATTTGAAAAATCCTTCAAGCAAGTTTGAAAAATCCTTCAAACAAGTTTAAAAAATCAACAGAACATTGTGCCCCCCCCGCTGCCTATCTGTACTGCATAGAGAACACTCCACGGCTGCCTAAATCATAACCCTCCAAATCTGTTTTCTGCTCTACTGTTTGTAGTACAACTCCTCTTAATATACAAGTTATTTTGGAATTTTTATATCCTCAAATGCAAAATCTTGTGTTTTTCAGTATTAAAACCATTTATTAGACCATCACTGAAGCCTGTTCCAGTAATCATGAATGAGTGCTACCTAATACTGATCACTTACCTTCCTTCTGTTCTTTACATCTCATATTTTGATAGTACACTCTTTATCTCTTTATCAGTGTCATTTTTTAAAATCAGAAACAACAGTGGTCCTGCTCCCCGAGGGAACCAATTTCTGACATCTAAAATTATCATATTCATAGTCTCAATAGTTAAAAGTATAAAAAAACTTATATAATTTATAAATAAATATAATATGACTTAATATGACATTAAGGCATGTCTTCATTTTTGAACATGTCTTCATTTTTACGCCGGCAAAGTGTAGCATTTTATGACAGAGTGATATATGAATGCTTCTTGTTAATTTTTTTCTTGATCAATAGTACTATAATTGATAAAAAAAAAAAAAAAAAAAATTAATGTTTTTGTATTGGCAGTAGTTTTTTTTTTTTTTCTTCTCTCTTTACCTAAGTGGTTTTGCATTATGCCCACAGAAGCTGATGTGCCAACAACTAATAAATAACAACAATAACATACTTAAGTGGTTGGTTGTTCAGGGTGATTTTTCACACAAGAATTAAAATTAATTAAAACAAGAATTAAAACACTACCATAAGTAAAAATAATTATAACTGCAGCAGTTTAGTAGTTTTATTTACATTAAAAAAAAAAAAAAAAAAAACTTATAACGTCTTCAACATGCTGTATGTTCTGATTTAGCAACTTATAATATAGGTATCAATAGAAGTTTTAAATTTTAGCCTAAGTGGACACTTATTGTAGCACAGAACCTCATTTTTAGAAAATTATAAACACAGCCATTAATAGATATTTATATTACATTTTTTTCTCTAGTTAGTACCACAATATGCATTATAAAAATAAAATACCTTAATCATAAAACAAATTATTATTATTTTTTTAGAATATATAAATCTAATTGAGAGGCATCCAAACTTTTATTCCTTGTGCCCACCTAAAAATATTTCTTAACTTTCACATGTCTCCCCCTCTACCAGAACAAGTGCAAATAAACAGATTTGACTTAATATTTAACTATGAGTATACATACTTTTAAAAATTAATATATACTTCACTACATTTAATCTCAAAGATTTAAATAAAAGGCACTTTGTACCTGGATTAGTGGGATGGTTTGTCATTACTACATTAAAAAAGTGCTTCATAAAAAAGAGCACACCCTTTCCCAAAAAAACCAAGTGCCCCTGGGGTGGGGAGCACACTTAGGGAACAACTGACCTTAGTGATTGCATTTGTTTTTCACAGACCTTCAGTTTCAGAAAACTGCAATGCTGTGTTGTGACACATTACTCTCATCACCAGCATTCCAATTACTGGCAAGTTGCACCACTGTCCCCATAAATAAAGAATTTTTTAAATGTTTTTTCCAATTAATACAACTATATGCACTTAAAAAAAAAAGAAAAGCATGAAACAAATTTGTCTTTTTAATTTCTTAACCTAAGTAGTTTTAGCTAACACAATGTCGCCTTTAAAATGATTGTTATAAATTAAAATCCAATACATTATAATTGTTATGATTGTTATAAATTAAAATCCAATACATTATAATTGTTATAAATTAAAATCAAATACGGAAGTAAATTATATTAGCGCATGAACTATCCATTACTAATTAGTAACCCGGAAACTGATGCTCGATGCATAAAATGGTAGGATATGGGGTTGCAAAAAAGTTGTAAACAGGTGGGTGTGTGGGAGTGAGACTTGCCAGTTGAGGTACTTTGAAAAAAAATTTTTTTTTTTTTCGAAGTAGCTAATTTTAAATATATTTCGGTGCTATTGGTCCATTCCTCAAAATGTTCCTGAAAGGTAACTTATGGTCACAAACAAATCAAATTATTTATTTATTATTATTATTATAGTTTTTTCTTTTTTTATGGGTAGGTGGGGGAGTTAAATTTACTGCCTTGCAACTAACAGCAGGTTAAGTAGAGATTACACTTGCACACCACACCTAGATGGAATATGGACTATAAATGTTATTTGGTGTAATGAAAGTAGCTTTAGAAGACTATCCAGAAATGCTGTTGCCTCAGAACATAGCAAAGGAAATACAACGTGAAGGTGCTAAGTGTTGCACCTTCACATCTTCACAAAAGGAATTTCGAACAGCAGGCTGACTGCTTTAATGTTTAGCACATCATATTCCTTTAAAGCTAAAAATTGACATTCACAGCATCCCAAAAACCTATTCTTCAATTAGCTTTATAGGGAAATTTTTCTGTTTAGCCTCCCAGATATACACGATGAAAAGAAAATATGGGACACATATAAATCTAAAAATTCTGTAGTATAGTTTGTTGATAGCATTTCATTGCAAGATCATTCACATGCGAGTGTTAACAAAGAGACCTATTACATTTATGAAAGTCACTTTCTTCTAGTGTAAGCATTTTTACAAAATAAAAAGTAAGCAAAGTATGCTATTTTATTTTTAAAAAAAATAAAAGTAGTTCTTTATTATTTAATTTTTTTTTTTTTTATGTAAACCCCAAACACAAGAGGTATTAAAACCTATAGTACTTAGTACCGTGCTTGGGTTGGAGGTTGAGAAGACGAAAGAACATATTTGTTGACATTGGACTTGAACTTCTGTAGACTGTAATTTTCAGGAAATACGTATGAAGGAAGGTTGTTCCAGAAAACGGCAGTTGAATGAATAAACGAGGAAGATGAAAAGTTGGTTCTGTGAGTTTGAAGTTGGACAGTAAATGGATGTTGGCTGGTGGCGGCACATGTTCGGACTGTTTTGAAAGAGAGAGCGGGAATTATAGAAGGCAATTCAGAAGAACAGTGCCCATGGAAGTATCTATAGAAGAGGCATGCAGCAGAAACAGTATGTCTATGAGACAGCGAGTGGAGAGACTCTGTTAGAGATGAATCATTAATTAACCTAACTGCCCTCTTCTGAATGGAATCTAGAAGCCTGAGAGAGATTTTGGGGGCACTGCCCCAGATGTGGGAACAATATTCCATGGTATGGCGGATTTGCGATTTGCACAGAGTAAACAGCTGTTTGGAAGAAAAGTAATGCCGTGAGCAAAAGAGAAAACCAAGTTTTTTAGATGCAGAAGAAGAAGCAATATTAGTAATGTGCTTGTGCCAAGACAGATTAGAAGTCAGGGTAATCCCCAAAAGAGATATATCATTTTTCCTAGAAATCGGAGTGTCACTAAAGATAAGCATAGGAGCAGAAGCATCCTTTTTGCAAGATATAAGACAAGACTGAGTTTTAGAAGGGTTGAAATCAACTAAGAAATCAACCTGAAGATCGGCATTTAAGGAATTCGTAGCAGATTTTTCAGAAGTTGAAGCTGATTGAACAGGGCAAGGTTTCTCGAAATGGAAAGTGGTATGCGATGTGCTATCATCGGCAAAACTATGGATAGAATTTCCAGTCAATGGAAGAAGGTCATTAATATACAAGAGGAAAAGAGTGGGGGAAAGAACTGAACCTTGGGGGACACCGGCATTAGTGGAGAAGTTAGAAGACAGAGAGCCATCTACCATCACCGTCAGTGAGCGATCAGAAAGAAAACTGGATAACCAATTACTAAAAACAGTTGGCAAACCATAAGATGGAAGCTTGTTTAAAAGACCTTTATGCCAAACACGAACGAAAGCCTTTGAGATGTCAAGAGCAACTACTTGTGTTTCACCGAACCTTTCCATTGAATTAGTCCATAAATGGGTAACATAAGCCAGAACATCACCAGTGGATCAACACTGACAGAATCCATATTGGTGATCGTTGATCAGACGAAAGGTTTCTCGGTAGTTTAAGAGTTGGCGGTTAATTGATTTCTCCATTACTTTAGAAAGAGTAGAAGTAATTGCAATGGGACGATAATTGGATGGGAGGGCTTTGTCACCCATTTTTGAAACTGGCTGGATATGAGCAAATTTCCAAGCAGAAGGAAAAAGAAAAACACCTTTGGAATAAGAAAGTGAAAAAAGGCAGCAAAGAATAGGAGTAAGTTCAGGAGCACAGGTTTTGAGAACAAGTGGAGAAATACCATCGGGACCTGGAGCTTTCTTAGAATCAAGATTAGTCAAAATCCTTCTGATATCCTTTTGATGGAAGACCACAGGAGGCATTGAGTGGAGCATGGTGGGAGGTGTTTTACCAAGATCATTAATACATGAGTTGGAAGAAAAATGGGATGCTAGCAGGTCAGCTTTATCCTTGGCTGAAGTGGCAACAGAACCATCTGGTTTGGACAGAGGTGGGCAAAAGGTGCGGCCAATAGCTTTGGCAAGGGACCAGAATGCTCAGCTACCATTAGGGCAAGAAGCAAGTTTTCTACTCTTAACCTGTTCAAATTCTAGTTTGGACTGATTAATAACTGCTTTACAATTGTTGCAAGCTTTGGTGTAGGCAGAAAATGAAACTGAAGAATTAGAAATAAGCCAATTTCGATATGCAACATTCTTCTCTTGAACAGCCTTAGCACATTTATTGGAAAACCAAGGTTTAGAAAGGACGAGATTTTAAAGTGGAGTGTGGGATAAAGGATTCCATCCCTGCAAGAATAATTTCACTGACATGATCTGAGCAAACGCTGACATCAGAAGTTTTGAAACAGTAATCCGACCAAGGAAAAGAAGAAAAGAAATCTCGCAGGTCATCCCATTTTGCATTCTTGTAATGCGAAACAACACGAGGTTGGGAATAGCCATGAGATAAAGGCTCCATTGGAGAAGAGATAATCACCAAGTTGTGATCTGAAGTGCCTAAAGGACCTCTGACTTCGACCGTGTACTTTCAGTTCAGCAATGAATCAGCTCAAATGGGATTCAGATGCAATGGTATCACACTTCAGACTTGCCATGATAAATGCATAGGGCAAAATATTCCCCTGTGTAGAAGAATTTTTTCATTTTAAAGGAAAAACCACAGTGGAAAGGTGGTGTTGCATGTGATTCATTCTAAACTGAACTTTTAGAACTATATACAGGAACTATTAAATAACCTTCAAAATGATTGCCTTGGGTTTGCACGCACTGTTCCATACATTTCCTCCAAGCACAGAAACATTTCTGGATATCATCTTCTGTAAGCCCTTTTTTTTTTTTTTAACACTTAAGTTTTTTTTTTTTTTTCCTGAATATCTTCAGTGGACTGAAAATGGGTTTCTTTCAATACACGTCAGGGGAAGAGAAAAAAAAAAGTCACAAGGGGACAATAGGTCTGGTGAGTAGGGTGCATGTTCACACATGGATTTGTTTCTTGGCCATAAACCAGCAAACAGAGAGTGCATTGTGTACTGGAACATTGCCTTGATTCAACATCCAACTATCCTTCCACAATTCAGGTCTCTTCCTTTGAATTTTTTCATTCAGCTTTGTCAGAACTTCATTGTAGTATGTTTGATTGATAGTCTGGTTTAGTGGGACGTATTCAGCCATAATAATTCCTTTAATATCAGAGAACATCTGGTGAGTATGGGCTTGGCTCACTCAGGGTCCTGAGCTGGATATCATCATTCTTCTCTTTCTTGGTGATTCCTTTCTACTGCTCTCTCTCTCTCACTCAGGGTAATTCAGAATTTTTTTTTTTGGCTTGTGCAGCATAAGCCTCAGGCTTCCTTGCACCATATGGCTAATAATAATAAAAACAAGAAAAATGATTTTCATTTTTTTTAACGTTCTTACTTTTTTTTTTTTTTTTTTTGTGTGGGAGATTGGTTTGTCTTCCATTGCATTGACCTGTCTTTTAGTTTCTGAATTATATTGGAACAGCCAACTTTCCTTGCAAGTAATTACAATTTACAATACAGCAACTCCCCAACTTACGTAAGGATTGCGTTCTGCGGAACTCTACTTAAGTCGGAATTTCCCTAAATGCTTATGCAGCACTTGCACATTTGATTGAAGCAAAAAATAAATGTTCGATGAACATTTTTTTTTTTTGATTTGGTAGTTGTTGGCGCATCGGCTTCTGTGGCCATATTGCACTTCCCAAGGTTTTTGCAGTACTTTGATCCAAGCCCGAGGCGAGAATCGAACCCGCGACCTTTGGGTTGCCGGGGAGGTACTTTACCCACTCGGCTAGCCCGGTCGGCTCGACGAACATGTAAATAGAATTATTTATTCAATTTTTTTATCTCGTGCACAGGAAAAAATTACAAAAATTTCAAAATTATAAAATTACAAAAAGAGAGAGGAAATAGGCATAACATTAAAGTTTTACCTTTCTAGCATCGTTGTCAGAATTAACTCTCCAACTGATAAGCATGCAACTGCAGAAGTTTTGAGGGCTGTGAAGATTTAAAGGTTTTTTCTCACCGCAGCTGGAGAATTGGCACTGGCAACTTCGCATACTTTGTTTTGGAAACCAGCCCGATGCTTGAACCTATTAAACCACCCATTGCTTGCCACGAACTTGGCTTGTGTTTCGCTGTACTTATCGTTATTTTCATAAATACTTCTTGCTTTTGCTTGAATGGCCATTGGACTCAGGGCCACTTGTTTCTGAATCTGATTTTCGATCCATATTATTAATAGCTTTTCCATCTTCGATATAGCACCTGACTGCTGCTTTGGGATCACTGTGGATCTTAAATGCATTGATTCTTTAACATGTTCTTTTATACGCACACTGTCCTTTGAAATAGTATTCACTATTGAAGCAGCAAGACCTAATTTCCTGTGCAATAGATGACAAACTTTGTCCAGCTTCGTACTTCTTAATTAATTATCTTCATTTCTAAATCAATTTTGTTTCTTTTCCTGGCACTGCCAGCAATTGCACTTTCCATTGGTCCCTTTCCCTTCACCATTGTAATAAGTAAGTAGGAATGAAGAGAAGGTTCTGAAAATTTATTTATGTTTTTTATATGATTGAAGATTTCAGTGAAGGGGAACTCATTTCCCCACAATACTGTAACGTAAAAACCCACAGAATTTCAGTTATCAGTATTATTGCAAATGCAATAAGATCGAGTTTACTACCTGTTTATAATAGATTGTGCTAGCAGAAAAGCCCAATAAACTTGAAAGTGCAAATTGTTTTTATTGTTTTATGGTAGTGACCTCCAGAAATGTGTTTTAGAAAAATATTACAAAGGCATTCAAAATTGATTCTTATAATGGAACATATGATAATGACGAAAGTGTAGTGCATTTCCATTATAAAAGTGACCTTTTAGAGAGATAAATAGCTTAGTTATATAGCGAAAATTTCAACTTCCGAGGTCTTGGAACAAATTATCAAAAAAAACCCAGTGTTATTGGGTTCACATTACGATATTTTCATGACATTTGCGAACAAATAAATGTAAGAAAACCTACAGTGCATAAAAGGAAATGTGAAAGTAGATGTAGTATTTCAGTGTGTGAGTGCTAGTGTCATAGTGCCATTTATTCCTGCGGGATGCAAAATATGTTTCCACGAATTTTTTGTTTGCACCGGCTGGCAAAAACTTACGTAAAGTTGAATTTCCGTAAGTTAAGTCAAGTATTATGTAAGCCAGGGAGTGGCTGTACTCAGAAAGTCTGGTTCATTCTTTGATCTTCATTCAAAATTTTTGGCACCATCTTGGTACACTCTTTTCTTGTACTTAAATTTTCAATTAATTTGTCCAACTGTTTTGTTGTCCATGTTGAGTTCTGATGCAACCATTCTAATGCTTAAATGATGATCACTTCTAATCAGTGTCCTTTCCCAGTCCACATTTTCATCAGTTTTCATGGATACTGGATGGCTTGGTCATTCATCATCTTCTGCATTCTCTCTTCCTTCTAAAAATCATTTATGCCATTCAAACACGTAAACTCTTGACATTGTATCTTCCCCATCAACTTGGTATAACAACTCATAACTTTCAATTGGTGTATTCTTTAGTTTTGTTAAAAATTTGAGGTTGATTTGTGTTTGAATCTTTTGTCTGTTATTTTTTGGCAAACTGCAAAAACACAAGGTAATGCAAACTTGTCTCACTGCAAAGTCAATGAGTGTATTGGAATCACATCACAGACAACTTGGAAAAGGTTCAAGGTCAACTGCTGTGCCTTTTTTTACAGGTAGTGCTTGGTGAAAAGTGGCTATGCATGCAGCCTCATTATTTTAATAGCTACACTTCATATATTTTGTATAGTTAGTGTTTTGCTTTCTGAAGTTACAGTTTCCTGTGTAGTGTCTGTCTTCTTTTCTTTCTTCATGCTACTGAGAAAAGCCATTAAAGAGAGAGGTTGGGCATTTGGATTTCTTCCAGTATTGGAACCTAATTAATTTAACCTGCTTCTGCTTTCAAAGAAAGAAAAAAAAGTAAAATTATGGTTTCTCTCTATTAAATTTGATTTAAAAAAAAATTCAGTGAATTTTTGCATGAAATTTCATTTTTTATTTCTAGTTTAATAAATTGGCTGTTTGGTGTACTAGTCTGTATTACATATAATATGTGGAGCACATCAAACAAAATGTTAGCTGTACTGTAACATTAAACTTCATTTTCTTTGTGTGTGTGATGCTAAACATTAACAGTGGCCTTTGGTATGAAGTCAGAGAAATGCAATATAGCATTTAAGAAGACATATACCCAAGATTTTCTGTGTATTATAAGATCTGGGGGAAGGTAATACATTTTTCAGTTTGGAGTGACGGGAAGTGTAATTTAATGAGACATTTGCAAACAAGTAAACGTAAGAAAACCTACAGTGCATAGAAGGAAATGTGAAAGTAGATATAGTATTTTGGTGTGCAAGGTGGTAGTGTCATATGTGCTGAATGCATATTCACATTGTTCATACATAGAAAGTAATCTTCCTCTGAGCTGAGCTGATTATGTAAATATATTGTTCAGAGATATGTATCTCAATTGTGAAATAGCAAAAAATATGCATATATAAAAGAAGAAAAATGGCAAGCATTCTTAGTGAAATTGAACAGAGGGAAAGAAGAAGAATAGTGATAGTTTTGAAATACATGGCATTTTTTGATTGCTATAGATGACAGTAATTGAAGATATTCCAAACAATATCCCACTGTGTTGACTTTTCCTAACAAAAAAAAAAAAGAAAAAAAAAAAGTGCACTTTTAAAAGTTACCAAATTGAAAAATGTAACAGGTGATCAGTAGTGTGTGGCCAACCCATGTCGAAATTCAGTTCAGAATCCAAGAGAAGTTTTGAAAAAAGACAAAAATTAATCAGCTCCAAAAAGAACTGGATGGCAAACTTTTAGTGTAAGCAGTCCAAAATAGTTCAAGTAAGTTGATGATTCTAGGTAGATTATCCTCATACACAAGAAAAAGCTACTCATATTCCTTTTATGGCTTGAATAAAACAATGTGCTTGTTCCTTTTAAATGTTATTCTGCCTTTACAAATCTGAACTATGTTCAGATTTGTAAAGGCAGAATAACATTTAAATTATTAAATAAATGGATACATTTATTTAATAATTACAATAAATGGATACTCCATATCATTTATTGTGGTCGTTATTCCTTGATGTTGAAGAAAGTGTTGTGTAAATTTATTAGACCCACAGTTGTTAAATCTTCCACTTACCTTGGAAGTTGATTTTCATAGCAGACTAAATAAGAAGGGACATTCTGACATAAGTAGCTCTACTGCCCTAGTCGTGGAGAGTCTAAAATAGGAAGAGGAGATTTTGTTCAGTGATGATGTAATTTATTGCAGCATGGTGCAAAAGTTCTACTGAAAAATGGGATACTTATTGAATTGGACACATGTTTATATAAACTGTTTTTTGTCGTTTTTAGTTCCTGATTTGATCCTGAAAGTATGACTCGCATGTTAAGAAACACCCTGTATAAAAAAAAAAAATGTTCTTGTTTATACTCCAGCACAATCACCAGGTCAATGGAGTTTACAATAAATCAATCAATACAAATGTTAATCATATTTATCAGTCTCGGGTTTGAATCCCACTCAAAAAATGTGTCCTACTGCACTCACGCTCCTGACCACTCAGGTATGTCAGGTCTAATGAGTGATGGCAAACGTATACTTGAGTATGATATGATGAACAACTCAGCAACTGTGTTTAGTTTAGTGGTGTTAAGTTTTATGCAATTCTACTTGCATGTTGTTAACTTGGCTGTACAGATAATAATAAAATCATGCACAGAAAAGTGAAATTTCTCATGTTACTTTCTACATTCTAATCTTGGATTAATGAAAAAATGGATTACTAGGATTAGGAGAAAGTACTTGCATTGCTACTGAAAAATGCGCAGCTTGTCTCAGTACATAGTAGTAAAAGTTATTCAGTTCAAATTCTATTAATTTTGCATAATGCTTTAAATTGCCAATGCCTATTACTTGTATTCTGTTATAGCTAGGGAATTATATGGATATATATTTTCTGTTACAAACTACTACAGGCTACTGTTACATAGTTTCTATTTCAAATATGATAATGACTTCATTGTCATGTTTTCAATAGTAGCCTGTCATATCAAAAATCCAAAATTCAAAAATTTTGTATATAAGACATAAAGGGAAAGATTGTCCTGTTTATGGGTTTGAGAAAATACAAGCTTATGAGTTTGGGAGAAGTGAAAATAAATGGCCTGAAAAACTGATTTAAAAAAAAATATATATATATTTATAAAATAATAAGAGGAGCTATTATTAACTCCTTGTTATTTTACAAATATTGATATCAAGGTAGAACGTATACTCCCACTCTCCTACCATGTACTATTAGAAAGGACTTAGTTTGCATTGTACTGTACTGTACTGGCAGTCAACAAAACATGTTTCCCAACTAGTGGCATAAACCACAGTGAAAATGGCATTGGTGAACTAAAACCTGTAGTGCATGGAGTAGTGTGGATCTAAAACTTTTTTTTTTAGTTTTTTTGTGGTCAAAATTTTTTAACCATAATAGTTTAATAAAAAACGTTTTTTTTTTTTTTTTAATATATATATATATTATTCTGGTTGATAGTCATGCTGCATTCTGATATGGGGGAGAAATATAAAAACCAGCTTGGGGACTAAATTTTGGGCTGGCTGTGGTACATTTGGTTAGCATGTGTGGCCATAAGTAAGGAGGTTGGGTTTAAGCCCATATGTTACCACAAAAAATACATGGCCCCCTTGTGAACTGTGGCACTGAAAATCTGTTTGGCTGCCCTTTATAAATAATTCACACTTTGTATGCCATATTATATAAACTCCTCTGGCCTCGGCCATAATGAGAATAAATGGAAATTTATTTATTTATCTCTCTATCTAGATTGTATCATATGTTAAAAAAAAGAGCAGCATCATGTCATCTTTTTTAGATATTAAAAATAATAATAATAATCATAATGAAAATAAATAATCTTGCCTTATTCACTGCAAAAATCATTGCAGATGTCTTATAAATTGCACATGATTTTTACTGTAGATATGATATAAAATAAAAGTGACTGTAGATATCAGTTTTTGAAAGTGACCGTGGGTCACTTTCACGAAAACTGGCACCATTTAGAAACCATTTATTATACATAACTTCTTATTTATTTCAAAATTTTTTTTGGTTTCCTGTAACTATTTAAATTCTGGTAATAATGTAGGATTTTGACATTACTGAAATCAGTCAAAGTAGGGAAGTATGAGTTAATAAATCTGTAGTAAACTCATACTTTACATATTAGCCACCATGTAGCTCATTATCCATACATTATGATTTTCATAATGTCACCCTCAAATGGTGCACGTATCATTCAGGCATTTGAAATTTACCAAATTGTGTTAGTAATAATTGTAAACTTATAATCAAACAACTGTAAAATTAGTACTTGAATGCAGATCAGAAACGTGATGAAATGCTGCAATAATAAGACACTAATTCCTCTGTGCACTATTGACATGCTAAGATAGTAAAAACAATTGTATGTTACCACTGCAAACAGCTTATTTTAATTGCTCATTTTTCCAGGAAAAAAAGGCAGCTAAGCTAGCAAATTAAAAATGATGACTGGTTAAGAGAGAGAGAATCCTCTGTATTTTGGTTTGGGAATTTTTTGACAAAAGCATTTATTAATATGATGTTAATTTATTATGGTATTGCTATGTCTCTGAGCAATATATTTAATATTAATATTATACCACATCATATTACCTTAAATTAATTAAAAATACAATTAAAACTATTTAGTAGTTCAGTAATTTTTTTAATAAGTCAGTGATTTTTTCCCCCTAGGGCAAAGATTGTAAAGATTTCTTTTAAACGAAAACAGTTTTTTATACAGTTAAGAAGAGAAGGGGCAAGTATTGACAAGTATTGTATATTAAGCAAGATAAATTTTATTAAAAAGATTTAGACTTTTTTTTTTCATTACTGTTTGCATATTTCTTGTGCTCCTTATACAAATAACATTTGTATTTTGTGGATGTAAGAAGCACCCATCTTCTGTTTTCTGGTTTCAGAAATTGTAAGTGAAACTTAGTGAAAAAATTGTTTACCAAGGATTATATTTTATTATTACCTCTCCAAGCCTGTTTCAAAAACAGAACAAAACTGCTTAGCCCTTTTTTTTTAAAAGAGGAAGGTGATACTGTTCAATTTAAAATTTCTCAAGCCAAAGTTTCAAAAATACCAGGACAGTACTATTAATTTTAATGCCTCTTTGTATATATATATATATAGTGCAGTGTATAAATTCTGTTCTTTTGTCTAACATTTAGTATTAGTATTAGTATTAGTAACGGCCGCAAGGTGCAAGAAAGCCTATGGCTTATGCTGCACCAGCCAAAAAAAAAAAAAAAAAAAAATCCGAACAAAACAATGATAAAAACAAAAAATAAATAAATAAATAAATAACTAAATAATAATAATTAATAAATAAAAATAAAATAAAAATAAAATAAAATAAAAAATAAATAAAAAGGAAATTAAACCTATCATCCTATGCACTTCCCTTACCCGAAAGTACTATCCAGATGACCTTTGAATTTCCCCAAACTGTCGGCCTCTACCACCCATGAAGGCAACTTATTCCAGTAATTTATAACTCGCTGGCTAAAATAGAACTTCCTGCAGTCCAATCTAAACATTTCCCCCCGTAACTTGAATTTATGTCCCCTAGTTGTAGCATCATTTATAATCTTGAAAATTTTGTCCTCATTCATTTTACTGATGCCTCTCAGAGCCTTAAACACCTCAATCAAATCTCCTCTAAGGTGTCTAGTTTCCAAACTCTGCAACCCACATATTCGAAGTCTTTCTTCATAAGGACGCCCTTTTGCCGATCTCACCAGGCGAGTTACCCTTCTTTGCACCCTTTCAAGAAGCTCGATGTCTTTCTTCAGGTGCGGTCTCCATACTTGAACACAGTATTCCAAGTGTGGTCTAACATAAGCCTTATATAATGGGATTATCACGTCCCTATCTCTACTTGCAAAAGTTCGATAGATCATCGATAGGACACCATGGGCCTTCCTTGCAACCTGTTTACAATGATCAGAGAATTTCATGTCTGACCGTATCGTAACACCCAAGTCCCTTTCCTCCAGTACTGGGTTTAGTTGAACTCCACCAAGTGAATAAGTTTTTTTGGGATTACTGTTTCCCAGGTGTAATACCTTACACTTTGTTGTATTAAAGCACAGCTGCCATTTTTCTGACCATTCCTGAAGTCTATCTAGGTCTCTCTGAAGAAGCTCAGCTTGACAGTGATCATTAACTACTCTCCCAATTTTAACATCATCTGCAAATTTAGACATCACGCCCTCTATCCCTTCATCAATGTCGTTTATGAAAATTAAAAACAACAGTGGTCCTAATACTGATCCTTGGTCAAAATTATTGGTCCTTGGTCAAAAATTCAAATCAGTTATTTGTCAAAATTCAAATAACTGATTTGAATTTTGACACTTGTTTTTGCAATAATATGGAAAAATGCATTGTAATGCTGGTCATCACTGAAAACTTCAGATTTTATCCAGTGGTTTTTGTTAATTTTTTTCCATAATATAGCAACACGCATTGACAAAATATTTTCAAAGTGGCCTCCTTTCTGTGTAGTAGTGATTTGTTATTTTTCATCTTGTTTGCTTCCTGAAGAACATATCATTTTAATCTTTTTATTTATTTAATGATAATCAGATCAAAGAACCCTCATCCATACAGTTACTGAAATAAACCATTAGGAAAACATGCTTAACCTATATGGTTTTAACCTTTGGTGCGCTAGGTTTTAAAATTCCAGTTTAAGATTAGACCATTCTTGAAAGGTACCTGTGAGTTGCAGGCCACTATGGTTGATGTATTAAACATTGTAGCAAACCTAACAATATTTGTTATTAAATTGTCTTCTTGTTTTAGATTTGATTAATACACTATCTTACCAAAAGTCACGAGACATCGCTCTGAATGCAGGAAACTATGCATTACTACAAAATATGCAAATATTTTGGCCCATAAAGGTTATCAGTGGTTATCCTATAATTCACTTCAAATGTGTTGGCAGAACAATAAGCAAAAGGAAAGAGAACAAATTTTCAGAGGGAATAGCTGGATGTTATATGTAGAAAAAGTTTGTGCATGTGATTGATGATTGGCAGAGTGTTGAAGAAATAGAATTCTAGAAGTGACATTGATCTCTTGAAATGACCAGATAAGCATTAAATTTTTAATGACAGGAGCTGATGTGCCTGGAGATGGCTGATTATTTCATCTCACCATCAGACCATAGAGAATCTGAGTTTGAAGCTGTGAGCAGCCACTAACAAACTGAGTGTTTCCACAATACATAAAGAGTTGATTAATGCCTTGAATCTTCATAGAAGAGCTGCATCCACACAAGACTTTGATATGAACACCATTGATTGGTATATGATCCAAGACATACTGAACTGGGACTGTGAATTAGTAGAACTTTGTCCTGTAGAGCTGTGATTCACTACTTGCTTTTCCAGTCTGACAGACTTGTTGACAGATGTCAGATGAAGTAATAAGAGTCGTGGTTATATCTACCACAAAAGCCTATGGTAGATATAACTAGTCTGTAATCATATCACAAAGGAGTTTAGGCAATCGAAGGCAGTTTACAAGAAATCTTTGGCAAAGGATACAAAGAAAACAGCAAAAACTTCTTTACTTATGGAAACTCTAGAAGGAAGGGTATAAATCAGATTGGTTGCTTGATATTGATGATTCAACAGTTGATGATCCTGCCTTGTTGCTGACAAACTGAATGAGTATTTTGCATCTACCTTCACACATGAGGAATTCTCTAGGGAACTGGAAGCCAGACATTTACCAAACTCTAACAGGGAGCTAAATGATTTTTTAATAACTGAGAGCAAAAATGGAGGAGAAATCGTTGAAACTAAACATGAGAAAGGCAACTGGGCTGGATTGGATCTATCCAGTTATATTAAAGGAGACAGCAAAGGAAGTAAGGAAAGCCTAATTATGAGAGCATCCTTGGATTCAGGTGAGATCCCCACAGACTGCAGATGTGAAAATGTATCCCCGATGCACAAAGGAGGATCAAAGAGTGACACAAGTAATTTCAGACCTGTTAATTTAACTTCTGTTCCAGGGAAAATAATGGAGCTACTGGTAAAAGAAGTAATGCAGGATCATCTGGACAAGGCTGCAATTATACTTCAAACACAGCATGGGCTTAAGGGGAAATCTTGGTTGAACAATTTGATTGGGTACTATGATGTTGTCACAAAGGAATTCAAAATATGCAAAAAATAATTTTGATATCATATATTTGGATTTCAGGAAAGCTTTTGATACTGTTGTACATAAAAGATTGCTACAAATTTGGAGCAGTGTGACATTAAGGGCAGTTTGCTGCTATGGATAAAGGAATGGTTGAGTGGGAGAAGACGGACAGATAGACAGACAGAGAGAGAGAGAGAGAGAGAGAGAGAGAGAGAGAGAGAGAGAGAGAGAGAGAGAGAGAGAGAGAGAGAGAGATAATCAATGGACACTGCTCTTTGTGGATTAATGTTATTAGTGGAGTTCCTACAGGGTTCGGTGTTGGACCCATTGTTGTTTTCTATATTTATCAATGATATTGATGAAGGTGTATCATGCTTAATCCAAGTTTGCAGATGATACAAAGGTTGACAGGGTTGTTACTGATGGTATGCTACTGCAACAGGATCTAAAAAAATTAGGCAGATGAACTGAGAATTTAACATTGACAAATGAAAAATACTGCATATGGGTAGCATTAACTGCAGAGTAATGTACCAACTGTCTGTTACTACACTCAGGGTAGTCGAGAATGAAAAAGACCTGGGAGTAATTGTGCAGTCAGATATAAAGTTCTCTGAGCATTGCAGACAGGCTGTCAGGACAACTCATGGTGTTTTGACACTGATATACAGGAATTTTGATAGAAGATATAAAGAGATGATAATCTCATTGTAGAAGGCAATGGTCAGGCCACACCTTCAGAACTGCATTCAGGCCTGGACGCTTCATTTTAGGAAGGATGTAGAGGTGCTGGAATGAGTACAGAGAAGGGCAATTAGATTGTTGAGGGCAACAGAAGGATGCTTTTACCAAGAAAGGCTTCGGTTCTGCAAATTGCAGCATCTAGAGACTAGGCACCTGTGAGATGATCTAATTGAGGTGTTTAAGGCTTTGAATGGTTTGAGCAAGCTCAATGCTGATGGGATTCTTCTTGCTCAGACCACACACTTGAGGGGGCATAAATTCAAATTGAGGAAAGATTGTTGCAGAATAGATATGCAAAAATTTGCCTTTAGCCAGCGAGTGGTTGATTACTGGAACAAACTTCCATCTGTCATTGTGGAAGTTAATAGCTTAAATAAATTCACAGAAGAACTAGACAAACTTTTGGAGGAATGGATAGGTGAAATGGGAAGCGTTTTTTTTTTTTTTCTTCCCCTTCCTGATGCTGTATAAGCTTGCTTTCCTGTATCATATGCTGCCACTACTAATGCTAAAGCTAATGTTCAGGTATGGAAGGTGAACTGGAGAATGCTTACTACTTGGGTGTGTTGTCCTAAACATTGAAATTGGGAGGAGGTGGTGTCATTAGCATTAGTAGAGGCGTGTGATGCAAGAAAGCAAGCTTATGAAGCATCAGCCAAAAAAAAAAAAAAAACACTTCCATTTCACCCCTCCATTCGTTCAAAATACCTGTCTAGCTGAACCTTAAATTTATTTAGGCTATCAACTTCCACAACAAGGGATGGAAGTCTGTTCCGCCAACCAACTACCCGCTGGCTAAAGGCAAATTTCCGCACATCTATCCTACATCTGTCTTTCCTCAATCTGAATTTATGCCCTCTCAGGTGATTATTCTGAGCAAGAGAAAGAATCCCATCGGCATTGAGCATGCTCAAACCATTCAAGGCTTTATACACCTCTATCTGATCATCTCGCTGGTGCCTAGTCTCCAGACACTGTAATTTGCAAAACTTAAGCCTTTCTTTGTAAGAGCAACCCTTTGTTCCATTCACTAATCTTGTTGCCCTTCTCTGTACTTGTTCCAACAGCTCTACATCCTTCTTGAAATGAGGCCTCCAGACCTGTATACAGTACTCAAGGTGTGGCCTTTTTTTTTTTTTTTTTTCTTTTTTGGTAGTTGTTGGCACATCGGCTTCTGTGGCCATAGTGCACCTCCCAAGGTTTTTTTTGCAATACTTTGATCCAAGCCCGAGGCGGGATTCGAACCCGCAACCTTTGGGTTGCCAGGCAGGCACTTTACCCACCTGGCTAGCCCGGTCGGCCAGGTGTGGCCTGACCATTGCCTTATACAAGGGAATAATCACCTCCTTATCCCTGCTAGAAAAATTCCTATATATCATTGACAATACACCATGAGCTACTCTTGCAGCTCGTCTGCACTGCTCAGAGAACTTCATATCTGCCTGCACCACCACCCCCAGGTCCCTTTCATTCTCTACCACTGTCAGTGTAGTACCACAGAGTTGATACGTTGCTCTGGGGTTGCTGTTTCCCATATGTAGTACTTTACATTTGTCAATGTTAAACTTCATTTGCCACCTCTCAACCCATCTGCTCAACCTTTCCAGATCCTGTTGCATCAGCATAGCATCAGTAGTGTCCTTAACAACCCTGCCCACCTTTATATCGTCTGCAAACTTGGACATTAAGCCTGATATACCATCATCAATATCATTTATAAATACAGAAAACAATAATGGACCAAACACTGAACCCTGAGGGACTCCACTAATAACATTAGTCCACGATGAGCAGTATCCATTGATTACCACTCTCTGTCTTCTCCCCCTCAACCATCCCTTTATCCATAGCAGCAATTTGCCTCCAGTGCCACACTGCTCCAATTTGTCATGGTATGGGGCTGTTTCCCTTTTCTGTGGACTTTATCCATGCACTGAAATAGTTGCAGTGTATTGATGCAAGCAATATGCATGACTCTATGCACTACAGCCAGTGTATGGAATGAGCTGTGTGTACTGCATCCTACATTGATGTTTTGGACAATTTTGTGTACCGTATGTTGTGGAAGTTTTGTGGGTTTTATACTTTACAGCACAACATGCTCCTTGTCACAAAGCAAAGATTGTGAAGACATGGTTTGAAGAGAATAATATTGAAACATTGCAATTGCTGGCACAGAACTCCAGCCTTAACCAAATTTAAAATCTTTGGGATGAACTGGTAAACAGAATTAGGGCAGAGCTAAAATTTCTGTCATTAGTGGAGCTTGTAAGTGCTTTAGAGGAGAGTAGTACAGTTCTACCAAAATCAGCAGAAAATCTTTCACAATGCATGCAGTGAAGCACTCATTATGGCACTCAGTGATGTGTTTTTTTTTTTTTTAAATACATTTTGTTCGTTACTGCAAGTGTCCAGTAACTTTTGGTAGGACAGTGTATAATTATTATATCATATTGCACTGGTTTAAAAACCAGTTATACATTTTCAAGCTAATTTTGACTGCTGGGTTAGGATTTAGAGTCAAATTTTTCCTTGAAAGCATTTCAGTTTAAGTTTTCTTTGACAACAGCACATTCACAGCTGTTTTAAAGTGACTTCTTCCATCTTGTAAAAATTCACTCATTTACTTGCATTTCTTAAAACACAGTAAAGCGTTATTCCAGATATATGCGAAAAGTTGTTAGGCTATGTATTCTGTTTTAAATAAATTTAATGGAAAAATTTAAGTAAAGATAAGGCTGGTCTAGCCTAGTCAATTCAGTCTCACTAGAACAAGTTGAAAATAATTTCAGATGCTTAAACTTAAAATCTCGTGAATTTTTTAATGATTATAATAAAACATTCATAGAAGAACTGATATATATATATATATATATATATATATATATTATGAAGGTACAGAAAATGTGGTGAAATATTTGTTTAATGGCATTAATATTTTACCAAAAAGAAAGTACCATTAAGCAACAAAACCATCAGTATGTTGTTCTTTTTAAAAAGTTACTTTTAGAAACTTTTTTTTTTTTTGATGAATAAGTGCTGTGATGTCATCAATTTTTTTCTCTTTTATATTATTTTCTACGTATTATGTCATAAGTAAGAAGGACTGTAGGATCTGGAATTTCTGAGAACAAGTAAAACACCTGCAGATCCCAACCACTAATGGTGAATACTGTTTAAATCATATTCTTCATTAATCTGGATATTATTTTAAAAGAATTACCTCCAAACAGTAACACTCAGTATTATTTATAATATAGTGATTTGTAATCAATGTTTGTTGTCATTAAGTTTGATGCTATTAGTCCTCAGGGTACTCAAAAATTATACAAAGAGTACTATCCTATAGTTGGCCATGTTCTGGCCTTTCTCTCTAGTCTTTTGATTCAGAGGCTTTTTCCATATAAAGGCTTAGGATCATTGCTTCAAAAATTCAACTAAACAGGTGTCCATCCAGTAAGGTGTACTTTCAAGAATTCTTTTCACTGTAGCACTAACTCTCTTCCTCATTGAGATGCTGAATTTCCTCTTGTATGCTGATGATATAAAGATCTGCATTGTTGTCAAGGGGAAATCAATCTGAAGAAAATCTCCAATAAACCACCCACAATCTCAATAGTGACATCACCTGGCTGATTCACTACTTTCAGATGCTATCAATATCAATCAACTCTCAAAAGTCTGTGTTAAAGTGTGTTCTCTGAAAAAGAATGTCTTTATTACAGCTTATGCTTCTCAAAATCAATACCTATTGTGATCCACCACAAATTTAGCATAATTCTTGACTGTGAACTTCAATTTCAACAACATTGCCACTAAACTCTTATATTCAGTCACTAAACCTACTTATATTCAGATACGTAGATGATCTATGTGTGTTTAATTGTCCACATTTTGTTCAGGATTACTGTAAATTTTATCCAGAAGAACTTGTATTAGAAAAAACTAATAGTTCTGATACTATAGCAAATTATCTGGATCTTAATATAGAAATATTCCATAATAATATAGACGTAAACGTATATAATAAAAGAGACGCATTTAATTTCAATGTAGTCGGCCTTACAAACTGGAGATCTAATATATCAAAACCAGTGCATGCTAATATCATTTTATCCCAATGTCTGAGGATTGCTTATATTTGCAATAATAATAAAAACTGTTCAGCAAACATAATAGCATTGTACAACAAGTTGATTAATAATAATTTCCCCATCGCTTACCTGAAATACCACTTCAGGAAAGCGATAAGCATAATTAATTTCAAAAATTTGTTTTCTGAACCCATTGGTTCAATATAATTGTCATATTTAGTGCCATGTATATATGTACATAGGATACACTTTGCTTTCTTGGTGTCTTATGGCATAGAAAACTTGTACCCACCGGCTTGAAAATTACAGTGTATCATTTTTTTTACATAGTTAAATTAATTTAAGTTTACTTAAGTTCACGCTGAGGTAGCATGCAAATTCAGCTCAGGTCCTACTATAGGAACGGGTTTGCGATCCCGGGCATACCCGAGCTACAACTTATATCTTGTATTGTCTTTAAGCTGTCCTACACTCTTTATTTTTATTTCTCCGAAATTATGAGGGCAATCCGAGGACGTAGGAGAAATTATTTCTTATCTATACCACTATTTTTCGCCTTTATGGAGTTCAGGTTCTGTTATTCCTACTCCTTTAGTTTTTCTTCTTATTATCGGCATGTTTCTCTTTGCGTTAACTTAAATTTGATTGGTTAATTAATTAATTATTTATTTTTATTTATTTTTACCATATCTATCACATAGGGGGCACCACATATTATTTTGATCTTGACGACTATTATCGTTACTATATTATGTCCTGGATACGGTAGATATGTAGTATGTATTATATATTTAATCTTATTGTAATCATTAAATTATGTTCTTTGTCGGGTCAACGATGATTAATATATGCTTACATTTATAATTTACTTATATTTTCTTACTTTTGATTCTAAAATTTCTAAAATTTTCCTAACCATTTTTAATTACTATATTTAGTTTAGATTTAAATTACTTAGCATATATTGATCATTACAGAAACAGAACTTCTTGTCGTTTTTTGCCTTCACTCTGGGTGGTTGGCCCCAGTTGAAGTCATCTGGATTGTGGGTAAAAAGCGATAGTAATTTTTTTTTTTTAAATTCTTAGCATTTTCCTAAATTCCTGAATGGTATTATTTGATTGATTTGCCTTTTCTATTATTTTCTATTATTATCCTCAATATTTTATTTTATACACATTATGGTTGTAATGCATAATTGCTTTGCAACTGCATTGACCCATAAATATTAGTTACAGTTGTTATAATTATTAACTTTCTTTTTTATTACTAATATAAATAACATATATATATATACAGTCGATTCCGTTTATTTGGGACACATCGGGACTAGTGCATTTTGGCCCGATTAAGCGGCTGCCTCAATTATCCGAAGTTTCACGTAAATAGTTAAAAATACAACGTACCCCCACCTTTACAATTAGTTCACTGTACAATCAAACACGTTACGACGAATTCACCATAATGTACCGTTCACTATACAATGTGTAGTAAGCACCGATCATTGTGATCACGTTTGTGAATTGAATTTTAATTATATTAAACAGTGATTCTAATTAGCGAAAATAGGAGGAATATTATCCACAGGCTATAAAAGTAAAGATATATTAAGCACAAATTTACCCTTTTATTACCTTACCAATTAAAAAATTAAATGATATGTGAAATTCGGAATAATTAATACGTACTGTAATATGTACACACTAACTAGTTGACATTTTTGTTCACTGACATTTGTGGGTGGGGGTTAAAATTTAAAACAGTAAAAAGATAAGCAATCAATAACAAAAAACACGGCACACACAAATTGCAAGTAACACAATATGTGCAAGTGAGAACGGAGTAACAAATTACAAAGCTTTAAAAATAGGAATGAAGAGAAGATCTGAAAATTAATTTTTTTATATGATTGAAGATTCCATGGAAGTGTAAGCACATTTTACCATAATAACCCACAGAATTCCAGCTGTCAGTATTATCGCAAATTCAATAAGATCGAGTTTACTATCCGTTTATGATAGATTGCACTAACAGAAAAGCCCAATAAACAGGTGACTGCTAATTGTTTTATGGTTGTGACTTCCAGAAATCTGACCGAACTACGTGGTATGGTCGGAGACAATTGTAGGGTAATCTCCAGTGCTGCGGTCTCCTGCCCCGATTAAACGGCATTTTGTCCCAATTAAGTGAAGTAAACCCTGGCTATTTTCTCAATTGGATTCTGTTTTTTAAGATTTGTCCCAAATAAAAGACTGCCCCGATTAACTGGTGGCCCAAATAACCGGAATCCACCGTGTATATGTATATATATATACATATATATATGTGTGTGTATATATATATATATATATATAAAAAAGTACCATGTTTCTATTTTTTAACTATATAGCCTAATATTAGTGTGCGACCATGGCCTAAAAAGGGAACCAAATATCTACCATAACTAGTGAAGTCATACTTAATCTGAAATTAACATAATAACACATCAAGAGTATCAATGTGCCGTTACTGCATAAAGCTTACATTGAAAGGCGCGTAAACTTGGCGCTAGCACCTCTCAATATATGCTATCAGTAACAACACGAGCCATCTGTTTCTGCGAGTTACATGCCAGTCACACCTTATTAATATATACCAAATATAATATATAAAATAGCCGAAAAGTCAATTTTGAATTATTTAAATTTAATTTTTAAGCTTAATTAAGATACGATTTAAGACAAGTTAAAGTTACAGATAGCATAATATGCTAAACTTGCCGAATATGACTTACACAATAAAAATTTTACGAAAGGCTGCCTGGCAAAATATAACTGCTAACCCTACAGATAGTTTTATTCTTACCATATTTACATGAGCATTTCTGTTTCTGTAGCTAAATGGGCAGGAAAAAGCAAAGGGCATAAGCCAAAGAAATAGGCGAAAGGAGCAGGCAAAAGTAATAGTGGTAGTGCTCAATTTCCCTCGAATTACTTTAATAGATTTCGAGGCGGAAGAAATTAGAGTTAGATAGCAAATAGATAAAAGAATAGATAAAGACAGCAAACTACTTTGGAATTTTACCAGGGGTATAAATCCCCGTCCCTTAGTAGGATTCCTGGTAATTCGTTGTGTGAAGAATTTTCTGCTATTACAACTTGCAGAAACAGATGGCTCATGTTGTTACTGATAGCATATATTGAGAGGCACTAGCCTCGTCCCGTGCCTTTCAATGTAAGCTTTATGCAGTAACGGCATCATGATACTCTTGATTTGGTATTATGTTAATTTTAGATTAAGTATGACTTTGCTAGTTATGGTGGATTTTGGTTCCCTTTTTAGGCCATGGTTGTGCACTAATATTTGGCTATATAGTTAAAAAAAAAAAAAAAAAAAAAAAAAAAGAAATATAGAAACAGTACTTATATTCGCAGGCGTATGTAATGTTTAATCTATCCTGATGGCATTAATTCGTCCTGACATTTTTACTTTCAGTTCTTTTCAATAGTTTTTACATGTAATTCGAGTATTGCAATTTATTTCTACTATATATATAGTATATATATGGTTGACCAACATTTCGCAGATCCCCTGGTTGATGGACCCTCAGTTTGGAAACGCTGATCCAGCACAGTGGTTCCCAATTTTTTTGCCCACAACCTAAAATTTGAAGTCGCATTTCACTACTTATTACGTAACAGATTGCCATAGATTTACACCTTAATATCAAAAATAACGATTGGAAAAATAAGTAGACTAAAACACTCAATTTTTTCAAATTTAAATTAATAAAGTTTACTTTTAAATTGACTACATAAAAAAAAAACAAAATGCAACTGTTGAATAAAAAAAAAAAAAATATATATATATATATATACAGTCGAACTTCCCTATAATGAATTCGATAAATCCGGCGAAAAAATTCATTATAGAGAAATTTCATTATACAGAGAATCTTTTTTATTAGAAATTGTTATCTAGTTAGAAAATGAAAACGAATCTACATTTATTTTTAATGTATTTTATTTCAAAAACATACTTATTTAAATTACGTTTACACAATTTTTGCCAGTAAATATCACAAATTAAAAAAATCTGCAATTTTCGTTTGCACAGTACACTTAAAAAATTGTCTGATTCTCAAAGAAAACCTCACATTTATTCAGAGCATTAAAAACATTATCAGGAACATTTTCACCAAACTGTAGACCCGTACGAACCGTTTTAAAAGCGTTAATCATTTCTTCGTGAGTTGGCTTTTCTACGGGTTGTTCTGATGCGTCTCTTCAGCGTCATCGTTAATTTCTTCGTGATCATGGTCGCGTCTAACACTGTTCAGCAGTATTTCATCTTCATTTGGATATTCTGCTGTGATCTACATAAACATAACTATCCATTGTTATTTCATTTTTGATGTTTCCAGACGATTCTAATAATGTACAAAAGTTTTTCAGTTGTGAAAGGGGCAGTTCATCTTGTTTGACTTCTGTATTCAATGCAAATCCCACTTTCGAAAAACAATTTTGATTTTTGCCAGTTCAGAGATGCAATCTCTAAGGTTAATTGTAACCTCCACATTTCTATTTTCTGATAACGCATTGACAATCTTCATTATTATTCTCTTTCGATAATGAAATTTAAAATTTTTAATAATGTCTTGGTCCATTGGCTGGAGTTTTGACGTTACGTTTGGTGGTAAAAACAACTTCGCACTTTTAAGTTTGGCAGGATGTGCCAGTCAGTTGTCAGTTACCAACACGATTTTCCTTTTTTCTTTTGTTATACGCTTGTTTAGTTTTAATATCCATTCTTCAAAAATATCACTTGTCATCCATGCTTTTTTATTAAAGGTGTAGTTAACTTACCAAGAGAGGCTTAAGTTCTGCAAATTGCAGTGGCTGGAGACTAGGCACCTGCATGGTGATCTGATTGAGGTATATAAGGCCTTGAATGGGTTGAGCACGCTGAATTCTGATGGGATCCTTCCACTTGTTCAGATTACGAACCTAAGGGGGCATAAATTCAAATTAAGAAAAGACAGATGTAGAATAGATGTGCAGAAATTTGCCTTTAGCCAGCGGGTGGTTAATTGCTGGAACAAACTTCCATCTGTCGTTGTGGAAGTTGTTAGGTTGAATAAATTTAAGGAGGAACTGGACAGGCATTTGGAGGCAATGGTGTGATTTTTTTTTTTTTTTTTTTTTGGCTGATGCTGCATAAGCTCATACACTTGCTTTCTTGCATCACATGCCACTACTACTACTACTACTACTTCCAAAGATTTTGTGCCTCTAAAACATCTTGGGTTTTTGATATTCCGACGACTAAAAGTCTTAATATTTCACTTCCTGTCATATTTGCCCCAACTAGCACAGTGATTCTTTCTTTGCTTTGTTTTCCGCCAAAACATTTATCATCCTTAAAAGCAAGTGTTCTATTCGGTAAACATTTAAAGAATAAACTCATTTCGTCAGCATTAGAAACATCCTTACACTCATATTCTTCCAAAATCTTCTTTAAGGTATTGTTCCTCCAACATCCTTACGCTTACATTAACACTTTCTCCACAAATAACCTTTTCCACAATTCTGTGGCCCTTCATAAATTTATCTAGCCACCCAGTGCTCACATTAAATTCTGTATGTCCAAGGGACTGTGCAAATTTCAGAGCTTGTTGTTTAATTATTAGGCCCGATATTGGGATATTCTTTTCACGTATCATTTGCACCCATTTTAGAACAGCTTTATCAACATCTCCGTATATACACAACTTAATTCGCTTCTTGTCTGCTCCTCCTTCAATTGCATTTAAAATTGATTCTCGATTTTTTTTAAATCGTAGATAAACTGCTTGCAGATATGCCATATTTCTCCGCAACATCATTTTTCTTAAAACCTTGGCCAATATCATAACAATCTTTGCTTTATCATTAATACTTAAACACTTTCTCTTCGACATTGTTTTCGCAATTGTAAAAATTACCAGACTGCAGCTCTTGCCGATACAAACACCGCAAACTTTGCTGCACTGGCCATATAGTGAATTTTTAGTACTGTACTACCTACTCAATGACGTTCACTTGCCAATTCAACAGTATCACTCACTTTGAAGAAATATACGACTTTGTGAATTTCTTTCATTCTGCTTTCATTCATATATACACGAAAGAAAATTTATGATTAACGTATGCTGTATGTAACTTTTCAGAAAAAAAAACAAAAAAAACAAGAGCATATAGCCTATGTGATTGATGATGAACGAAAAAAAAAAAAATCATGAAAACTATCTACTTGGGGTCCAGTTAGATGAGAACGGACATATCATATAACGATTGACATGAAGGTCACGTGGTACAGTTGAGGTGAGAAGCAAAAGTCACTCAGTAGGCGTTACTAAAAACCGACTATGGTAGCATTCTATGTCTTGCCGCCGCAGCATGCTAAAGGTTTACCGCAGCGAATTTCGCTTTCCCCTGAGCCAACATCAATTTACAAATCTACCCTATTTATTGTAAAGTTTACGAGCACTTTTAAGAAAACCTATTTGGTTTAATAACTGTAACAAAAATGAAACAAAGACCCTCCTACGGGCATCAATGGCCACAAGTGTTCACTAAAAGGATGATTATTTAATTCCAGATGCTAATGCGAAATTTCGGAGGGAAGGAGGCAGTATATTTGAGCGGCTGTTTAGCAGTAAATGCTTGAAAATCTTCAAAAATGCTTTTACTAATTTTTTTTTAAAAATTCGTTATAGAGAGACTAACACTTCGTTATATGGGGTTAATTTTACATGTAATTTCGTTTCAAGGTGCAATGTTTTGCGAAAAAATTCGTAATATAGAGAAATTCGTTAAATAGAAGTTCGTAATAGAAAAGTTCCACTGTATTTATTAAAAAAAAAAAAAAATATATATATATATATATAGACAGACACATATACACACACACACACACATGCACAAATACAAGAAAATACAAATTATGTGCTTCCCTCCTCACATACATAATTATCTGGTGACCTTTGAATTTATTCAAACTGTCAGCCTCAACTACCTGCAAAGGCAACTTGTTCTAACAATCAGCTTGCTGGCTAAAAGAAAATTTCCTGCAATCTAGTCCAAACCTCTTTCCCTGTAATTTGAATTTATGGACCCTAATTCTGGAATTCTCTATAACAGTGAAAATTCTGCCTTCATTCATTTTATTAACCCTTTTCAGAGCCGTATAAACTTCAATCAGGTCATCTCTGAGGTGCCTGGCTGCATATAATCTGTAGCCCATATAATTGGGGTCTTTCCTTGTATGGTTGCCCTTTTGCCAATCTTACCATGCATGTTACCCTTCTTCGGACTCTTTCAAGAAGCTCAATGTCTTTTTTCAGATGAGGTCTCCATGCTTGATCAATATTCCAAATGTGGTCTTACAATTGCCTTATACGGTGGGATTATGACCTCCGTATATCTCTACAGGATAATGTTCAACAAATCATTGATAGGACACCATGAGCTTTCCTGGTTGCCTGTTTATACTGCTCAGTAAACTTCTTATCTGCCTGTATCATAACTTCCAGATTCCTTTCTTCCTCTATTGTTTAATTTTTTAAGTTCGAAGAGTGAAGTGGGAAAGAAGTTTTTTAGGTTCTGAGGTGAAGTGGAAAATTACCAACTGGTCAGCCTAACTTCAGTAGTAGGGAAAATCACGGAGGCAGTGATCAAGGATGAAATTCAGGATAATTTAGATAGAAATGGAATTTTGAAGGAATCTTAGCATGGTTTTGTAAAGGAAAAATTATGTTTAACAAATCTGGTTAGTTATTTTGACAGGGTCACTCATGAGCTGGATTTACAGAATAATTTCGACATTGTTTATTTGGATTTTAGCAAAGCATTTGACTCAGTCCCACATGACTGGTTACTTTATAAGCTGGAACAGGTTGGAATCACAAGGAAAATCCTTAGATGGATAGCAGGATGACTTCAGGACGGGTGACAGAGGGTTGTGATAAATAGTTATTCCTCAGACTGGGTTTATGTGAGAAGTGGAGTTACCCAAGGATCAGTATTAGGACCACTGTTGTTTTTGATTTTCATAAGTGACATCGATGAAGGGATAGAGGGTGTGATGTCTAAATTTTCCGATGATGTAAAGATTGGTAGAGTAGTTAATGATCACTGCAGAGCTTCTTCAGAGTGACCTAGATAGACTTAAGGGATGGTCAGAAAAATGGCAGCTATGCTTTAATCCAGCAAAGTGTAAGGTATTACACCTAGGGAACAGTAACCCCAGAATAACTTACACACTAGGTGGAGTTGATCTAAAGCCAGTAGTGGAGGAATGGGACTTGGGTGTTATGATACTGTCACACATGAAGTTCTCCAAGCATTGTAGACAGGTTGCAAGGAAGGCCCATGGTGTCCTATCGATGATTCATTGAACATTTGCTAGTAGAGATAAGTTGTTATTTGGTTTTTAGGAGCATTAGCAACTAAGGCCATATTGCCCGGGAATATGCGGTGGTCATTCCCTGACCTTTACGCATCCTCCGTAGAGACAAGTACCTCATAATCCCATTATATAAAGCTGTTATTAGATCACACTTGGAAAACTTGGGACTGCAAATAAAGAAAGACATTGAGCTTCTTGAAAGGGTTCAAAGATGGGTGGTGGTAGTAGTAGTAGTAGTAGTAAATCGGTCTGAGATTGGCAAAAGGGCATACGTGTGAGGAAAGGCTTCAAATATGTGGGTTGCAAAGCTTGGAAACTAAGCACCCTAGAGGAGACTTGATTGAGGTGTTTAAGGCTCTGAGAGGCATAAGTAAAATGAATGAGGACGAAATTTTCACAGTTAATATGATTCCAGAACTAGGGGGCATAAATTCAAGTTATGAGGGAGAGATGTTTAGTCTGTTAGCCTGGTTTGCAGGAAGTTTTATTTTAGCCAACGAGTTATAAATTACCTGAATAAGTTACCTACATGATGGGTGGTAGAGGCTGACAGTTTGGGGAAAGTCAGAGGTCAGCTGGATAGTTACCTGCAGGAAGAGGGAAACGCATAGACTGTCTATTTCCTTTTCTTTTATTAGTTATTATTGTTATTTTTTTTATTTCTTATTATTATTTTATTTTATTTTATTTATTTTTTTGCTTCTGCAGCATAAGCCATAGGCTTCCTTACACCATGTAGCCATTGCTAGTATTAATACTAATTCAACCCCACCAAGTGTATAATTTATTTTGGGGTTGCTATATATTTTATTATATTTGTGGTAACTATGTTGTGGCAAAACAAAGGCAGGATATATGTGAGCCGACCGGGCTAGCCGGGTGGGTCAAGTGCCTACCTAGCAACCCAAAGGTCACGGGTTTGAATCCCGCCTCGGGCTTGGATCAAAGTACTGCAAAAACCTTGGGAGGTGTATTATGGCCACAGAAGCCAATGCACCAACAACTTCTACCAAAAAAAAAAAAAAAAGGATATATGTGAAAATGTACATGCCACACATTTTGGAATTAAATTAGGTTACCAAGTTGAGCTCCACATAAAGTTTGCCATCCATATGTTGAGAGCTTGTGGAAATGTGGTAAACAGAAAGCTGTGATATTTGCCATTTCTACATTGTGGAGGGAACCTTGGGATCATGTTAATGACTGTTACTTTTGTTCTCTATATGTAGCAGGTTATAACATGAGAGCATCATGTACCCCAATAATATTACCTTAGCTGTAAGGTCAGTGCTCCATTGACCTGAACTACCTGTACCATCTCCACCAGTTGTCCTTGAACTTATGCCATCGTGTCCCAAATCTGACACATGTGATCTGTAGGAGGATATAAACTGTTGTGGTCAACTCTGACCACAGCTATTAATGTAAAGTGAACCTGACAACCTTGCAAGAGATTTAAATCTACTCAAAGGGTCTGTAGAGCTTTTAGGGTTAAGACTGAAATCCGAGCATCTGCTGACCCCAGGAACAGCCTCTTCTTGGTATAGACATTGTGCAAAAGGATCAGTTCCCCATTTTTCTTGAAGCAGGCTCAATGATATATTACAACATTCTTGCAATTATGAACTTTTTTGGAATTTTCTACCAACCAACAGAGTGGAGGCTATTTATTGACTCATTGATGCAAAACCTCAGTGGAGTTCTCCTTTATAATGGAAACGAGTATGCATTCATCTCTGTAGCACATTCAGCACACTTAAAAGAAAACTATGAAAATATTAACTTTTTTTTTTTTGGAAAGAATTCACTACAACGATCATAGTTAGCTAGTGTGTGGATATTTTAAAGTTATTGGTCTGCTACTCAAACAACAGAAATGTGTTACTTTCTGTGTGAGAGTGATAGTCAAGTAAGAAGTGAAAATTGGGAAAGGAAAGTGTGGCCACCAAGACAAATTCCGACACAGAATTCATTGAACATTAAAGACAAGTTACTAGTCATTCAAAAAAAGTTAAAAGTATGTACCTCCTCTCCATATAAAGCTAGGTTTAATAAAACAGTTCATCCAAACCCTGAATAAAGAAGGAAATTGTTTTAGGTATGTTTGCACTAAATTCCCATCTCACATATGAAAAAAATAAAAGTAAGAATTTTTATTGAACTTCAAATCTGCAAGCTGCTACTAGACTCTGTGCTTGAATAATCCACAAACAAAAATGAAAGAGAAGCGTGGACTGGCATTTAAAAATGTAGCGCACAAATTTTTGGAAAACAATAAACATGCAGGTTATGAACAATCGTGAATGACATGCTGGAGAAGTTCAGAAAATTAGGTTGCAATATAAATGTTAAGGTATACTTATTTCACTCTCATTTCAACTATATCCTGGGAAATGTAAGTAGTTTAAGTGAAGAGCAGAGAGAAAGATTCCATCAGGATATACAATAAATGGAAAAAGGTACAAGGAAGAGGGAATGTCAGTATGATGGGGCCAACTACCAATAAACACTAAAGGAGGAACAGCCACCAAAACTAGCTGCTTGAGAAAGTCAAAACAGCACTAGTTTAACCTAGTCTAGTTTATAAGAAATCTGCTTTACTTGCATTTATGCTTGACAGAGGATGTATCTGTTTTTTTTTTTCTTCCCCTTTTCTCTTTGATATATTTGTTTTTACATATTTTATTTGTTAGTATTTTTTATAATATATATTTGTTAGTATTTTTATATAAAAATGACCTATCTGTAAAAGTCTAAAATAAATCAAAAGCACTTTCACCATCTGTTTTTTTTTTTTTTTTTTTAATATAGTTTTACAAAATTCTGACATCATAGAGCAAATTTCAAGTACCTTCTTAAATTTCCAATAAAAATGTTCAAATTTCTCATCAGCAGTAAACCATCAGAACTTTTCTTAAAATACAGACTGATAGCTGCAATTTTCACAGACATAGCTGCCAACTCTAGATTTACAAAATAGACTGTCTTTTTTTCTTGATTTTACCCTTCTTCATCTCACCATCATAATGTAGTTGGTGACAAACAGTTTCTCCATCTTTTCCTTTTCACAGAAAAAAAATAAAACTACATTAAAATTATTTTCTTTCTTTTTTAAATTTTGAATTTCTGCTTATTTTTTTAATGAATTGGCTATCAGGTGTACTATGAGTAGTCTGCATTGCAAAATAGAAATTCACAATAATATTGAATTATTGTGAATTTCTCTGTAATGTGTGATATTTGATCAGACATGCGGTACAAAGCTAGCAATGCCTCTCAGTAAGATGCCAAAGAAATAAGATGCAAAATTTCAGAAGACACATATAGAAGGTCTTTCATGTATTGTAAAATCTGAATAAGACAACATGTTTGACTTATGTACCATATTTAGATGTGATATTTCAATTTAAAGCAGTGGGAAACATAATTTAATTAGACATTTGCAAACAGATAAGCATTAATGAGCATGCAGTGCATAGAAATAAATGTAAAAACAGATGTTCCATTTCATGGTGATGATGCTCTTGGTACAGTATAACCATAGTCGTTTTTGCACCAGTGAAATCAATCAATCAATCAATCATGGCGATGATGATGATGTCATATATGCTGAATGTTTGTTTCATATTTTGTCATAGAACATAATCTTCCTGAGTTGTGCTGACATGCAGGTGTGTTCAGAAATATTTTATGATAGTAAAATATATTTCTGAACAACAGAAATATATGATTAGTAGCTATGCTATAGCAAAAGATACATTTCTGGAATAATAAAAACAGCTGCATTGTTAATGAATTGCACAGATAGAAAAAGAAGAGGTAGTGATGGCTCTGAAAAATGGATTATTTTATTTTTGATTGCTACAGAAATGCACTTTGCATGCACAGTGGATTTTTTTGCATGAATTTCTAAAAAAATCTACCTATATTCTGTTGTGGTGACTTTTTGTAATTAAAAATAATATATACCACTAAGTCAAAAGCACTTATTGCCAGCTGGAATTCCTTCAAAAAATTGTCTGGCACTTAGTATCGATAATGCTCCTGTTATGGTAAGCCTAAAACTTGGAGTAACAAGGGTATTAAAGACAAGATTGAGCACTTGGTGGTAATGAAGTGTCTTTCTCAAGTATCTTTCTTGAGTAGTCAAAATCAGCTGATGTCTAATGAAATATCCAAACAGAAATACACAGAAAAATGTTAGGTAAGCTAATGTTTAAAAGTGTACTCTACTGGTAAACAAGCCCATTACTGTATTTATTATAAAATATATCTATTTTTTCAGTGAAATTTAATTTCTAGCACATTGTGTATACTTTAAAAAAACCTCCTGCTTTTTCTGAAAAATCTTCTGTTTTCATCCTGCATAAAAATGCTGAAATCCAGCTTTTTGAAAGTAAAAAGTTGGATGCTATGCTTATAGCCAAAAAATGAAATGTATTGGGTCCAGCAGCTAATGAAAGAATTTATGCTGTAAGACTTAACAGTTTAGAAAATGATTGTAGTAATCTCTGTTATGCACACTAACAATGATGCCATTAGGCTTGGCGCCTCCATAGCCAGGTGGGAAGGAGCAGCAGTGCGTAGCACACGCTTCTTGATTAGACCGGGGTTCGAGCCCGTCACCACCAAATACGGAGGATGCGGAAATGTCAGGGAATGACCAACGCATATTCCCGGAGCAATATGGCCTTAGTTGCTAATGCTCCTAAAAACCAAATAACAAACAAACAAACCATTAGGCTTAACTGTACATACTACATCAAATAACCACAAACTTCCATAATATAACTGATTTTAAGAGAGTGAGAGAGAGTCTTTTATTGCACCATGTTCAGTTGTAACAATTACAAGATTGAATAGTATTGCAATGTCCTTTTATGGACATTGCAATAGAACATTAAACAATTAAATAAAATAACATCAAATGACATAAGACGTTAAATGAAATAAGATGATACAATGATATACATGACATTATGTTACATAAAATATTAAAATGACATGTTTGTGGGAGAGAACAGCATGAACAGAGGAAGTTGATGCACATATCCCTGGCTCCCTCCCTCCCTCCCCAGTATGCTCAATAATTAACCAGGGTATTAAAGTGGTGATTGCAGGGCCTGCTGGCTTGGATGCGATGAAATGAAGGCTTTTCGTTTTGCAGACTGTCTGGACCTTCATTGACTATTCCTTACTGGAGGCAACCTGGGATGAATTTGCATGTGACTAGTGGTTGTGACAATGCTTTCAGTCTACGCTGAGTGATTGGAGGCCATGGGATGTGTGGGGACTAGAATCCTGTTTCTGTAGTGCCGGTTAACAGCAAATTTCTTTAGGTCAGCATAGATGTCCTGGATTTGTCCAAGCATCTGGCAGGATAGGAAGTGATTTGATAAGTGGAGGTGTGAGTGAAGAGGGCAAATTGTTAGAATGGCTGTGAGCTGAGCTGGTGGAATTCTCCAGCCAAGAGATCCCAGAATGAAGGAAATGTGGTGAGATCGGTCAGCATCTTTACCTAGATTACCAGTTTTCTTTCTTCAGAGAGAGAGAGAGAGAGAGAGAGAGAGAGAGAGAGAGAGAGAGAGAGAGAGAGAGAGAGGCAGCCTGGGAATTCCCAGAGCCAGGGCTATTTCAGTCATATGGGCTTGGGGTGGCATCCTGCGTTTGTAGGTTACCCACTTGAGGAGCTAGTATTTCGCTCTCCAGATAGGTTTGCGTTCATGGGTGCTGCTGATGCCCAGATTTCTGCTACATAAAGTAGCAGGAGGTATATATGATGGTTCTGACATATTTTTTCGCTGTGACCTTGTCTGAGACATAATGCAGGTGCTGTTTCGCTCTCTATTTCAGGTGCTCTGCCCGCCTAATGAGTTTGTCGATGTGATGATTAAATCTCAGTTTTGTGTCAAAACTATTTTCGATGGGGAGAAAGGGTGTTCCTTTTCCTGACATAAACAGATTATTGCTTATTTTAACACTTTAACTTACTTTTACAAGTGGTTATTTACAAGTATAAAATTTTGCTTATGATATAGACTGTAGTACTACTTCTTGGATCAAGGTGCCTGTGTAAAAACAAGTAGAGTAATAATAATTGCATTTTTTTCTTTTAATTTGTTGGCATTGTGTTCAGCTCCATGGTAATTACAGTTACTTATAGTAAGATATATAGTAATTGGGTAATTGTTGCAGAAAGAATTGCAGCAGTTTTTAAATAGAGATAAAATCAGCCAAAACCTAATAATAATATGTAACTGTGATTGCTATGTTAAAAAAAAATAAATAAATAAAATAAAATAAAAAAAAGTGCATCATCCCCTTTAAAAGTCAAATAGCTATTTCTGTGGATAGTATTGAATTATTTAATGATTTTTTTGTAGGAATTTCTTCAACAAAACTGTTTATTTGAAATTTCGCTTAATTTTGCAGATGGAAAATTATGACAGCTTACTTGGGTTCAATATGCTCAGTTATCGATCCTGTAAAAATCTTTGGAAATCCTGTGTTGAACATCACACGTTTTTTCGTCTCCACGTTCCAAGGCCTCCTTCAAAGCGTTTACTGTTTAGTCTTGGCTCCAGATTCCGGTACAGGTAATGTACAATATTAAAAACATATTATATATATATTTTTTAGTCCCCAGCTTTACTGCTATACATCTGTTTTTCATCTTTCTTTTTGTCTTTATTTTGCAGGTTATTATTGTTCATTTTAATAAGTTGCATAGATGGACCAAAATATAATTTTTCTAGCTGTTGTTAACCTTATTTAGTGTTCTGTTTAGTTTTAGAACCTATTTTCTGTTTTTTTTTTTTTTTTGTTTTTTTTTTTGGCTGATTTAAAAGCTGTTACTCTTTTGTGATTAGTTGTGTTTTTTCCTTATTTGTTAACAGTGGTCGGACAGAATATCAGACGTTAGAGGAAGGCAAACGTAGAGCTCGTACTGAGCGAACATTTATCAGGTATGTCCCAAGTGCTAATTTTCTTGAAGAATGGCAATAAAGAGACTACAGTTTGCATCATACTTAACAGTTTAGTGTCTGTATGTGTTACATTATGACATGTGACTAGTTTTGTGAATTATATCATTAGTTTTCATAATTTCTTAAATTACATGAAATCTAGTGATTTTTCATGGATGAATTTTATTTTGAATTCAGTAGAATGTAACTTTAATCTGTTCAACAGATAATAAAATTTCAATGATTACTGCAATAAAAAACCTAAAAGATCTTAATTTTAATGAGTACTGTTCAAAAGATCATAAATAAATTTTAAAAAATAATGGAAATCTCTCATTATCATCCAAATTTGTTATATCTACTGGATTTGCAAGTCATTGTGATAGTATATATCAGTCCTTGTAGACTACCTCCTTCTATTTGCTGTTTCTTTCCATGCTCTCTGTTTACATTTAGATTTTTAGCCCTAACCAGAGTAAGCCCTTATTTTTATACTTCTTGACACCATCATTCCACCTTCCTCTCGGTCTGCTCTAGGCCTGTTAATATTTATTTTTTGCTTTGGACATCTGTTTAGCTAATTTCCTTCTCCCATCCTTTCTACATGCTCATGGCATTTTAATTTTTCTTCACTTACCTTTGATTGGATGTTAGTTTTGTCCAAAGATTTTTTCATATTTCCTCACTTATAATATGTTGTGACATTGCTTCAGTCTGTTGGTGTAATTTATTTTAACTGTGGATTTGAAAAATCAGCAAAAAATAATTCAAAATTGTTAATTTTTTTTTATGCCACATATATTTTCAATCTTTTCTGAACACAACTATGAAAAATCCATGTTCTATATTAAAAACATTTTTGATTAATTTTTGAAATTAAAATTTTTTTTTGACCACTGCAGACTCACTGCATGAATCACGAAGCACTATGTCAATTTAACTAAACCAGGAGGATGTTACCAATTGGAAGAAAGCGTGTGGCAGTAAAGAAAGTTGCTATCAATAACAGTACATGACATATGCCAATTAACATGTGCATATAATTAGGTTTAACTTAGTCATGACTCTTTTTTGTAATTGTCTGATAATTAACAGACATTTCTGGAATTTTCAGCAGAGAATTCAAAGAAAAATTTTTCAAAAACAGCTGTTAGGAGTTTCAGCTGTTTATGACTGGATTAGATAAAGTATGAGTTGCTTAAATATTGCTGTGGTCAAATTAACCATGCACAAATCACTCAGGGTTAATTAAAATTCTCATTTCTTAAAGATTCTAATTTTTGATCAATTTATTTATGAAGGGTATTTGTAAAATTCTTGGTTTACTTTATATTTCACCTTTTTTTATTATTTTTTTTAAATAAAGTAAACATG
This sequence comes from Mastigoproctus giganteus, assembly GCF_048544385.1. NCBI lineage: Eukaryota > Metazoa > Arthropoda > Arachnida > Uropygi > Thelyphonidae > Mastigoproctus > Mastigoproctus giganteus. Next base: position 35,934,747 of record NC_143575.1, on the reverse strand, counting down.
ATTAATATTAAATTACACACGTATACATGCATGTTAATGTGTGTAATTTATTTAGCATGCTTTATTTAACATTTCATTAGAGTATTTACCCCATACTATTGAAACACCTCTCTTTTGTTTTAACTTCACTCTTATTATTTTTGATCATCTTAGTTATGGTTTTTTGATATGTTTCAAGATTTTTAACTAAATATAAAAATATTTTCTATCTTGCTGATGTGTTTCCTAAAATCTTCCCATGAATTTTTTTGCATGAAAAGAACCTAAAAGTTCTTTTCATGCACATCTTAGCCCTCTTTCACTTTTTAAAATTCCATTCAGAATTTATTAGTAGAAAATTTTGTTTTCAAGAAATTTCATATAATATTTTTTGTTTTCTTTTTACGGCTACCTCAGCTTCTTAGGTTTGTTACTTTATGATCTGGATTTTCTGTTTTTACATTTTCCCTAAATGCCTCTTTTGCAGCTTCTGCTGAAGTTATTTTAAATTTTTGCCATTTTTCATCAAAAGTCATGTTAGTAATAGGAATGCTATTTAAATTTTGCGCAAGATTTTTTATTATCTTTATGTTTGTCGCTAATGACCATTTTTAATTGCTCAATTGAAAAAATGAAGATCACTTCCAGTCTATATATTCCCTTGTGTCTTCAACTACCTGTTTCAGACCTTGATCCTTTTCTACTTTGCTCCTTGCAATAAACTTCGGGGATAGCTTTTTGCTTGGCTTGTGCAAAATTCTAGTGGCCTTCTGCCATTATTATTAGGTTTACCTTTCTTTCTAAATTTTCCTAAAATGTCATGTTGTAACCGGCTAAATTTCCAACAATTAATATTCTTCTTCTTCTTTTTTTTTTTGTTATTAGTTTCTACTGTTCTTTCTTAGAATATTAAAGAAAAATAATTTAATTTTCTAGGATATGTGCACAGATAAGGTCTGTGTACAGTCAAGAAAAAATAGTCTGGCTTAAAAAAAAAAAAAAAAGAGCTCACTATCCAATTTTCCATCTTTAAGTTTGCTCACATACCTCTGCTAGATCTGAATGATGCTTCCCAGTCAATTAAACTTTCTTCTAAACTAGTTCTAAGAGCTGCTACTACACGTTCCTTACACTATATTTTACTTTTAAAATAAATGAATTTATAATTATTATATAGTTGTCACTCCCTTATTTTAGAGAGGCTTATTTTCCCTTGCCTACCATTCATGCAAATAAGATGCCTGAGACATGCATACAGACAATATGACATTCTGGGCCAAGTGATCAATGTGCCTGTTTCAATCAACATGATAGTCCATCACTTGCCAAGGGAGATTGACTACGATCATTGTATAAACATGCATACAAAATTCAAGAAAATACACAAGTCAAGCTATTTGATCAGGTTATTAAGAAAGCGAGGGTTAAACCATGGCTTCTAGTTTTGGTCAATACGTTTCTCTATCAATTGTATCGAATTACAATAGATCAGTCATTCTTCGATGACAGTCACATGGAAATTAATTTGGCTAAAAATGACAAGCAAAGCTGTTCCAATTGAGGAAAGGCTCATCGCCCAACAGCAAACGTTGTTGTGGAGCAATGATAAATATCTTAGAATTGCCCAAAGGAGAAACTAATGTACTGCAGAGCTTACTGTTCGGTGACCACACAGAGGAACTCCTTTCTCAGAATTTATCTTGGATAATTCAGAACATTCAGAGAGAATTTCGTGTAACTCCTCCATTCATGATAGCAATGAGCAAGCTCACACGATCTAACCGATGCAGTGTTACTCCATATCATATCCTTTACATAGCGATAATGAGATTGAGAACAATTGTCTCTTTGACGGTGGCTTTCAAATACGTAGGTAAAGGTACTAAAGTTACCTGCAGGCAAGCTTAATCCAAAGAATACATTAACAGCTGTATCGAAAACAATTTGGCCTTCCTAAGGACAATTCTAAACTCGACATACTACTGGGCTCAACGTTTGCGCGATATATTCACTATGATTAGACAGCTCAGTAAAACTACAATGTTCTTGATTCTGACTGCCAGTGAAATTGGCTAATACGCTAACTTTGATTTGGTACGTCATTTCTGAAAATGATGTTAAATTATAACATGTCCACTGTACATATATCGGCTAATGACGCTAGCAAACTTTTATTTGGTACGTCGTATTCGGAAGACGCCATTTCCGCGTCACAAAATCATGACAAATCGGTTTTACTATAGTCCGAAATTTAGTAGGTGTTGCAAAAGATGTTTTCACATCAAAAAAAAAAAAAAAAAACCAACCCTGCACAGTTCACCTGTTTGTACCCTCCAACAATTTGTCTGTTCCAAAAATCAAGCACTCGCTGGCTGAAGGCAAACTTTCACACATCTATCTTGCTACCATCCTTCCTCAACTTGAATTTATAGCCCCTCATGTGTGTAGTCTTAGCAAGTGGAAGAATTTCAACACTTCAGTCAGAAGTGTTGAAATTCTTTAAACACTTCAGTCAGATCTTCCCGCAGGTGCCTAGTCTCAAGATGCTGCAATTTACAGAACTGAAACCTTTCTAGGTAAGAATAACATACCAAATATGTGGTACTACAGTCAGGGTAATGGAAAATGAAAATGACCTAGGGACAATTGTGCAGTCAAATATGAAATTCTCTGAGCAATTCAGACAAGCTACCAGGACAGATCATCTGGTTTGGGTTTTTTTGTTTTTTTTAGGAGCATTAGCAACTAAGGCCATATTGCCCCGGGATATGCGGTGGTCATTCCCTGACCTTTCTGCATCCTCCGTATTTAGCGGTCACGGGCTTGAACCCCAGTCTAATCAAGAAGCGTGTGCTATGCACTGCTGCTCCTGCCCACCTGGCTACAGAGGCGCCTCATCTGGTTTTGTCAATGATATGCAGAAATTTTGCTAGCAAGGATAAGGAGGTGATTATTCCATTGTATCAGGCAATGATCATGCCACATTTTGAGTACTGCATACAGGTGTGGAGGCCTCATTTTAGGAAGAATGTGGAGCTGAAAAAAAAAAAAAAAGACCAGTTCTGCAAATTGCAGCATCTGAAAACTCAGCACCTGCGAGGTGATCTGATTGAGATGTTTAAGGCTTTGAATGGATTGTGTAAGCTCAGTGCTGATGGGATTCTCCCTCTTGCTCAGACCACACACACACACATGAGGGGACACAAATCCAAATTTAGGAAGGGCAGCTGCAGAATAGATGTGCAGAAATTTGCCTTTAACCAACTTTTGTTGAAGTTGTTAGTTTAAATAAATTCAGTGAAGAACTAGATAAACCATTGGAGGTAATTAATAGGTGAAATGGGAGGTGTCGGGTTTTTTTTGGCCAATGCTCTATAAGCTTGCTTTCTTGCATCATTTTCTACTGCTAATGCCAATAATAGTATCGTCTCTCCTCCCCTCCTCCAAAGACAGCTAAGTTTATGAGATATTACTACAAATTCTCCATGAGATTACAGTGGTGTCACCACTTGCCACTCATTTGAAGAGGTCTGGGTTCGAATTCCATTGAAGGTTGGAGGAATTCTTAAAGGCCTATTCAATCAAGATAGTAGTTAACCAATCTCAGATGGAGAAAGTGGAGTTTCCTCCACAATAGTATTAGCACTAGCTAATACTATTATATAGAGTTTCGTGTGTTTTTCGGCCTGCACGGGATGCCAATCAGCCCATAAACATAAACGTATTTTACATTAGAAATTAGATAGTATGAATCAGAGCTGTAATACTTCTGGAGGGTACCATACGGAAGTGTTCTACGTACTACATTGAGGTAAACTCCTCTTATTAATTTACTAATAATTTACATTAGAAATATAAGATGCACATTGCAGTATAGCCTTAGATGTTAATACCCTATATATATATATAGAAGAACTCTTTATTATATACAGAAAGCACATTGCTGTATACAACAAGCCAGGGGTTTACATAAAAGAGTTTATATATAATACTAGCAAAAAACAGTGTCACTGCACTGTGTCTGCAAATTGCATATATTCAAGGTTAGATTTCTTATTTTGCTAATGCAAAAACCGAAGTTACTTGGGGGGGGGGGGGGGGGAGAAATCCATGCAACACTTATCTGAGACTGACTAATTTAGCCATAGAATGAAAATTAAGAGGATATAATTGAAATTTTAAAAACTGGTGAAATTAACAAAGCATCAAAAGCGACTTGAGTTTTATGACAAAGAATAGATTTTCCCTTTGTTTTTTTTGGAGGATGCAACAATGTTGTGGTAGATTAGATCAACTTGTTACTGTTTTGAAAAGGACTGTCAAAATTTTGATGTATATTAAGATACATATGAGGACAAATGGGCCTGTTGTACTGGGATCCATGGTAAATGATGATTAATTGTTAGCCAGTAAAATAATTTAATTATAAATAGATACTGAATATCTTTGATTATAAATAGATACTGTAGCTTTCAAGACAAATCGTGCCTCTTTTTCAACAGAAAAATTTTTTTCTGTTGAAAAAGAGGCACGATTTGTCTCGAAAACTACAGTATCTATTTGTAATCAAAGATATTCAGTATCTATTTATAATTAAATTATTTTACTGTCTAACACTTAATCATCATTAAGATAAATAATTTAAAGAGTTATGATTATTGTGTTTTTTGTTTTTTTTAACATCCCTTTATAATGTTATTTAGTTAAGCATTTTTTTAGAAAGCAAATGTAGTCTTTCTTCAGATTCACAGCATACTTATTATTATAAGTGTTGTTATGAACAGTATTCCGTTACAGCCATGCAATTTTTCAAAAAAAAAATAATAAATAAAATTACACTGGGTGGCCACTTTAGTAGGTACAAATAGCTAATAGTGAGTAGGTCGTCCTTTACCCCTCAGAACAACTATTCATTGTGCCATGGATAGGTGCCAAAGCATGTCACATGGATGGTAGTCCACATTAACTCAATTGCTTCACACAGTTTTTGCAATTTGGGTAGTTGTGGATCTCTACTCCAGAGAGTTCATTCCATCTCATCCCACAAGTGCTCAATTGAATTGGGATATGGTGCCACCTCAGTAGACAGAAAATCCGCTCATTTCCTGAAACTAGTTCGTAAAATTCTGGCCTTGTAATGTAGCACATTACCAGGATGAGTCTGTGGACTTACGTTCTTTTGCTGTATTGTTGTTCCATCAGTATGAAACAGCAGGAACTGGGATATGTCAGACCAGGCAACATTTTTTTTAAATCCTCTTTTGTCCAGTGTAATTGTACTTTCTTGTTTTTTGCTAATAGAAGTGAAACCTGGTTTGATTGTCAACCGTGATACTCTGTTTGTGACAAGGTATGATGAGTTATGCATTTTGAAATGCTCTTTGGTTACTGTTACTGTTGTTGTTGTTGTACAGCGCCTCCATAGCCAGGTGGGAAGGAGCAGCAGTGCGTAGCATACACTTCTTAATTAGACTAGGGTTCAAGCCCGTCACCACCAAATACGGAGGATGCGGAAAGGTCAGGGAATGACCACTGCATATTCCCGGAGCAATATGGCCTTAGTTGCTAATGCTCCTAAAACCAAAATAACAACAACAACTGTTGTTGTTGTATTGGGTTGTTATTTGATTGACTGTAGTCTCTCTGTTGCTCTGCACAAGTCTTGTCAGCCTCTGTTCACCTCACACATCAGTGAGCTGTTTCTGACAACAGGATCTCAGTTGGTTGTATATTATTTGGTTATTGGAACAATCTTGATACACTTGGGACACAGTTCTACATAAAAACTAGGTTGCAGTATCTGAGATATTCATACTTGTGCATCTGGTGCCAACTACCATACCACATTCAGAGTCATTTAAATCTTTCACCTTGCCCATTCTTGCACCAAACTGCACACATGCAGCATTCCTGTCATAGCCAGCTAGCATCTTGATTTCGTGTTGAGGCACGAAATCAAGATAGTAGCAATAATATGTGTTATTTGAAAAGCTTGTCTGTGCTAAGGAATATTAAAACAGTACAATTTTGATGTTTACAATTAAAAAAAGATGATATTTTCCAAATTTGGAAAACTTTTCCAGATCTGCTAAAGAAAATAAAATGCTAATATGTGAAGTACTTTTTTTTATATATATATATATATATATAAAGGAAAAAATTTATTTCAATTAATAAAGTCACTAATAGTGAAATGTAAACTTTCACTGTTTATAATGTAATTAGTATTTCTGATTACATTATAAACTTTGAATTAAGTAATGCAAAATGAAATAATGTGAAATCTGAGCTAAATAGACAGTTTTGATAACAAAATCTTTCTTTATGGCGTAAATGCTCAGAATTACATTAATTTCAGAATTACATTAATTAATTTCAGCAAAATAACAGATTTATTCATAAAATATAGTCCATAATTTAAGGTATAACCAAACTGCTCATTATATAATTTCTAAAACAATTTCAAGATAAATATTAAACTAATGATATATATTTATATATTTTTTAAAATTTTCCCCATGTCTTTGAATTTTGAGTTATTTGTATCTTTGCAATTCTTATTTCTGATATAATTATTCAGAAAAATTTGACATATAGGGCAAATTATACATTTTTATCAGTTTGTTTAAAGAATGATTACAACTAAAGAGAAGTTACTCTTCTTTAAGATACAATATTATACTTAAAATCAATGTGAGCAAATTAAGCTGACTGGTCATTACATAATTTCCAAAGCAATTTCAAGATAAATTTTACTCCCAACATGGAGAAACAACAGTACTTCCAAAAATCATTGGATGTTCCTTATTAATTATTTTCATAATTATTAAATCATTATCAAAAACATGACAAAGAAAATTTGCTTTATTTGTAGATAGGACACAGTATCATTAAGAGAAGCAATTTTTGAGGCATCGACTTGTTCAATATAAGTAAACATACTTTGTTTAATGGTACTAGCTGCTTCCCATTTGTTCCACTTGCACTTTGCATTAGCTAGATAAATCCCAAGAAATCTCAGGATTTATCTAGCTAATGCAAAATCAGCCAGATAAATGCCCGAGAAAATAAGTTTCAATCGTAAATTTGAATGTATTGTTGTTTGATTCGGGGAATATTGTATCCCAAGATATTTTGTGTAGTTCCAAATAACTTTTAAAACTAAAAACAAGGGCTAAGGTAAAGAAAGCCTACACAAGAAACATGCAAAAGTTCGATGAAATTTATGGGTAAAAGTACTTTGCCGTTAACAGCATTTGTATTGTTGCTCGCTCAGTAAACAGACGGTGGGTATTATCGGTCTGGATTAGAAGTTGAATCCCACGGAAGCTTGAAACCCTCCTGAAGTGTGTGTGTGTATGGGGTGGGGATAATCTGACCTTTTTTTTTTTTAGAATCACTAATTGAATCACGAACAGTCATATTGGAAGTTCTGGTATCATAAAAAATGTTCATAACGTAGTTTCGCCGGTAAACTTTTTCGAAGTTTGCCGTGCTTCTCGTGTGGGCTTCCTTTGCTTTTTTTTTTTTTTAAATAAACAATTTATCCACTAGTCCATCAGTGATTCTAAAGGAAAAAGGTCAGGTTACCCCCTCCACTTTGGGAGGGTTTCAATCTCCCGTGGGATTCAGTTTCTACTCCTGACTGATAACATCCACTGTATGTTTACTGAGCAAGCAACAATACAAATGCCATTATGGCAAAGTACTTTTACCGGTAAATTTCAACGAACTTTTGCATGCTTCTCATGCAGGCTTTCTTTACCTTCGCCAAAACAAGATATCTCGGGATAATCCATGAAGCGGTTAACCATATTTTCCTCCTCACTCACATCCTGTATTTTTTACATTTGCTTATCAATGACAACACATTTGACAGTGAGTCACTTTCTCTCAAAACTTAGTGAATAAACACTTTTTAATCTGGGATTCTTCATAGGGAATCAATGCCAGTATTCCTCAGCATTGGCATTACCATCTGCATCGGCATTACCTCTGTAGAACTGGTACACAGTATGCATATCTGCATATTTTCATTGGAAAACAAATGATATGTTCATAGTTATTTATTTTAACATAGCACTACTAGAGTTTGATAGCTCATGTGTTAACAGTTCATTGACACTTGCATCCTTGCTGTATGCATTAGAAGCTACTTTTAAAATACCTATAATTCCATAGCCATTGAGAATGGGACACATTTTCATATAGCATTTTTCACTCAGAATGACCTCAAAAATGACTTCTTGAAGTTGACATAAAGTTGTGGGATGTCCTGTTTATATTTATTTATCTGTCTAAACCTAAAAGCATTTTTTTTTTATTCCTGTGTACAGTGGGGGTATTTTCTTGTGCTATTGGTAAAATAATCCATGTATATCTGTTCTTCTATTCAAATTTTTTTCTTGTTGTTTTCTTTGTTTTTTATGAAGCATTACTGAAGTGATTTTGCAAGGTAATCACTTAGATAACTTAACTTGCCAGAATTCCTCATTTTCAAAAGGTTTGTTAGGCATTAGATTGACAAAAAAAAGAAAAAAAAAAAGCCTATCCACCTCTAAATTTGTGTAATTCTTTCATAAATTTTTTCAAGCTACTCACTTCCACAGCACCAGATGGAAGTTTACTTTATTCTAACAGTCAATTACTCTCTGGCTGAGAACAAATTTTCACACATCTATCCTGCAACCATCCTTTTTCAGTTCAGGCCCCCTTATGTGTGTTATCCAAAAGAGTAAGATTGGCCATCAGCATTTAGTTTATTCAGCCAATTTAAGTTCTACTAAATCTATATAGTTTATAGTCAGTAAAAAAATAAATTACCTGAGCTACTACAGGAATGAAGAGAGAATTTTTCCTTAGTTCTGTCTTCACAGTCTGTGCTGGTGATGGAAAATCATATAGAGAAATTGGCAAAAAAAGTGGGCAGTCAAGCTGATAATGCATTTTACATTTACCTGAATAAAGGTTTTGATTGATTTTGACAATTTGTGTTTGGTTGAATTTAATTCCCAAAAAACAGAAAATTTCTGGTTGCCAAGGTTGTCAGTTGTTTACTCAACATAACACTCCACACAGCAGTTGATTCCATAGAAAGAACAGTTTTTTAGTTATTTTATGTACTAACTTATTCTGAATATGCAATGTCAAAAGTACCCATAACATTTTTAAAGCACATGTAACAGTTCATCGTGCCTTCCTTTCGGAATATTCTAAAATAGGTTTTGCTGCTTTTGTTAATCCCATGCTACACTAAACTTGCTAAATATGCTTTGAGGCACAATGCGTATTCAGTTACAGCCATGCAATTTCTCAAAATACACGCACCAAATAGCCATTTACACTTATCTAATAGCAAGTAGGTTCCCCTTTAGCCCTCAGAACAACCTCTATTCATCGTGGCATGGACTCAAAGAGGTGACAATACATGCTACAAGGACACTGGTTCATGTTGACTCAGTTGCTTCATGTAGTTAATATTAGCAGTATTAGCATTGGCCACATGGAGGTAACCTATGGCATGGTTGCATTGAAAAGAGGGACATACAGAAGAAAGTATGATGACAAAAAAGTAAATTTATTCTACATTAAACCAAATATTAAAGTAATTTTGACAAGTACGAATGAAAGAATTTAGATATCTGCTTAGGCTATCTTATCTCTATCATTTTTTTAAAATGAAAAGTGCTAAATATTGGTGAATGAAATTCACCAATGAAATTTTAAAATGAAATTTTAGAATGAAATTTTAAAATGAAAAGTGCTAAATCTGAAGAAAACTGGTGAGATTTTTCTCATCTCTGCTAGTTTTTTTTTTTGACTAAAAGCACTCCTACTTCATAAAGACTGTACAGTAGGACATTGCCAATCATGGAAATTTCAAGGCCCTTGCAGTCCCTATGATCAACGTGGGTGCAATCCTATAGACCCCCATAGACCTTGAAGCTTAAAGTGCGCAGGATTAGATTCCATCACAAGACACTTATCTAATAGCCTTTTAATAAAATTATGTATTTTATACATAATATTGATTAACCACTGGCTTTGCTACACATTTAGAAGTCATCTGTATGTTGATGCATCTTTACTCTTTCTCAAAAGGCACAAACAAGAGGACACATCTTCAAATTGAATAAGGATGGTTGCAAAATTGATGCAGGGAAATATGTCTTCACAAGGCAGGAACTGAGTGTTGGAATAAGCTTACATCTAGTGTTGTTGTTGAATAAATTTAGAGGGTTGGATAAATTGTTAGAAGAAATGTGAGAAACCTTCTTTTCATCATTTTTCTAATACTAATACAAATCTGGTTTGTATTAGTATTATTAGTTTGTATTTGTATTAGAGTGCCACGTTCTACTTGGCGCTGGTGTATTTGGTGACAGTCTTCGTTCCTTCTGACACAACAGCGGTCTGGATTTCCCGACTCGTAATAGTGGACAGCTTGTTGTAATGAGACAGATGGGAGACCTCATTGGCAATGCGTTTGAAGATATCATGCACGAAACTGTTCATGATAGACATGGATTGATGTTAGCAGATTTGGCAGTCTGGAGAACATATGAAATGCTTGGACATGATCCTTGAACCATTCCTGCACAATGCATACATTGTCTCATTAAAAGAGTCCAATGCTATCTGGATACACAGTCACCATGTAGAGCAAAACTTGGTGTGAAATAATGTCAAGGTAGCATTGGTGAGGGTATGCTCAAGGAATGAGGGGACCCAGTAATGTCCATGTAAACATCCTCCAAACTGTGATCTGCTTGCAGCCATTCACTTTCTCACTGTTGAATATGCATCCTTCCATTACTATGATGGAGCAGGAACCTTAGCATTAGCATTAGTAAAGGCATATGATGCTTTCTTGCATCATATGCCTTTTTTGCATCAACAAAAAAAAAAAAAAAAAAACACACTCCCATTTCATCCCTCTGTTCGTTCCAAGTACCAGTCCAGCTCAGCCTTAAATTTATTTAGGCTATCAACTTCCGCAACAAAGGATGGAAGTCTGTTCCACCAACCAGGGGTAAAGGAAAGGGTTTTTGCTTCCGTAAAGGTGAGTACAGTGGTCTCTGACAGTTTTTAAATTCTGTACAGTGGGATCAACTGACGATGTTACCAACAGTAAATTCTAAGTGGGAAGCATTCAAGGAATTAATCGTGGAAGCTACTAAAAGGTTCATACCTATTAAGAAATATTGTTCAAGGTTTAGGCCTAAATGGTTGTCAAATGAACTAATGAGACTTGTAACAGAGAAGAAAAATGCATGGGATGCATATAAATTATCAAGCGACTCAGAAGCATATGGCAGATATAAGTTAATCTGTAATCAGGTCACAAAGGAGGTTCGGCAGGCGAAGGCAGATTACGAGAAATCCTTGGCAAAAGATGCTAAGAAAAACAGCAAGGATTTCTTTACTTATATAAACTCTAAAAGGAAGGGGATGAATCTGATCGGTCCACTTGACATCGATGGTTCGACTGTTGATGATCCTGCTCAGATAGCAAACAAACTGAATGAGTATTTTGCATCTACATTCACACGTGAGGAATTATTAAGGTTTGAAAATGGCAGAAGGTTATCAAATTGTAGCAAGATACTTAATGATTTTGTAATAACCGAGAGCAAAGTGGAAGAGAAATTGTTGAAGTTAAACGTAAGAAAAGCACCTGGGGTGGATGGGATCTATCCAGTTATATTAAAGGAGACGGCAAAGCAACTAAGCAAACCCTTAGCCATAATTATGAGAGCATCCTTGGACTCAGGGGAGGTTCCCACGGACTGGAGATGTGCAAATGTATCCCCAATTCACAAAGGGGGATCGAAGGGTGACACGAGTAATTACAGACCAGTTAGTTTAACTTCTGTTCCGGGTAAAATAATGGAGTCGCTGGTTAAAGATGCATTGCAGGATCATCTAGACAAGACTGCAGCAATAATTCAGACACAGCATGGGTTTGTTAACGGAAAGTGTTGTCTGACAAATTTAATAGATATTATGATGTGGTTACAAAGGAACTGGATGCAAAAAATAATTTTGATATCATATATTTGGATTTCAGGAAAGCTTTTGACACTGTTGCACATGGAAGACTATTGTACAATTTGGAGCAGAATGGAATTAAGGGTAAGTTGCTACAATGGATAAAAGGAAGGTTAAGTGCTAGAAGACAGAGGGTGGTAATCAATGGGTGCTGCTCTTCTTGGACTAATGTTATTAGTGGAGTCCCACAGGGTTCGGTGTTAGGTCCACTGTTGTTTTGTATATTTATCAGTGATATTGATGAAGGTATATCAGGCTTAATGTCGAAGTTTGCAGATGATACAGATGTTGGCAGGGTTGTTAATGACAGTAATGGCAGTGTGCTACTGCAACAGGATCTAGATAATTTGGGCAGATGGGCTAAGAAGTGGCAACTGAAGTTTAACCTTGACAAATGCAAAGTACTACATATGGGTAGAAGTAACCCCAGAGAAACGTACCAACTGTGTGGTACTACACTTAAGGTGGTAGAAAATGAAAAAGACCTGGGAGTAATTGTGCAGGCAGATATGAAGCTTTCTGAGCAATGCAGACAGGCTGCCAGGGCAGGTCATGGGGTTTTGTCAATGATATATAGGAATTTTGCTAGCAGGGAAAAGAAGGTGATTATCCCTCTGTATAAGGCAATGGTCAGGCCACGGCTTGAGTACTGCATACAGGTCTGGAGGCCTCATTTTAGGAAGGATGTAGATTTACTTGAGCATGTACAGAGAAGGGCAACAAGATTGGTGAGGGGAATGAAGGGATCCTCTTACCAAGAGAGGCTGAAGTGCTGCAAATTGCAGTGGCTGGAGACTAGGCACCTGCGCGGTGATCTGATTGAGGTATATAAGGCCTTGAATGGGTTGAGCACGCTGAATTCTGATGGGATCCTTCCACTTGTTCAGATTACGAATCTAAGGGGGCATAAATTCAAATTAAGAAAAGACAGATGTAGAATAGATGTGCGGAAATTTTCCTGTAGCCAGCGGGTGGTTAATTGATGGAACAAACTTCCATCTGTCGTTGTGGAAGTTGATAGGTTGAATAAATTTAAGGAGGAACTGGACAGGCATTTGGAGGGAATGGTGATTTTTTTTTTTTTTTTTGGCTGATGCTGCATAAGCTCATACATTTGCTTTCTTGCATCACATGCCACTACTACTACCAACTACCCGCTGGCTAAAAGCATATTTTCTCAAATCTATCCTACATCTGTCTTTTCTCAATTCGAATTTATGCCCTCTCAGGTGATTATTCTGAGCAAGAGGAAGAATCCCATCGGCATTGAGCATACTTAAACCATTCAAGGCTTTATACACCTCTCTCAGATTACCTCGCTGGTGCCTAGTCACCAGACACTGTAATTTGCAAAATTTGAGCCTTTCTTTGTAAGAGCAACCCTTTGTTCCATTCACTAATCTTGTTACCCTTCTCTGTACTCGTTCCAACAGCTCTACATCCTTCTTAAAATGAGGCCTCCAGATCTGTATACAGTACTCAAGGTGTGGCCTGACCATTGCCATATATAAGGGAATAATCACCTCCTTATCCCTACTAGAAAAATTCCTGTATATCATTGACATGACACTATGTGCTACTCTTGCAGACCGTCTGCACTGCTCATAAAACTTCATATCTGTCTCTGCACAATTACCCCCAGGTCCTTTTCGTTCTCTACCACTGTCAGTGTAATACCACAGAGTTGATACGTCATTCTGGGGTTGCTGCTTCCCATATGTAGTACTTCACATTTGTCAATGTTAAACTTCATTTGCCACCTCTCAGCCCATCTGCTCAACTTTTCTAGATCCTGTTGCAGCAGCGTACTGTAATTAGTGTCCTTAACAACTCTGCCAACCTTCATGTCGTCTGCAAACTTGGACATAGAGCTTGACATACCATCATCAATATTATTTATAAATACAGAAAACAATGATGGACCATTACTGAACCCCGAGGGACTCCACTAACATTAGTCCACGATGAGTAGTGTCCATTGATTACCACTCTGTGTCTTCTCCCACTCAACCATCCCTTTATCCAAGCAGCAATTTGCCTCCAATGCCACACTGCTCCAATTTGTGCAGCAGTCTTCCATGTGCAACAGTATCAAAAGCCTTTCTAAGATCCAAATATATGATATCAAAGTTATTCCCTGCATCCGTTTCCTTTGTGACCACATCATAGTATTCAATCAAATTGGTCAGGCAAGACTTTCCCTTAACAAAACCATGCTGTGTCCGAGCTATAACCGAAGTCTCGTCTAGATGATCCTGCAGTGCTTATTTAACCAGTGCCTCCATTAATTTTGTGGGAACAGAAATTAAACTAACAGGTCTATAATTACTTGTGTTGCCCTTTGATCCTCCTTTGTGAATTGGGGTCACATTTGCACATCTCCAGTCCATGGGTACCTCCCCTCACTCCAAGGAAGCTCTCATAATTATGGCTAAGGGTTTGCTTACTTCCTTTGCTGCCTCCTTTAGTATACCTGGATAGATCCCGTCCACCTCCGGGTGCCTTTTTTATGTTTCTCTTCAACAATTTTTCCTCCACTTTCCTCTCAGTTATTACAAAATCATCCAGCTCACTGCCAGAGTTTAATTCACCTCTGGCATTCCCCTCCCTGAATAACTCCTCATATGTGAATGTAGATGCAAAATACTCATTTTGAATGTAGATGCAAAATACTCATTTAGTTTGTTAGCCACCTGAGCAGGATCATCAACAGTTGAACCATCAATATCCAGTGGACCAATCTGATTCATCCGTTTCCTTCTCGAGTTTACATAGGTAAAGAACTCTTTTCTGTTTTTCTTTGCATCCTTTTCCAAGGATTTCTCATAATCTGCCTTTGCCTGCCTAATCTCCTTTGTGACTTGGTTACAGACCAGCTTATCTCTATCATAGGCTTCCATGTCACCCAATTAATTTATATGTATCCCATGCATTTTTCTTCTCTGCCATCGAAAAACATACCAACAAAAACGTGCAATTGAGCTGTATCACTGACATCTGTAGGTTCATCCAGTTTGAAAGAAAAGGACACACAATTAGCAATATCGGCATGCAATTGTTCGCTCACATTTTTACTCATTTTTTTCGATGCGTCACATCACAGTATTTCGAGATAATTGCAGACCTTGAAGGTCACATTTAATTTCATTTTTGTTCTTAAAATTTAAAAAAAAAGAATCTGTTATTTCTAAAAATGCATTTTTGATCAATTGACCAACAGAAAATGATTTGCATTTTTTTGTAAGAAGAAGACTCACTTTAAATGATGTTACAGTTACTGCTTTAGATTGTAAATTAGATGTAATGAACAAATTTTGTTGCGCAAATAATCTGGATTTAAGTTCTTCTAATTTATTTTTTCTAAGGTCTAAAAATCCAATTGGTATTTACCATGGAGTGCATTGAAGTGCCTTTCTAAATTTCCTTTTTTGGATGTAGCCACGGAAGCATTGCAGAAACAGCAATATTTTTCTTTCACCATTACAAAAAGTATTCTAGTTCCCACTCTTGATGAAAATGATACCTTTTACTCTTTTTCGTAGTATTCATTTTAAATCAAAAGCTATTAAATTAACATATAAGTACTGTCCAGTTATTAAATCAGCAAATGCAATGCTTACCGATTAAAACACTAAGTTGCGCCAACCGGAAAAATATTGTCTGAACACCTAATGTAGGATAATTGATGAAGAGGATTCCCGAATGAGGAAGTTGTTTCCAAAATAACCGGACAAACACACCACTGTTTATTGTTCTGTTTGTTTATATCCTTATAAGAATCAGTTTTGAATGCCTTTGTGATATTTCTCTAAAGCTATTTCTGGAGGTCACGACCATAAAACAATAAAAACAATTTGCACTTTTCTGTTATTGCAGTCTAATTATAAATGGGTAGTGAACTCAATCTTATTGCATATGCAATAATACCGACAGCTGGAATTCTGTGGTATTTTACATTATTATGGTGAAATGTGTTTCTCCTTCAATGAAATCTTCAATCATGCAAAAAAAAAATAATAAATAAATAAATAAATTTTCAAAATCTGCTCTTCATTCCTATTTTTGAAGCTTCGTTAAAAAAAAATAATAAAAAAAAAATAACGCGCAGGTAGTGAAACCCTCTGCACAATATAAAATTTTGGTTGTATACCTGACCGTGCAAATCGTGGGATGACTGTATATTTAAAATTCATCGTGATCCACCAAAATTAAAGCTGCGATTGACTCGCTGGCCACCCCTGATATGCAGCAATACTCCGCATAGCACTGATAATAGGTACCGAAACTGTTCCGTGTTTTGCGAAACCGTGCTGATTGAGGTATACAAAGTAATTATAATGGGTTTTAATTGAATGTGTAAATCTATACACAATTAACACATGATAGCCAATTAAAAGGATTTGAAAATAAAAATATTGCAAAAATTTTATTAATAAAAAGGTAACATCACGAGAGATGAGAAAAAAGCTTTATTGTTTATTTAGGTATTTCAATAATAAAGTCTGGTGAAGAAGTCCCTTCTCTTCTTGGCGTGCAAATCTTTGTAGCATCAAATCCCATCTTGTAAAATTTTCCGTATCTTGATGCTACATTCAACATCTGGATCTCCATTCATAATCACCTCGCAGGCCATGTCAATCCTCCCCCCCCCCAAAAAAAACTTTCTCCAAACCTGTTTAAAATTCTTTTGTTGATGCCACTTCAGTGTTATCCACTTGAGAATTGTTTTCCTCTTCATATGCAGTTTGCTCGTCAATTTCAAGGAGAGTTGCATCATCTAAGTAATTTGCATGTGAATCAATGCATTCAGGAACATTGACAGTGTTCAAAGTTTCGAATCCCAAGTCTTTTCCGATCTTCACAATGTCTTCGGCATTGTCTGAATTTACGATTCAAATCCAGTGAAATCATTTGCAGAATGGGGCAAAACATGCTGCTAGAACTCATGTTTTTGGCAGTGATTTCTAGCCGAGATGCAAATATATTTTCGATCATATTTAAAGGGGTAAAAAATAAATTGTGAAATGAAAAGTTTGAAAGCTATCATGTCGTCTCGTCAGGATGGAATTAAGAATACTGAACATTGTTGCACATTGCCGCTGACTGCCTGAGGGGAGCTATTGGCACATGTGCATATGAGACAATAAAGTTGGCACTGCAGCATATATGTATGCATTCCTAGGCTACGACAATGCAGCATGTATGTAGAATACATGTCTAGGCTATTGAATGAGTTTTAATATGTACAGTAAATTTTCAACTTAAACCTAATTGAAAACTGCTGTTTGAAGCTGTGCTAAGTGAGGTATTGCTATATTTTAAATATCCTATTTTGTAAGATCCTTATAAATATTTTATATATATGATTTAAAAGCGTTATGAATCTATAATTCTGGATTTTGTACACTATTTTTCCAGTCTTCTGGTATTATCCCCTGCAAATAAAATTAGATTAAAGAATTGTGCGAGGTGTTTTCACATTGCATTTCCACAGTTCTGCATGGATACTCTCATTTCCAGGTGCCCTGTCATTCTTCATTTGGTTAATTGCTTTCTGAACTTCTTTTGTTATAGAGGGTGCTTTATCTCTCCTATTATCTAAGGCAAGAACGTTTTTTCTTTCCCCTTTGCATATATTTTTTAATTTCTTGTGTGTTTTCTGTTTTTATTTTTCATTGTCAGTGTTTTCGGGGTGTATGTTTTAGAGAGTTCCTTTATAACCCTGTAAGTTGTTTTAGAGTCGTGGCGTTTATTTGCCTCTTCACACAGCTTTGCTTTATCTTCCAACTATTTCCTTTTAGCAGCTTTACATAGGTTGTCTGTTTTGTTTTTTAGGGTGTTATATTTTCCCCTTTTTTCTTCAGTATTTTTTTTGTTTAGGAGGTTTTTCATTTGTCTTTTTTTCCATCCATGTGTCTGAAATTTCTGTTGTAATCCAAGGATTATTTGGTTTTGGTTTAGTTCCCAGCATTTCTAAAGCTGCATCTTTAGTCATTTGTGCACCTCCGTAGCCAGGTGGGGAAGGAGCAGCAGTGCGTAGCACACGCTTCTTGATTAGATCGGGGTTCGAGCCCATCACCACCAAATACGGAGGATGTGGAAAGGTCAGGGAATGACCACCGCACATCCCCGGAGCAATATGGCCTTAGTTGCTAATGCTCCTAAAAAAAAAAACCAAATAACAAATTAGTCATTTGTTTAGTTTTCTCCCATATATTTTCCACAGATGATATATAGTTTTATATCTTTTAATTTTTCTTGTAGTGTTTTCCTATAAATTTCCTTTATTTTGTCTTCTTCAAATCTTGATGTATTTAGTGTTCTATTGTTCATTGGCTTTGTAATTTTAAATTTCCATTTAATTATTGCTACTAGCAGTTCATGGTCGGTGTTAAAATCTGTACTTGTTAGATTTTTAACATTTTGAATGGAAGATTTCCAGTTGTTATTTATTAAAATGTAGTCGATGCAGTTTTTTGTATTTCTGTCTGGTGCTGTCCGTGTGTATTTATGTTGAGGTCTGTGGTAGAACATTTTGGTGATGAATAGTTTGTTTTCTTTGCAAAAGTTTGAGTTCTTCTTGTTCATTTCCATCTCTTATTCCAAATTTTCCAAATATGTTGCTCGAGTCTGTTGAAAAGCCTCCAATTTTTGCATTAAAGTCTCGTGGAGTTGATTATAACCTTAGTACTTTTATCTTAAATTAAGTCGTTTTGTATTCCAGTATGCATCAAAATATGAAGGCCTATACAATGTATCAATGAGAAAACTTCAATATTCTAATTACTGTAATAGAAAAAAGTAATAGTGCCACTTAACCTCAGTCGGTAAATATTTTTCAAAAAGAATTGGCTGTAAAAAGGAGCAGATTCCTAAAGCTAATTAGCTTTTATTGCAATTTTTTAATGAGATTTTATTTAAAAAATTATATTTAAATATGATCCCTGTTGATCAAAAATATGTTATATCATTTCTTTGGTTCTTTAATTCCTTTACTTGTAGAATGGATCTGTAAATAAAGTTATATTTGAATATATTTCATATATGAGGCACCTCCGTAGCCAGGTGGATAGGAGCAACAGTGCGTAGCACATGCTTCTTGATTAGACTGGGGTTTGAGCCCATGACCACCAAATACAGAGGATGTGGAAAGGTCAGGGAATGACCACCATATATCCCCGGAGAAATATGGCCTTAGTTGCAAACTCTCCTAAAAAAATAATAAATAAATAATAATTTCATATATATTTAAATTGATTATATCTACAAATGGAAATAATTGTTTCTATTTGTAGTATAGTCATGCAGCATTATTAAGACTCGTTTGTACTGTAAAATATTACAGTTGGCAGTTTCACTTTCTTAGGTCTAGTAAGCAATCTACCATTGGGGAAAGACAGTAGATAAAAGCTATTTCAAGAATAGAAATTTTCTCTTAGTAAATGCAGTTTGTCTCCTTTTTAGTTGCTTTCCCTCCCTTCCAAAAATAAAAAAAATTTGAAATGTCAGTATTAATTAATAATATATATATTATTCTTAAACTGATTTCTTGCTGCTGCTATTTCTATAAAGAAATTATATAACACTGAACTATGAACTAATATTGATATTAGTCTTAAATAGGTTCTACCTTGTCATCTTTATTGTTTTTAAGATTCACCTTGTTAAACTTTTTGCAGATCACCAAGCAAACGTTACGCCCGCCAAACAGTTCCCCAAGTAACAAGAGAAGGACTAGAATGGGAGAAGAAGCCGTCCAAACCTGTGACAAGAATGAATGGGACCACCACTGCTCATGTCCGCCCATATGATAGTTTCAATCATAAGATCCAAGTATCAGAGCCTGAGTATAGGCCTAGAAAAGCATGGGCTGAAACACCGAGGTAAGTTGCAAGTGTTTTTTGTTTTAACAAGGAAAAAATATGCATATATTTTTTATATTGTTCAACCTCTAATATTTTGGAAACATAGATGAATTGTAGTTAACGAAGTAGAAGTAAAACTTGCTAATATTGGTCTTGAATATCAGTCGGTTGTAATTTTTGGGAAATGTATATGAAAGAGGATTGGTTCAAAGAATGGAAGCAAAGAGAATAAATAAGGAGAAAGAAAAGTTGGTTCTGTAAGTTGAGAGTTCATATGATTGTTATATGAACTCTCAACTTAATGAATGGTAGCTGGTTGCTGCATTTGTGCAATGGGTTAGAAGAAAGTAGAGGAATTGTAGACTCATTTCAAGCAAACAGTGTTCATGAAAATATCTTTACAAAAATAAAATAACTGAATTTTAATGTAATATGATAAGGATGAATACAGTATATCCTTGGTAACTCAATATTTGGTTATTCAAAGTGAGATGTATTGCTAATTCGTACTATTCCTTGACTAATGAAATGCTTTTATATGCATGTTAATATTGATAATTTATAATATATCCACAGTGAAATTCAAAAAATTAGGCCTGAGCTTGTTTAATTCGAAAAGACTGCTGAAACTAAGTCAACGTTGTTATAAATGAAATTGAATGGAACTGTAATGAAAATATGCTGCTATACAAATATATATATATTTGCGAATATATATATATATTCATGACTATACAACTTCAACTTTTGCAGCAGAAAATAAAATAATTGTTGAGGTATTTTATGAAAATACCTCAACAGTTGTTTCTCACACGCAATAACAAAGATTGCTGAGTTTTGTTTTTGCTGCCATAATAGTCATGCATCTTAATTTATATGAGCTGTGCATTAAAACAAGGGCTGTGTTGTTTATTATATAAAACTGTATTTACCTGCTAAAGAGAGTATCTATTTTGGGATATTATTTGCTGTTCAGTATTTATAATCCATGCATTAAGGTGACATTCCTCTCTTTTAGTACTATCACTTACTTAGTGGACTTTGTAATTTAGCACAGATTGCTCTTGAAAATTACAGCTACCTAAGCTGGTCATAGAGCACTTGTGTAAATCAGTGATCAAATTGATTTATTTAAATGGCTAAGAATGAAGATATAGAATGTCCAGTGTGTGGGTACAGCTGTAAGATGTACATTAATTAGAATATGAAATTTTACTTTGGTTGGTGTAGTTAAATTATTTTTCAACAATATGAATTAAGTCACCATTTATGGAAGAGTTAACCAGGGAAGCTTCTTCAGACACTTTCCTCTTACTTTCAGTGCTAGGCCAAATTAAGACATGACATAAATTTTATTACATACTTCCATGTTTGAATGAGTTGGAAATTTTTAACACTCTACAAATCTCTCGCTCTCGCTCTCGCTCTCGCTCTCGCTCTCTCTCTCTCTCTCTCTCTCTCTCTCTCAGGGTAATTCAGAAATTTTTTTTTTTTGGCTGGTGCAGCATAAGCCTCAGACTTTCTTGCACCATATGGCTAATAATAATAATACTGCTAGTACTAATTGTAATACTAACCAGTACCACTACTAATAATATAATGTAACACTAATAATATAGAAGTAAAATACAGTAGAGCATCAGTTATCCAGAATAATTAATGTCAGACTACTCCGGATAGCAAAATTTTCTGGATAATCGAATGTAAGGTAGAATTAAATAAATTCTGTTATAATGTATTAAGGTAAAAGAAAAAGACTTTAAATAGTGTGAAAAAAAATAATAACAACTTGTACATAAAAATTTGCACATTTACATATGTATATATATTCGGGTACTGCAAATTTTATGTGGAAAAAATTTAAAGTAATTTTTTAAAATAATGTTTGATTGTTTTGTTTGTTGTGACCTTTTTTGATTCTAAATCTCTCAATTTTATTATATCGCATTCTTCCTGGTTTTCTGCCCATTTCAGATGGTATTCTTACCGAATCAGGAACTAAACTAAACATAATATGAAATGAAGAGAAAATAGGTCATGGAAAATTGGGTTCACGGAAGCGAATGACTAAACTCTATCACTCATGGTTTCCTAGGAAACCCATTAGTCCTATCCAGCATTTTGCCAGATATACAACTAAAAAAACAGATAGAAATACTCTTGTAACATAATAAGCATTTGTCTTAAACACTACCATTAATAAAAAATCAGCCTTTCAAATTATTCTGGATAACTAACGCTCTACTTTACTTGTAATACTTACTAATACTAACACTAGTTAGTAAATGGCTCTCATCAACTGGTGCAGTACCACCACTTTGCAAATTGAAGGTTTAAAGTGGGCAGACCCTTGTTTACTCTCCACAGCAAAGTTTCCAGCATCCTCCCTCTCTCCTTCAACCCATGCACAGTACTAACTAGTACCACTACTGATACTAACACTAGGTAGCAGATGACTCATCAACTGGTGAAATCCATGTTTAGTCTCCAGAGCAAAGTTTCTGGCATCCCTTCCCTTCCCACCTCTTTTAGCCCCTGCACAGTACTAAGTACTATAGGTTTTGATACTGTTTGTGTTTTCATAAATAAATTTGTGTTTGTGTTTTCATAAAATAAATAATGAAAAAAATGCCTTCAACCCGCACACAATACTAAGTACCATAGGTTCTAATAACTTTCATGCTTTCATTTTAAAAAAAAAATTTTCATAGTTTATTAAATTAGCAGATTAATGCTGGTAACAGGTAAAAATGCCATTTTGATCCTCTGAACCATTTCAAAGTAAAGAAAGGAAATAAAAGAGAAGACCGAAGCAACACTCACTTTCAGAAGTATGGCTCCTTGCCCAAAGGGACATATGCCCACACCACCAATAAATTATTTAAGTAATCTCATCCTTTGGTGGTATGGGCATATGTTCACTTCTCCAAAGGTGTGTGTTGCTTTGGTCTGTTCTTTCCTTTCTTTATTTTATATTTACAGTTTTAGGTTCACAGAAGCAAAATGGCACCTTGCCTTACCTATTAGCAGCATTAATTTGCTGTATTCATTTTGTGGCTTAAGTGTTCTCTATGTATTTTTTAATAGTTTTAGTGATATAACCATGTTTTTCCTCCATAATGGCCCAGAGTGCCAAGCAATAGGGACCAATCGATTTTTCTTAAGCGACATATAGAGTGATCTTTCTAAGTGATTTCATTCTGTTTCATTTCTAGCGCCTTTCTCATCCCCAGTTCACTGTAAGTGGTGCTGTCCTTAACAGATTTAAGTAAGAATCCAGGAAGGAAAACCATCTTTCTTTTCTTAGTACATTTATTAATTTTCTTCACTAACAAACTCTCTCTCCAGCCTTGGTCACTAGGTGGCACTGCTCTTGCCTCCCCGTGGCAGAGCCAGAAGGAAAAATAATCCTTTCAGGGCTAAAAGGAGCAACAATGGACTCGACAAACCAGGCTTCACCTGGAACTGTAGATCTCATCATCATAATCAGCAGCAAGATGATCCTAATCCATCTACTGTCAAAAGATAAAAGAAAGATGTGACCCAAACCATCTCTCCACTCTTTCCAATTTTCCACTCCCTAACAGACCAGCCTGTTAGTAAACTTTCTCCCTTTGTAATACAAAGGTGCTTAGAACATATAGCTGGTCCACCGAAAATGGTTCGCCACTTAAAATCTGGTGACCTGCTAATAGAAACGACAAATCACCAACATTTAGAGCTTCTTCTTAAAACCACAGCTTTTGGCAGGATTCCCATCGAGGTCGCTCCACACGCCACTTTAATACATCAAAAGGGGTTATTATGGAATGGGACCTCTTAAACAGCTCTGAAGAAGAAATTGTACAAGAGTTGCAAAACCAGAATGTCATACATGCAAACGAATCCTTATTAAAAAGGATGGAAACTTGATACCAACCCACACTATCATACTTACCTTTAACACACCTACTCTACCAACATCAGTCAAAGCAGGATACCTGAATTGCCAGGTACAGCCATACATCCCCAATCCCATAAGATGCTTCAAGCGTTAAAAGTATGGCCATTCCCAAACAGTATGCAGAGGACAAACTATTTGTGCCACTCATGGCTCAAAAGACCATAATGATAAAGAATGCCATACACAGTCTCCTCGCTGTCCAAACTGCAAAGGGAACCACCCTTCCTATTCCAGAGACTGCGATATATGGAAGAGAGAGAAGCAAGTTCCGAAATATAAAACTGAACACAAAGTCACATACTAAGAAGCGAAAAAGCAGATCCCATTAATCCCAGCAGTAAGAACATATACAGCAGCTGCAACGGCAGTACAGAAAACAAAGGTACAGTCAGTCCTCGTATAACACGTGTTTACACTACATGAATTCGATCATACATGATTTATAAATAGGGGAACGATATCTTATATAACACGAACAGAATTCGCTTATGCACGATTCGTCTTTGTGTTTACAAGAAATGGCAGTCGAACACAGAATCACCCCAACCAAACGCAACACGATAGGAATGAAGAGAAGATTCTGAAAATGTATTTATGTTTTTTATATCAGTGAAGGGGAAACACATTTCACCATAATAGCATAAAAACCACACAATTCCAGCTATCGGTATAATCGCAAATGCAACTAGATTGAGTTTGCTACCAGTTTATAACAGATTCCACTAGCATAAACGCAACTGGAAATTGTTTTTATTGTTTTATGGTAGTATAACCTCCAGAAATATGCTTTAGTAAAATGTGAGGTGTTCATAGTGTGTCTCTGCCTTTACGGCTTGTTTATTCAGTTGCTACACGCGCGCAGCTTTGTTTATGTGTATCAAGCATGCCTCCTCATTTTGTAATTGTGCTTTATTCCCAAAAAATAGTAAAATACTTATAAGGTGTGAAAAGGAAGCGTCCTGTTGAAGACACTGCAGATTCAGAGAGAAAAAGAAAAGCAATATCGATAAACAGAGGCAGACTGGGTCAAAAATTCTTATGCGGGAAAATTTATAGTGGCCTCATACTATGGTTTATGGCCAAAATCACACCGGCCTCTGGCCCACTGGGATTTCCCCGGTAAGGCTTATGGCCAGTTCGCCTCTGTCGATAGAGAAAAAATATGAAGTTGTGAAACGCTTTGAGCGAAATGAAAGACCACCTGATATTGCACATGCTACAGGCCTAAATGAGGCAATGCCGAGAATTACAAAGAATGCAGAGAAAATAAAAACAACGTTCATAGCAGGAACAACTCAAAGTGTAATTAAAGTCCATTAGATTAAGACACAAAGAATTGGAAGAGATGGAACGGCTGTCATCTGTTTGGATAGAAAATCAAACAAAAAACAAGTTTGCTTACGATAGAAGGAAAAGCATTGGCATTTTATTACGTAATAGTCGTAAAAAAATACATAAGTATTTTATTACGACTATTTATTGTGTTTGGTAATGTTTTGGTTACAAATGTGTGTTCAATCTTGGGTGGTCGGCACCTAACCCTATTTTTCCCATGGGGCCTGTTGTTTATATTGCACGATTTTGCATTGCACGAGGGTTTCTAGGAACACAACTATCGTGCTATATGGGTACTGACTGTAACTGCATTACAAACTGACATCTCAGTCCCTCCTAACATCTCAATAGTGGATTAGGCACATGCTCTGCCAAAAAGTGACCAAACAATAAATACACCCATTATAATCCCACCAGATGCTGAAACCCAATACCAACAAGCAGTGCAAATCCAACCAAACCTGTAGACAGAAAACAGAAAAATATTGACACTATTTAAATCGATGAAAAGGAGCAAGATGAACCAGTCCTGGAACTTTATGCAACTGATGACATGGACAGTGATGGTTTACCAAGTTTCCCTAGAAAACAAAAAATCAAAACAGATCGGCTCAAACAAGCAGTCCATCATAAGCCATCTGACCCAGTTACAAAGTCAAGATAATTAGTACACTTCTTCAATGGAATTGTCGTGGCATTTGAAGTAATCTTAACGATATCAAAGATCTGATTTTCCATCTACTCTCCTGGAAGTGTCTGTATACAAGAAACAAACCTAACTCCGCTCATAAGTATTTCAATCAAGCACTGCAATATGTATAGACAAGATCGTAAAACCACAACTGCTCATGGAGGAGTCGCCATTTTGGTCGACTTTAGTATTTTATCCAGGCATATCCAGCTGCAGACACCCCTTGAATCAGTTGCGGTACGCATCATGACTGAAATTACCTTGACCATGGTTTCACTCAACCTTCCACCTAACCACTGTATGGACATATATGCTGCAAGACTTCGAGAATTTAATTGACCACTTACCATCTCCATTCTGTTTGATAGGAGACCTTAATGGGCATCATATCATTTGGGCTTCACTTCAAACAGACAAAAGAGAACAGATGATCAGTAAACTTCTAGATAGCAGGAACTTGACACTCCTAAACACAGGTACTCACACCCATGTTCATTTACCAACAGGGACTACCACTGCCATTGATCTCATCATCTGTTCCCTGGCTCTCTTTCCTATTCTTGACTGGTCGGTTTTAAATGATCACTATAACAGTGATCATTACCCAATAATTTGTAATCTATTAACAAATGACATTCTGCAAGCTATAAGAGGTAAAAAATGGAAATTTTGCAAAGCAGACTGGGAAAAATACCAATGTGCTGCTTCTTTAGATGAGAAAACCATAAGACATTCTGATATAAATGGTGCTGTTACTTATGTCACAAATCAAATGATCTATGCAGCAAATCTTGCAATACCAAAGACAACTAATCAGTGCCATAAACATTACAAACAGTGGTGGAATGAAGAATGCTTGGAAGCAAAGAAAGAAAAAAATAAGGCTCGGAATCAATTCAGAAAGTTCCCCACCACCACTAATCTCATAAAATATAAGAAAGCCAGACCAAAAGCACATTATATTCTTCAGAAATCTCAGAAAGAGTCCTGGATATCTTTTGCTAGCAAAATTAATAAAAATACAGATACTAGAATTATCTGGAATAAAATTAGACAACTCTCAGGCAAATATTCAACAGTTCCTAAACTGATCAAAAGCTGGAAAGGTCATGACATAACCAGAAAAGATTGCAAACCTACTAGGAGAAACCTTTGAGGAATTGTCGGCAACATCATCATATAGACCAGTCTTTCAAACATATAAAGCTCAAATTGAAAAATACAAAATTAACTTCCATGCAACTCAAGATATTTCATACAACCAACCGTTTACCATAAATGAGTTACATAAAGCCTTAGCCAAATCAAAACAAAGTACAGCAGGTCCAGGTGGAATCCACTATCAAATGATTAAACATCTCACCGAAAATTCCTTATGCATGCTTTTACTACTTTATAATAGGATATACCTTGAGAACACATATCCAGACTCTTGGCGGCATTTCCAAAAACAGGGAAGGACCACTAAAATCCATATAATTATCATCCTATTGCCCTTATTAGCGGTCTTGGAAAAACTTGAGAAAAAATGGCAAAAGATCGGTTAACATGGTTTCTTGACTTGCACAATCTCCTTAGTCTCGGTCAATTTGGTTTTCAGAAAAACAGATCAACAATTGATATAATGACAAAAGCTAAAGCAAACATACGCAGTGCTTTTCTCTGAAACGAACACCTTGTTATGATATGCCTCGATATTGAAAAGGCATTTCATATTATCTGGAGATATGGTATCCTACAAGAATTGCATAAATTAGGACTGCGAGGCCATCTACCAAAGTTCCTTCAGAACTTCATGTCTAAAAGAACTTTCCAAGTCTGCTATGATCATATTCTGTCTCATACGTACAGTCAAGAACAGGGGGGTACCCCAAGGTTTAGTCCTCAGTGCAACCCTTTCCGCTATCAAAATCAATCCTATCACAGAAGTTATTCCAGAAACAGTAGAAACATAATTATATACCGATGACCGTACAATTTCATGCCACTCACAGAATATGCAGACAATCAAGAGACAGCTTTAATGTGCTATAAACAAAATAGAGTCCTGGTCCATTTGTAATGGATATCGAACCTCGGTTCAAAAGACAACTGCAATACACTTCTGCAGAAAACGAAAAATGCATCCAGACCCAGAACTAAGAATAAGCAATCAACAAATTCCGATCAAACATAGGGATATATGCTCCTATGGGGAACATAGGGACACTCCTCAGATTGCTAGGACTAATCGTGGATCACAAATTAAATTTCCTAGAACACATAAAATATCTGCGCACAGTGTGCTTAAACAAATTAAACATTCTCCGAGCAATATCTGCCATGATGTGGGGAGCAGATCGTTATTCACTTTTGCATATCTGTTGTGCAGTGATAAGATCCAGATTAGATTATGGTTCTCTCATCTACTCCTCAGCTAGGAAAAGTGTGTTGAATTGGTTAGATCCAATTCATCACAGTGCATTACATGTTGTTTCCGGAGTATTTCGTACCTCACCTGTGTACAGTTTATATACAGAGATCCATGAACTCCCACTCAGTCTTCATAGGCAAGTTCTTCTTCTGAACTATTCTGCAAAAATTCAAAGCCTTCCTGGATATCCAACATGGCAGTATCTCTATAATCTGAAATGGGAAACTTTATATGTGAACAAACCTAGCTTATGCAAACCTGCGGGTATCCAACTAAAAGAATCACTTTCACAATGGAACTTAAACGTGGATAAAATCTATCAAAATTCCCCCACATCCCACCTGCCATGGTTATGTTATGTTATTTGGTTTTTAGGAGCATTAGCAACTAAGGCCATATTGCTCCGGGATATGCGGTGGTCATTCCCTGACCTTTCCACATCCTCCATATTTGGTGGTGACGGGCTCGAACCCCGGTCTAATCAAGAAGTGTGTGCTACGCACTGCTGCTGCTCCCCACCTGGCTACGGAGGCGCCGACCTGCCATGCGAAACCAGTTCAGTCGACTGTGACATGGATGTCACAAAATGGAAACAGAACAGTATCCAAAATCAACATAATAAACAGCTACATTCCTCTTGTTTAAAACAATTCTCAGACTATTCTCATCTATATACTGATGGCTCCAAGACAGATACATGTGTTGGAGCTGCAGTCATCTTGCCAAACAGCATAATCTCTCTGTCTCTTCCAATAGAGTGCAGTATTTACAGCGTCAAATTATTTGCAATAAGTCTAGCGCTAGACCACATTGCCAAAACTTCCCTCATAAAAAGTATCATTTTTACAGATTCATTAAGTGCAATATATGCTTTACAGACAGAAGATCATCCATCTCATCCATATGTAAGAAAAATTCTTTCCTGCTTATCACATCTTAGGACAAAAAAACGAGTCAGATTTGCCTGGATTCCTGGACATTCTGGAATACTGGGTAATGAATGTGCAGATCAAGCTGCAAAACATCCGTCAAATGAAAATTCTCACCTATATAAAATTCCACAAAATGACTTTAAAAACGTCATTCAAAAGGCCTCTGAAAAAATATGGACAGAGATCTGGAAATCTCAAACTAACAACAAATTATGCCAAATCAAACAGCAGCCAAAATCTTGGAAATCAAGCTTTCGGTCAGAGTGACGTGAAGAGGTTATCTTCGCATCGGCCACACACATTAACGCACTCCTATCTCCTAATGAAAGACGATCCTCCACAATGCCCACGCTGTCTGACCATACTAACAGTGAAGCATGTCATCGTAGACTGCCCACGTTACCAAGTTGCCCGCCAATCAGCTTTCAGATCACATGTAAATGAGCCATTGGCCTTTACCTCATTATGGGAGTAAAATCAAATGTAAATGAAATGAACTGTTTACATACATCATGTTTACATACATGCTTCTTGATTAGACAGGAGTTCGAGCCCATGACCACCAAATACGAAGGTAACAAAACTGGAGATAACAAAACTTGAACAGGTGCAATATAGCCAAATTTTTCTCTTGCGCTATAAAACCACAAACAACAACAACCACCTCCATAATAAATGTCACTTATCACTATTTAATCAACACTGTAATTCAGAAATACATAAAATATTCAAGTATTTACACATCATTTTAAATCATTGTTAAAAGTAAAATCATTGGCATATTTTGTACCATTTGTTGCAAACACAGTGAATTATCTTTCGTGTAGAGATGGTATCATTGGTTCTTTGTAAATGATCATTCACGATGAGCGAGTGAAGGCATTTGTACTGGACAGTGAATAATAGTAATAGTATTGGACTATCAATTATTCATTTAGACTCCTTTGATAGTTCTTTGTAGACAATAAACTCAACCAGCCAGTGAAGATGAATGTAATGGACGGTGTCCAGAACATGCACACATCCTGTGAAATACTTCTGTTATATAACTGTAGTTTGCAAATTACAGTTATACACTTATCTAAATTCATATCGTCTAACATTTATCCCACCATCTCCATGTCAGCATTATTACAATTTTATAATGGAATGCAGCTCATCCTGCTATAATGTGCAACATACATTCTGAAAAAATGGCACATAGTACAAATGCATGAATAGCATACATATTTTCATGTAACAGCCAGGGATAGGTTTCATAAAAGCTATAGATTACACTGAGCAACAAATTTTTGGTCATATCTTGTTATAGGCATGAAAGTAAGTGTTACTTTATAGATTTTGGGATGCTAAATATGGAAATAGTGTTTAAAATGGCAGATTGGCTCTTGTTTTAAAAAATATATATATTTAAAAAAATATAAATAAAATATATTTTATATTTATACAAGGTATTTTTTATTTATATGGCAGTAAGATGTAGCTATGAACATACCTGTATCAAACACCTTTTCACCTTTCACTTGTATTCAGCTTCGGGAGCATCCCTTTTCACCATCCAACAATAATCGGCTAACATGCCGCCACGGCTCCTCGGTGGGCAGGAGCAGCAGTGCATAGCACACGCTTCTTGATTAGACCGGGGTTCGAGCCCATGACCACCAAATACGGAGGATGCAGAAAGGTCAGGGAATGACCACCGCATATCCCCGAAGCAATATGGCCTTAGTTGCTAATGCTCCTAAAAACCAAATGACTAACTAACTAACATGGCGGCACTCCATTTGCTTTTATATCTTTGTTCCATCGCTGCAATGTCTTGATGGAAGCACTCGCCATATTCGTTGCTGATGGCACCACAGTTTGGCAGGAAGAAAATCTAGGTGTGAGTTGTTGTTGTTACTTGGTTTTTAGGAGCATTTGCAACTAAAGCCATATTGCCCTGGGAATATGCGGTGATCATTCCCTGACCTTTCCGTATTTGGTGGCGACGGGCTCGAACCCCTGTCTAATCAAGAAGCGTGTACTACGCACTGCTGCTCCTTCCCACCTGGCTACGGAGGCGCCTTGGTGTGAGTGTGCAAGAAATGTATCTTCAATGACACGTTGCACCCCAGTTTTTCGTAAGAAGTAATGAGATCTTCCACAAGCTGCCTGTAGTTGCCAGCTTTCTTTACCATTTCCAAGAAAACCAGTCAAAAGATTTCGAAAGAATTTCCATGCTGATTTCTCATTATCACCGAGGGCACATTCGATCTGTTCATTTTTGAAAAATTGCATTATTTGTGGACCAGTGAAAACGCCTGCCTTAATCTTCTCTGTACTAAGTCTGGGGAATTTCTCTTGCAAGTAAATGCAGGACCATTCACTTCCAAAGCCTTCACAAAATTTTTCATGAGCCCCAGTTTGATGTGGAGTGGTGGAAGCAAAACTTTACTTGGATCTACCAGAGGTTCAAATGCTATGTTCTTCATTCCAGGTGTTAATGATTTTTGTTGAGGCCAACTCCTCTTCTTGTACTGCATATCCTTGGCATGACTATTCCAGTATTGTTGCAGAGAAAGCAACAATACTTAGTGTAACTCTTTTGTAGTCCTACTAATAAAATGGCAATTACCTTTAAATCATCACACATCTGCCATTCATACTTTGATAGTATACACTTAAGAGGATGTTCTCCATGTTTGCATACATTTCTTTTTTGTGGACGGCATACACAAGAGGTATTGAAGGCAGCATATTTTTATTGTGTAATAACACATCCTTAAGGAAAACCTTAGATGCATCTATAAATAATTACCATTCTTTGGGAACATGCCTCGTGTTCATTGCTGCCAATTAGACCATCAACATCCTAACAAACAGTGAGTTTACCTTCTGTTTGATAGAATTTACCATAGTCTTCATTTCAAGTAAGAGATGTTGTCACTTTCACAGAATGATCTTGAACAGTGGTTCCCAAACTACTGAGATCTCCAGGCCCCTTCAAAAATGAAAAAAATTTTGCAGACCTGTGTGTGTGTGTGTGTGTGTGTGTGTGTGTGTGTGTGTGTGTGTGTGTGTGTGTGTGTGTGTGTGTGTGTGTGTGTGTGTGTGTGTGTGTGTGTGTGCGCGCGTGCGTGTGCATGAACACACTGCTTTCTGAAAAGAAAATTCTAAGTTTTATGCTTAAAACAACTCAACTTTATTTTTATTTTTACATAAATGTATAATAATAACTTTATTTATTATCAATTTGTTATACATAGAATGAATAATTTGACCAGTTCCAGAGGTTTTGTGGATCCCCCCTGGAAACTGGTCTACAGATCCCCAGGGGTCCGCGGACCCCAGTTTGGGAACCGTTGATCTAGAGGATTCCACTGTTGTAGCCTTGAGGCCAAAAGCTCTGCCTTCAGCAGTTTTGAGATCCCTGATGAGGTCATTAAGCTCACTTTCTGTGATCTTATGTGGTTCAGAAGATGTGGTTTGGACAAAATGGTGGACCCCTTGACATAGACAGCTGCTGTACTTCTTTGTGTATATCAAGTTGATGTTCATCAGTATCTTCATCAGAGTGTACAGAAAAACAGTCAGGTAGTTCAGGAATAGGTAGTACTTCACTGTGAGGCACAGGACGAATTGCAGATGGTATATTTGGGTACGTCACTGTCCACTTTTTCTTCATTGTCATCTGTTTTTTAATAGGAGGCTCTATACAGAAGTAACAGTCTGTGATGTGATTTGTTTGCTCCCTCCATATCATGGGCACTGCGAAATGCATAAAATATCTCTTTCAATTTACCCATGCATTGAGTTTTGATGAACACGTAGTGCAGCATATGTGTGGAGCCCAGTTCTTGTCCTAGTTGCCTACTTTACACCCACCCAAAGTACAAGAAGTAGGCCTTTTTTATGGCTCAAGTTAAGGGATGCTTTGTTAAAGCTAATGTCAATTCTCCACATATGTAACAGAAGTCATCTGAACTATTCACACAATTACGGGGCATATTAATCTTCACGACAAATACTGCGCAAAAAGTAGGAATCTCACGGAGGACAATCGTTAACTGAGAACAAATTGCACAGTACCTAGCTGTATGCGAGGATTACTGCAACAGAGTTTACGATGCATTTGAGGCGATAACTTGTCACGTGATGCAGAGCAAGGTGGCAGTTTCCGATTACATGATAAGAGCATGGTGGTACTAAAACTGCAGTGTTGCCATGCATTTTTCCAAGTAGTTGATAATGTAGAGTAACTTGCTAATATGCGACCCCAACTGTAATTTGAAAACAAGAGCCAATTGACAAATTTTAAAGTGATTTTCATGTTCAGCAGCATAAAATTAGTCAAGATTTGGTGTATTCGTAACGTTTTACGTGTTACCCAGTGTTATCCACCCACCCCCACCTTCAATCAGAGGTGGGGTGGGTGGAATCTTAATTGTATTGGACCAGTTTTTTAAAGAATGAATGTAAGGTTGGTTGCCTGCTTTTTTTTTCTCTTCTAAAATCTGTAACAACTCAGAAGCTCATTCAATATTCTTTTGAATGTACAGCTTCTTCTTTCAATTTCCGGATTCGTATCAATTCTCATTTTCAACAAAATTTTAAATTTTGTTATTTATTACAATATTTAATGGTTTTTTTATTATTTTTTTAAATACTGATTATTTTTTTGCACCATTGTTTACAGTAAGGGTATTAAAAATACATATATATAGGAACTGCTATGTAATTTTTTACACAAAAATAAACAAATCAAAATATAAAACTTGTTCTTATGGACAATTATAAACTGAAATGATGCTAGTGAGAAAGAGTATAACATGCCAGTGCGTGGGTTTTGTGTACATAATAAACTTTGTAGCATAAAACCTCTACACATCAGCTTTACTTAAATGTAAATAAATGCAAGTTACTGCTGTGGATAAAGGGACAGTTGAGTGGGAGAAGACAGTGGAGTCCCACAGGGTTCAGTGCTGGACCCATTATTGTTTTCTATATTTATTAATGATATTGATGAAGGTATATCAGGTTTAATATGTCTAATTTTGCAGATGATACAAATGACAGCAATGAAAGCATGCTGTTGCAACAAGATCTAGAAAAAATTGGCAGATGGACTGAGAAATGGCAATTGACGTTTGACATTGACAAATTCAAGGTACTACATATGGGTAGCAGTAATCCCATAGTAATGTACCAACAGTGTGGTACTACATTTATGGTAGTAGAAAATGAAAAGGACCTGGAAGTAATTGTGCAGTGCAGACAGGTTGCCAGGACAGATCATGGGGCTTTGTCAATGATAAACATTAATTTTGCTACCTTGGGATAAAGAGGTGATTGTCCCATTTTATAAGGTAGTAGTCAGGTCATATCTTAAGTATTGTTCTGAAGGCCTCATCTGATGCTGTTTAAGCTTGCTTTTCTTGCATCATTTGCCAATACTAATACTAAATGATGTAAAAATTATTCTTTGTGCAATTAATTTTTTGATAATCTCATAATAATTAATCATATTAGTCAGGCATCTTCTCTCCATAACAAAGCAATGCTGTGATTCCTTTAAGTAAGGACTATTTTTCTTCGCACAGAAGTCAAATTTTTGCAGATTTTTCAAGCCAGTTGCACAACATTCCTCAAAGAAATATGGTCCAATGACAAACAGTGTAAAACTTCGCTACACATTTTACTTTGCAGTGCTGATTTAGCATTAGCATTATCATTAGTAGAGGCATATGATGCAAGAAAGCAAGCTTATGCAACATCAGCCAAAAAAAAAAAAAAAAAACCTTCCACTTCATCCTTCCGTTTGTTCGAAATACCTGTCCAGCTGAACCTTAAATTTATTTAGGCTATCAACTTCCACAACAAGGGATGGAAGTTTGTTCCACCAACCAACTACCCGCTGGCTAAAAGCAAATTTCCGCACATCTATCCTACATCTGTCTTTCCTCAATTTAAATTTATGCCCTCTCAGGCGATTATTCTGAGCAAGAGGAAGAATCCCATCAGCATGCTCATCAGGCCTTGAATGGTTTGAGCATGCTCAAACCATTCAAGGTTTGAGCCATTCGAGGCCTTATACACCTCTGTCAAATCACCTTGCCGGTGCCTAGTCTCCAGACACTGTAATTTGCAAAACTTAAGCCTTTCTTCATAAGAGCAACCCTTTGTTCAAGTCACTAATCTTGTTGCCCTTCTCTGTACTCGTTCCAGCAGCTCTACACCCTTTTTGAAATGAAGCTTCCAGACCTGTATACAGTACTCAAGGTGTGGCCTGACCATTGCCTTATACAAGGGAATAATCACCTCCTTATCCCTGCTAGAAAAATTCCTGTATATCATTGACAAGACACCATGAGCTGCTCTTGCAGCCCGTCTGCACTGCTCAGAGAACTTCATATCCGCCTGCACAATTACCCCCAGGTTCTTTTCATTCTCTACCACTGTCAGTGTAGTACCACAGAGTTGATACGTTGCTCTGGGGTTGCTGTTTCCCATATGTAGTACTTTACATTTGTCAATGTTAAACTTCATTTGCCACCTCTCAACCCATCTGCTCAACCTTTCCAGATCCTGTTGCAGCAGCATAGCGTCAGTAGTGTCCTTAATAACCCTGCCAACCTTTGTATTGTCTGCAAACTTGGACATTAAGCTTGATATACCATCATCAATATTATTTATAAATACAGAAAACAATAATGGACCCAAAACTGATCCCTGAGGGACTCCACTAATAATATTAGTCCACAATGAGCAGTGTCCATTGATTACCACTCTCTGTCTTCTCCCCCTCAACCACCCCTTTGATTTCATATAGGCATGAGGATGGTCTGCCTGCCCAAATATGGCAGTTTTGGGTGACACCCCCCCATTTAGTGAAATATGGGCTTTTTATATTCAAAACACTTTGAACAACTAATTTCTGTCTTGCCCAGTTATTGCATTGAGCTACCCAGCACCTGTCTCTTGCTGAAATAAATATTGTGGTGTTTTAGTTTCTGCATTGTCTGTTCCATCTATTAATGAAGAGACCAGTTCATTGATAACTCTTGAACAGTAAACATAGCTGCAATGGTGTTGATGGTCTACTTTGTGGACAAGTTGGCATTTGTCCACTTTCCTCAAACCTTTTAATTAGTCTGGATAATACAAACATTGTTCTTGGTCCTATACTGCCTCTCATGCTTTTTGGATGACACTTACTTAAAACAGCTGTCAGACTTAAAATTCTATAGTACCTCTCAATCTGCAGAGCTTGGTTAGACAAAGCTAGCATACAATTAAAAGAAAATCAATGATTTATGTGCTGTTTAAAGTAATCAGCACATCCCTTTAATGTCATTTTGTGCAGCAATGTTCCTTTCAGATGATGTTTGAATTTCAAAGTTTAGATTCCAGAAAAAATTCAGTAATTTGTTGAGTATTATTATAAAAACCATGTTCATATGTGACCAATAGTTCTCTTGTAATCAGGTTTTAATTTTTTAGTGTTAATATTAGCTGTATAATGCAGGAAAGCCACTAGTTTTTGGAAAATTGTATAGGAAAATAAATTTCCTATACGATTCCCTCCTCACATAGGTAACTGTCAGCAGATCTGTGAATTTTTTCAAACTGTCAGCAGATCTGTGAATTTTTTCAAACTGTCAGCCTGAACCACCCATTGAGACATTCAGTAAGTAACAACTTGCTAGCTGAAAAGAAAACTTCCAGTCCAGTATACACTTCTTTCCTTATAATGTGAATTTATGGCCCTTGATTCTAGAATCATTTATAACAGTGAAAAATTTGCCTTCATCTCAGAGATAGTAATATAATTAGCATTAGCAGAGGCATATGATGCAAGAAAGCAAGCTTATGCAGCATCAGCCAAAAAAAAAAACAGTTCTATTTCACCCCCTTATTATCATTGACAAGACACTATGAGCTGCTCTTGCAGCCCATCTGCACTGCTCAGAGAACTTCATATCTGCCTGCATAATTACCCCCAGGTCCTTTTCATTCTCTACCACTATCATTAGCATTAGCATTAGTAGAGGCATATGATGCAAGAAAGCAAGCTTATTCAGCATCAGCCAAAAAAAAAAAACACACACCACTCCCATTTCACCCCTCCGTTCGTTCGAAATACCTGTCCAGTTGAGCTTTAAATTTGTTTAGGCTATCAACTTCAACAACAAGTGATGGAAGTCGGTTCCACCAACCAACCACCGCTCGCTGGCCAAAGGCAAATTTCCGCACATCTATCCGACATCCGTCCTTCCTCAATTTGAATTTATGCCCTCTGAGCTGATTATTCTGAGCAAGATGAAGAATCCCATTGGCATTGAGCATGCTCAAACCATTCAAAGCCTTATACACCTCTATCAGATCACCTCTCCGGTGCCTAGTCTCCAGACTCTGTAATTTGCAAAACTTAAGCCTTTCTTCGTAAGAGCAACCCTTTGTTCCATTCACTAATCTTGTTGCCCTTCTCTGTACCCGTTCCAGCAGCTCCACATCCTTCCTGAAATGAGGCCTCCAGACCTGTATACAGTACTCAAGATGTGGCCTAACCATTGCCTTATACAAGGGAATAATCACCTCCTTATCCCTGCTAGAAAAATTCCTCTTTATCATTGACAAGACACCATGAGCTACTCTTGCAGCTCGTCTGCACTGCTCAGAGAACTTCATATCTGCCTGCACAATTATCCCCAGGTCCTTTTCATTCTCCACCTCTGTCAGTGTAGTACCGCAGAGTTGATACGTTGCTCTGGGGTTACTGTTTCCCATATGTAGTACTTTACATTTGTCAATGTTAAACTTCATTTGCCACCTCTCAGCCCATCTGCTCAACCTTTACAGATCCTGTTGCAGCAGCATAGCGTCAGTAGTGTCCTTAACAACCTTGTCAACCTTTGTATCATCTGCAAACTTGGACATTAAACTTGATATCCCATCATCAATATCATTCATAAACACCGAAAACAACAACGGACCCAACACTGAACCCTGAGGAACTCCACTAATAACAATAGTCCACGTTGAGCAGTGTCCATTGATTACCACTCTCTGTCTTCTGCCACTCAACCATCCCCTTATCCAAAGCAGCAATTTCCCTCCAATGCCACACTGCTCCAATTTGTGCAGCAGTCTTCCATGTGCAACAGTATCAAAAGCCTTTCTAAGATCCAAATATATAATATCAAAGTTATTCCCTGCATCCAGTTCTTTTGTGACTACATCATAGTATCCAATCAAATTGGTCAGGCAAGACCTGCCCTTAACAAAACCATGCTGTGTCTGAGCTATAACTGAATTCTTGTCTAGATGATCCTGCAGTGCTTCTTTAACCAGT
Source organism: Mastigoproctus giganteus (assembly GCF_048544385.1). NCBI lineage: Eukaryota > Metazoa > Arthropoda > Arachnida > Uropygi > Thelyphonidae > Mastigoproctus > Mastigoproctus giganteus. Next base: position 35,896,204 of record NC_143575.1, on the reverse strand, counting down.
GCCTCCATTAATTTACCTGGAACAGAAGTTAAACTAACAGGTCTATAATTACTTGTGTCAGCCTTTGATCCTCCTTTGTGAATTGGGGTTCCATTTGCACATCTCCAGTCTATGGGTACCTCCCCTGAGTCCAAAGAAGCTCTCATAATTATGGCTAGGGGCTTGCTTACTTCCTTTGCTGCCTCCTTTAATATAACTGGATAGATCCCATCCACCCCAGGTGCCTTTTTTATGTTTATCCTCAACAATCTCTCCTCCACTTTCCTCTCAGTTATTACAAAATCATCCAGCTCACTGCCAATGTTTACTTTACCTACATCATTCTCCTTCCTGAATAACTCCTCATGCGTGAATGTAGATGCAAAATACTCGTTTAAATTGTTAGCCACCTGAGCAGGATCCTCAACTGTTGAACCATCAATATCCAGTGGACCAATCTGATTCATCCCTTTCCTTCTTGAGTTTAAATATGTAAAGAACTCTTTTCTGTTTTTCTTTGCATCCTTTGCCAAGGATTTTTCGTAGTCTGCCTTTGCCTGCCTAATCTCCTTTGTGACTTGGTTACAGACCAACTTATATCTATCATAGGCTTCCATGTCACCCATTAATTTGTATGTATCCCATGCATTTTTCTTCTCTGCTACATGTCTCATTAGTTCATCTGACAACCATTTAGGCCTAAACCTTGAACAATATTTCTTAGTTGGTATGTAAAGCCTGGTAGCCTCCAAGATTAGTTCCTTGAATGCCTCCCATTTTAAGTTTGCTGTTGGTAACATCATCAGTTGGTCCCACTGTATAGAATTTGAATACTGTCTCAGACCATCATAGTCGCCTTTACGAAAACAAAAACCCTTCCCTTTACCTCTGATGGTAGTTACCTCCTTGAGTAAATCCCACTTCAACACACTGTGATCACTGCCACCTAGTGGTTCATTTACCTGCAGATTCTTAATGCATGAAGAATCACTACTGATAATCAGATCAAGAGTATTGCTCCCTCTTGTTGCCTCACGAACATGCTGATGTAGAAAACAATCATCCAATAAATCCACAAAAGCCTTGCTAGTGTGCGAGTGACCAACCCACAAATTCCAGTCAATATCTGGGAAATTAAAATCTCCCATTATAAGACTCTCTGATTTACTGGCCCACTCTATTTCCCTGTACGATATCTTATTATACTCATCAGAGTGATTAGGCCTATAGCACACTCCTACTCTCAATTTTGATTTCCCTATGCTTATGTCACACCAAACTGACTCGACACTGCCCTGTCCATCGATGTCAACTGGCTTCACTTCCTTGGACTTTATGTGTTTCTTAATTAATAGAATAACCCCTCCTCCCCTCCTGTCCTGTCTATCCTTTCTATACACATTGTATTTCCCAAATTCCATTTCCGCATTACTTATATCTGTGTGACACCACGTCTCTGATATCCCAACAATATCTGCCTTTGATGTTTTGAGCAATACCTCAAATTCATCAAATTTATTTACCAAACTCCTAGCATTGGTGTACACGCAGGTATACATGCACCTGTTTCTATTCTTAGCTACCCTAACACAACCCATGTGTTTACTTGTACCGCAATGACTCCCAGCAGTCTCTGAAATATCCTGCATCTTGTTTTTCAGGCTTCTGCTCATTTCAATAGAAGCAGTGCAAGAATCACTTCCACCTCTGCCAGTGGCTACTGTTAATCTATTAGTCCTTGTATCCCCCCCAACTAGCAGTTTTCCGACCCACCTAACACTGCCTCGACAGCATCAGCAAAAATTCTTGCACCCTTTCTATTTAAGTGTATCCCATCCCTGTAGAAGCAATCAGTGTAGTACCGCAGAGTTGTACCGTTGCTCTGGAGTTGCTGTTTCCCATATGTAGTACTTTAAATTTGCCAGTGTTAAACTTCATTTGCCACCTCTCAGCCCATCTGCTCAACCTTTCCAGATCCGTTGCAGCAGCATAGCGTCAGTAGTGTCCTTAATAACCCTGCCAAACTTTGTATCTTCTGCAAACTTGGACATTAAGCTTGATATACCATCATCAATATTATTTATAAATACAGAAAACAATAATGGACCCAACACTGAACCCTGAGGGACTCCACTGATAACATTAGTCCATGATGAGCAGTGTCCATTAATTACCACTCTCTCTGTCTTCTCCCCCTCAACCACCCTTTTATCCATAGCAGCAATTTGCCTCCAATGCCACACTGCTCCAATTTGTGCAGCAGTCTTCCATGTGCAACAGTATCAAAAGCCTTTCTAAGACCCAAATATATAATATCAAAGTTATTCCCTACATCCAGTTCTTTTGTGATTGCATCATAGTATCTAATCAAATTGGTCAGGCAAGACTTTCCCTTAGAGGTGCCTCCATAGCCAGGTGGGAAGGAGCAGCAGTGCGTAGCACACGCTTCTTGATTAGACTGGGGTTCGAGCCTGTCGCCACCAAATACAGATGATGCGGAAAGGTTAGGGAATGACCACCGCATATCCCGGAGCAGTATGGCCTTAGTTGCTAATGCTTCTAAAAACCAAATAACAAAACAAACAAACAAACTTTCCCTTAACAAAACCATGCTGTGTCCGAGCTATAACTGAAGTCTTGTCTAGATGATCCTGCAGTGCTTCTTTAACCAGTGCCTCCATTAATTTTCCTGGAACAGAAGTTAAACTAACAGGTCTATAATTACTTGTGTCAGCCTTTGATCCTCCTTTGTGAATTGGGGTTCCATTTGCACATCTCCAGTCTATGGGTACCTCCCCTGAGTCCAAAGAAGCTCTCATAATTATGGCTAAGGGTTTGCTTACTTCCTTTGCTGCCTCCTTTAATATAACTGGATAGATCCCATCCACCCCAGGTGCCTTTCTTGTGTTTATATTCAACAATTTCTCCTCCACTTTACCCTCAGTTATTACAAGATTCTCTAGCTTACTGCCAGAATTGAATACACCTCTGGCATTCCCCTTCCTGAATAACTCCTCGTGTGTGAATGTAGGTGCAAAATACTCGTTTAGTTTGTTAGCCGCCAACAGGATCCTCAACTGTTGAACCATCAATATCCAGTGGACCAATCTGATTCATCCCTTTCCTTCTAGAGTTTACATAGGTAAACTCTAGAAGGAAAGAGCTGAAATCACAATTTCAGCTCTCGATAAACAAAATAGAGTCATGAGCATCCCACAATGGCTATCGTCTCTCTGCAACAAAAACAACTGCTATCCACTTTTGCAAAAAGCATCAGCTCCATCCAGATCCGGAGCTAATATTAGGAACCCAAAAAATACCACTTAGCAAAAATATCTGGTTCTTGGGCCTTGTACTAGACAACAAACTTACCTTTCAGGCACATATACGACAAATACGAACTCAGTGCATGAAAAAGATGGATATCCTTAAAGTTATCTCTTCCATGACATGGGGAGCCAATCGCTTCACGCTTCTACATCTATATCGAACCTTAATAAGATCTCGTCTAGATTATGGAGCCCCAGTTTATGATTCTGCACGTAAGACAGCATTGGCTTGTCTCAATCCGGTCCAGCATAGTGCTCTCAGGATGCCTTAGGAGCCTTTAAGACATCCCCAGTGCAAAGTATGTACATAGATGCCAATGAACCTCCACTACATCTTAGGAGGGAAGTATTGCTTCTTAGTTATGCAGTCAAATTACGAAGTCTCCCGTCTCATCCCATCTGGACATATCTCTTTGAACTGCAGTGGGAAACTTATATAGAAATAAACCCAATGTAAACAAACCTACTGGTATCCGGCTACAAGAAGTAACTCAAAATTGGAACATCTGCCTTTGAAATATCTTTCAAGCTACAGACACAGTACAAGCACCATGGGCAATGTATATACCTAATTGCGACAACTATTTTCTTCAGTGGGGAAAACACTCCCTATCAAACCACAATCTTAGACAGTTACATGTGGATCACGCATTGACCAATGCTCACAGTCTTCAGATATACAGGGATGGCTTCAAAACTGATATATCTGTGGGAGCTGCAGTAATGAGTCCTACATCCACTGTCTCTGTCTAATTACCACTTGAATGCAGTGATTTTACAGCTGAACTATATACAATCAAAATGGCTTTAAATCTCCTTAATGATGTTCCAAACACCCAAGTAATAATATATACAGACTCTTTAAGTGCTGTGAATGCCCTACAGAATAAATCACAAAATTTGCATCCACTTCTCTCACAAATCAGGTCACAGTTATGCCATCTCAATAAAAGTAAGCTGACTGTCACGTTTTGCTGGATACCCAGCCATGTTGGAATTCCAGAAAATGAGCGTGCAGACAAAGCAGCAAAACACCCTACTTGCTTCGATTCCATCCCAGTTCCTTTTTCTGATTATAAACCAGTCATACGGCGGATATGTACTGAGATGTGGTCTGAAATGTGGCATAATCAAACAGATAACAAACTTCTTGAAATAAAACTGAATCCACACACAGCTATGGAGATCCAGTTCCCGAATAAACAGGCAGGAAGAGGTCGTGTTTGCAAGAGCACGAATTGGCCATACACATCTTACACACCTATTTTTACTGCTAGGAGAAGATCCCCCATTTTGCCCGCATTATAGTTCCATACTTACCATGAAACATTATCATTGAGTGTACACATTATCATTCAGCCAGAATCGCATGTTTCAGATCTTTATTTAGCTCACAAAAACCTCTGCAACTAAGTCATATACTTGGAGATGATGCCACTTTATCAGAACTGTTCACTTATATAAAAATGATTAATGCATACAATCACTTCTAGAATAGTCTCCTTTCATATATTGATCAACACTCCAAAGTAACAGGCGCAGTATGGTCATAGCAGCCCTTGCGCCAATAAATCCCACTCCAATCAAACAATCAAATATTAACAGTAATCACCATATAGTGCAAAGAAGACACAGGCTTTTGCTGCACTGGCAAAAAAAAAAAAAAAAAATAGATAAGAAAATACAAATAATATGCTTCCCTCCTTACACAGTTAACTATCCAGTTGGCCTTTGAATTTATTCAAACTGTCAGCCTCAACTGCCTGTGAGGGCAACTTATTCCAATAATCAACAGCTCGCTGGCTAAAAGAAAACTTCTACAATCTAATCTAAACCTCAGCCCCTGTAATTTGAATTTATGGCCCCTAGTTCTGGAATTCTTTATAACAGTGAGAATTTCACCTTCATTCATTTTACAAATCCCTTCTCAGAGCCTTATAAACCCCAATCAGGTCACCTCTGACGTGCCTGGTTGCCAAGCTCTATAGCCCACATAATCAGTCTTTCCTCATGCAGTCATCCTTCTGCCTGTCTTTGGACCCTTTCAAGAAGCTCAATGTCTTTTTTCAGTATTCGAAATGTAGGATTATGACCTCCCTATTTCTACAGGATAACGATCGATAAATCATTGATAGGACACCATGTGCTTTCCTGGTTGCCTTTTTTTACACTGTTCAGTAAACTCCATATCTGCCTGTAAAAAAAAACTCTACCGAGTGTATAATTTATTTGGGGATTGCTATTCCCCAAGTGTAAAGCCTCGCATTTAGCAGCATTAAAACATAACTGCCACTTCTCTGACCATCTTTGAAGTCTGTTCAAATCATCCTGAAAGAGCGCTGCTTGACACTGATCATTATTATTATTAGCCATATGGTGCAAGGAAGCCTGAGGCTTACTGCACCAGCCAAAAAAAAAATTTCTGAATTACCTTGAGAAAGAGAGTCAGAAGTAGAAGGGAATCACCAAGAAAGAGAAGAATGATAATATCCAGCTCAGGACCCTGGGTGTGCCAAGCCCATACTCACCAGATGTGAGCCCCTGGGGTGACGATTCTGCCAATCTTTACTTCCTCTGCAAATTTTGACACGCCTTCTTTCCCTTCATCAATATCATTTATGAAAATGAGAAACAATAGCGGTCCAAGAATCGATCCTTGAGAGACCCCACTCCTGACATTACACCAATCTGAAGAATATCCATTAATCAAAACCCTCTGCCTTCCTCTCTGCAGCCACTCAGCAATCCATCTTAGAACCTTACCAGTAATCCCAACCTGTTCAAGCTTATACAGTAACCTCTCATGAGGGATAGAGTCAA